>NW_005841858.1:1028800-1050871 GCF_000455745.1 Alligator sinensis
TTCTCCTCCATCCCTGCACCATGTGCAGGGCCGGCCCGTCCTATCTTGTGGAACCTGAGGCCGCAGGGGACCCTGCAGCCAAGGGGCTGTGCCCTGCTCACCCCCCTCCCCCGCCGCCTGTGCCATGTTTAAAGGGCTTGATGCAGGCAAGGAGCCCTTTCCTGGCTGAGTGGGGGAAGGGGCTCAACCCAGGAGTTCCAGACTCCTGGGTTGTGTATGTGTGTGTGCACCCAAGACACCTGGGTTCTGCGTGTATGTGCATGCACGTCTGTGTGTGCATGTGTGCTGCACACGTGCACACACACATACACAACCCAGGTATCTGAGAGACACACATGCACACACACACGTGCACACACACAGAGAACCCAGGTATCTGGGGTACATGTGTGTGTGCATGCGCACACACGCATACACACACGCATACACACAGGATCTAGTCATGCAAGACACACATGCACAAACACAGAACCCAGGCATCTGAAACACACGCACACCCACATTTAGACATGCAGAACCCAGTCATTTAGGGTGCACATGCATGCATGTACACACACATACAGAACCCAGGTGTCATATGCATGTGTACACACCCATACACAGGACTCAGGCATCTGAGAGACATGCACACACAGAACCCACCCAGTCATCTGGGACATACATACACATATGCATACACATAACCCAGGTGTTCAAGACTTTCACACGCTTGGAGGGCACAGGGTTCATTTGGTGGCCATGTGCAGGATGGCCAGCTGGTGGCTTATGGCCATAAGGGCACATGCTGTGATGACGTGCTGCCAAATCAGGTTTAGGTGGGCAGCTGTGTTGTTCTGCAGCCTCCAGCTAGACTCCAAACAGAATGATCAGCAGGACCTGCTGCAGCTCCTTGGTCTCCTTGCTTGGGTCTGCAAATTGGGAAACAAAGGCTTATGCAAGTCCCAGTGGCAGTGAGTCGAGGGCATAGTGGCCCATGCCCAGCACCTAATCAGGGGTGGCACCCCCATTCAGCTCCATTCAGGAGTCTTCAGCAACCCAGGGAAGCAGCGGGACATGCCTGGAGGTATGTGAAAGCCTCCCCCTACCTGCTGGGCTCAGTCTGTGCAGAAAGGCTCTGAGCCCCACACCACCAAAGAGCTAATATCTGTTCTATTGAGTCTCAATCTAATCTTGGGCACTTAGAGTAAAGCTCAAAAGTTAGAGGGCTTCTTCCTCGAGGTTCTTGAACACAAAAGAAAATCCTCAGGAATTTTTAAGGCTTCTGACTTCTACAGTAGATTCTAGTAGATGACTTCAATGGGCTATGTATTTTGCATACTATCACTATTGATTGGGCCTTGGATGCTAAGTGTTTTGTGGTATGAACTCCGATAATACAAGAAGCTGGCACTATGAAATGCTCATTGATTTTCTTGGGTATTATATTAAGTTGAGGCTGTCCAGCACCTTTCAGGATCCAGTTTTGAAGCACAAAAATAAATTATTCAAGAGGAAACAATGAAAATAATCAGGCAATAGTAGGGCTGTAGTCATAGATCTGCAAATCACTAGTTGCCATTAGCTTGCCAGCCCATATGTTGCTTTGGAGACAGTGACACTCTGGAAAAAGGAACAGGGATGTTGGAAAGCCAGGGTCTTTCAGCTTTCAAGTTTGTAAGCCTTTCTTGCCTTCCAGATACAGCTAAATATATAGATAAATGTAAATATATATCTTAGAATACAGATACACAAGGTCATCTGTTCTGTGTGATACTCTGCTACTCTCAATTTCTTATTTAACAAGCTTCCATTTTTAACATTCAGCATTTTTTTCTGGTCATTGGCCAAATGTGGTGTTCTCTAAAAGTATTTTTATTTGTTATACATTCTAAATTCTGTTTATTGTTTGCCAGAATGGTCAGTGAGAAACAGAAAAAAAATGAGACCCTTCTTTTATCAATGTTGACATCAGGAAAGCAAAATATGTTTTAAACTTATTTATATTTTGGCTAAATAACTAATGAAATGCAGTTACTTCCTTTATATTTCTTGGGGGTTTTTAATCTTGCACTTTGGCAAGCCTTTTACAATAGTTAAAGTGACTCCTACACACTTTTTTAAAAGCCAAATTACTGTTGCTGTTGGGTTTCTGATTGCATTTCTTTTTGTTATATTGCCATTGGGCTGAAGACAAAGAATATAGCATCGCTGTGGTGGCCACAGGGTTCTGCCTAAAGCATTTTGGTGTTATATTTATTAGTTTAACATTTTGTGAGCAATGTGTAAATGCTATAACTGAAAGGAATAGAATGAGCAAGAGAATTTCATACAGATTTGAGAACCTGAAGACACATTTTATCTCTCTATTTTACACATTTTAGTCTCTCTATTACTCCCAGACAAAGCAAACATAAGATGTCCATGTCCATTGTCCTGGGATAAATCCTAAAAAGTTTCCCAGATAAGAGGTAGTACAGTTTATCCCAGGATATTGTAAAATACATCTGTACAATTATCCAGGAATTGCATTGCTGGATCAATGGCCTAAATGTAGCAGTGCATTCAGCCACTCACTAAACCCTGATTATAAAGGTGATGAATGTACACATTAATTCTAGGATATTATTGTTTTAGACAAACACAGGCACAATTTATCCGGAGACAAATACAACCTCTGTTGCTACCCTTTCTTTCCTTTAGTAACCTGTTGTTTCATTTTCCAGATCCGTAAAGTATGAATAATACTTCACAGGTATTTTGAGGTATTTCACAGGTATCCAGATTGTAGCCATATTGGTCTAAAGGAAGAAGCAATCAGGACTCGTAACAATCAGGACTTCAAAAATTGGCTAAAATTCAATATCTTCCATGTGTCAGGTATCCAAGTTTTTTAAATGAAATCTTCATATTTTCCCAAGCAGAAAGCAACTGTGACCATCTGAAACCTGAGACACTGCCCTGGCTTTGTTTCAAGGAAATTTGCATCATCACAGAACCTCATATAGAGGTGAGAAACTCCAGACCAGCTATGAACTGAGTGCCCAAAGGACTTTTCCATCTATTGACTCCTCTGTGAAATCCTATGAAATATGAACTTTCATCTTTACCCAGGAGAACTTTTACAATCTTTTCTCCAATGCCTGATGAAGGGTGTTTGTGCCCAAAACCTTGCAATTGATTTTTTTTTTTTTTTTTTTTGCAAAAATCTTGTTGGTCTAATAAAAGATATCATATCTACTATGAGTCCTGATTGCTTGAGGTATTTCACAGGTATTTAAAATTTAAATTATTTTAAGTCCTTTGAATGCATGCAGTGCTGTATAAGAGATACAGTAGATAATAAAGAGAAAGTATTAGCTATCTTTGCAGCATTGCAGCATGCTTTAATTCTTAGATGGTTAAATTTGAATATGTTGAATGCTTCATTACATGGTATGGTGATAGATTTTGATCCTTATGCTGTTTTAACTCTAGAGTAACTCTAGGAACTATGGGAGACTTGTGGTTATGTGCTGTAAATAAAAAGTAAATTTCTAATATCCCTTCTGTCCTAATAAAAATTGACATGTGAGTTTGGAACCATATACTTAAATGTCAGTCTAAACCAGCATAGCTCCACTGTCTAGGATCAAGTGTTGCCAGAAATTTGTGCAGAAGTGGGGGGAGGGGAGGGGAGGGAACACTCCCTGCCATATTCTTAAACTGTATGTGGAGAGAATTAGCATGTTAAAACAGGATTCCAACCCATGTCCCTGGTGCAAAGCAATAAAAGTCCAACATTAAGAACCTGAGGTGGAAATATTGGGGAGGGGGAATCATTTTAAGTAAAAGTTTGAATTTTTCTTTGATGGCAAGGGGGGAGCTAGAAGCAAAGAATGATTTGTATTTGGTGGAAAACTGATAAAGAAAGGTTGAGGTACTAAAAAGGTCCCCAAGTCTCTCCATGCAAGTAAATCTGTTTCTCCTAGCTCATAGAATGAAGAGTTAGAGGACCCAAAATGATATGAGAATAGAAAAGATCATTGAAAGGTTTTGAGCAGTCCTGTCATATGGGCCAGGGACAGACATTCAAAAAGCCTGAGCCTGAATTGATTCAGTCTTTGCAGGTTAGTCTAAGCTGTGCAGCTTAAACTGATTAATAGCTGAACAGACATTTTCTGTTAAATCAGGTAATGCAGCCACATGCCTGCAGTGCCAGAAGCCAGGGGTACTAGAGCATGCGTGCCAGCCACTACCAAAGGGGAGGGAAGAGAGACACCCTCCAAGGCTGTCTCCTCCCTGCTGGAGTGGAGGGGGCATGGCCAGGCACCAGCCAGGCCAGGGGGAGGAGGCAGCTACTGTCAAACTGCGGAGTGGGGATGGGCAAAAAGTCCTTTCTCTAAAGCAAGCATGTATTGAATACAGCAATTCTACCTCTAGAGATCCCTATAATCCAATGCACCTGAAGAAATAGAAGTATATCTTATCACTGTCAGAGAAATGGGAATTATGTTCCCGTGTGACATAAGCCGAGGCCTACAATATCTTCATTAGAAGGCCCAAGTATGCATGTAAATGTGTATCCATTTGTCCAGTATCTTAAGTCTTAAACAGTAACTTTTTGCAGTGAATTTGAGAAGACTGGTCCTCTTAGATTTAATGGGTTGGTTTGTCCTGAGGAATTTGTAGCTGTTACCTTGAGCCTTTTTAACTTACACTAAACTTCTTCTGAAGCTGATGAATGCTTTGCCTGTGCACATGAAGCATAATTAAGCCACAAAATATGACATGTTCATATAAATTATATAAATTAACTTACATGTCTTAAGGCATTTTGGACAATCAGTGGTTAAAGCTGTCCAGATTAGCAGACTGGCAGAGTAAATATCAAAGCACTGTTCTTGATTAATGTTTAACTGAAGGTTAGTGATGAAAGCCCTTAGCAACTGAATGCCCTCAACAAGAGCCACAATTACAAACAGATGGAGAGAGACCGTTTTTGTCAATGGAGAGGTATAACTGATTGAAGCTTAATCTGGTCTTCCCTGGATTGAAAAGAAAAGAAAAAAAATTAAAATTACATCTTCTAAATTGGTTGTGTATGGCCTGTAGGAAAATAGCAATCTGGCCTTCCATTAGACTATTAACAAATTGGAGATGTATTTTAAGAAGCAATGATAGGAGGAAAGAATTAAACCCTCTTGTGGTCTTGTTTAACTTTTAATCGGGATCCGAGTTTAGTCAGAAAAGTCAAAGTCAAAGACATTAAAAACACTTTAATAAATCCTTCTGATATTGAACAAAAGGCCAGATCCAGCTTGGGTCTAGTTTATGGGGATAAACACTTTTGACATATCAGAACTAATCTTTAAACCTAGCACGACCTGTAAAAAAATTAGTAAACTGATTTTGTGAAATCGCTGGTTTCATTATAATAAAAGTAAACTGGAAGCACACTAGGAAACCCCCTGGTCCAGATCTCAATTTATGATATTCATAATGCTGGATGTAAAAGTATCTACTAGCCCTAAAGGTAGGGAGTCTTTCAGCATGATTTCTTCCTCTGTTCCTAAAACACTCCTAACCTGTATCTTTTACTGTTCCCTGAAGGAGCTACACTATTTGATGACCAACATAACACCTGACAAAGCACCTGATAAATTTTAAAAGTGGATTTTCTAGCCCACATGGTCAAATACCTTTTCAGCAAACCAACATTAATCAGCAATGTGCTAAGAATTTCTTAGAGCTATGAAACTTGCCTGAGCTGAGCAGAGTAGAAATGGTTTCCAGTCACTGCCTACAAGTTGTGCTGGTCAGTATTTTAAACCTGAATATTATAATTCATCATAAGAATATTAATAGACAACGTAGCTTGCAAACTGTTCTCCTGTCTGGTTAATAGAAATCTTAAGAGCCCCAGAGAAAATTGAGACCAACCATCTTTAATACTTTAAGACCAACTTTAATACTTCAGTGTGAATGTGTGTGTGTAATATAATGTGTGTGTGTGTGTGTGTGTGTGTGTGTGTGTGTGTGTGTGTGTGTGTGTGTGTGTGTTGGAAAAGAACAACAACTGCAAAATATATATATCAAGTATGACATTTGTTTTCAGCTTGGTGTTCTTTTCCAGTCGATACACTTTGCCAAATCATCTGAACAGTATTTAATGTAAATAAATCAATGGCAGCCTGTGGCATCTCATGCATCAAAAACAGCAGGAGTGACATTAGAGGAATTGCAGAGATGCCATGCTTCTTAGAACTGGAGAAGTGTCATTGTAACCGCTGTAGTTATTGTAGCTCTACCACCAGGTAAGAACTAACTGTGTGAGTGAAAATGCCAAATACATTATCCTTCAAAAGCTTTGCCATTGAATAGAGTAATACATTTTAAAGATTGGCCCCATTTCCACTTCCTCATCTGTTTTGACCAGATCATTGATCAGCTAATGAAACTTTAAATGAAATCTTATCAATATTTTGATGTCAATTTCACTTTTGTGAGTTAGGATTGCTTAAAAATAATGCCTTGATAATTGTGGATATCCCAAACTATTACATAAAACGTCCAGAGTACACAATTTTACTGAAAGATCAGGCTTGCTTTTTTCTTCTTGTCTTAAATGTCTTGCTTATAATGTTGATTTAATGGTAAAATGCCCTGTGGACTGTTTAGGAGTGGTGAAAATGCCTTGTTCTCTGAGTCACTCAGCATATCAGTGTACAGTTTACTTTAATTTTAATATGAGTTTTGCAGTTCACCTTTAAGCCTGTGAGAGGTTTTCCAATTTCCATTGTAGCTATGCTATTTGACTTTCTTTATGACAAGGGGAAAAGATTCTTTCCTCATGTTCAAGTTGTTTTAGTTTCTTTTTAAACCACGTCAGTGAAAATATGGCTAAGTACAGATGTTCCAAAAGCCCCTAGTGGAAGCACTCTTACTTACCATATTTTACTCAAAGTATGGTAAGTCAGAGCAGGAGCCAACTGAAGAGACATTTACTATTTGGTGAGGGGCTCATAGCCTAGCCACACTGGCTGCTGGGGGCACTCTCATATGCCTCCCAGCAGGTTGCCAGAGCAGCCCCTCACTCCAGCCCTGCCCCCCTCTTCCCTCCAGCTGGTGACTGTCAGTAGTGGCTCAGGGGAAGTGGGGGAGAAAAGAAGCACCCCCATCATGAAGGCTGCCTCAACTGGCTGGGGCCTGGAGGGTGTTGGCTGAGTCTGCATGGAGGGGCTCCCTTCCCTCCGCCCGACCTCTTGACAGCTGCAGATAGAAGCTGCAGAGTGGCATGGCCTGGTCAGGGCTGCTGCAGGGAAGGGCTCTGGGGTCTATGTCCTAATGTATCACTGCCTGGCCAGGGCTGCTGCGGTGGAGAGACCCCAGAGCCCTTCCCCAACAATAGCCCTGGCCAGGGTGCTGTGAGGGGGGAGATGCTGCAGCCCTTCCCCCACAGTAGCCCCCACAACTGGGGCACCGGCAGGGACAGAAACTCCCCTTTCCCCATCCCCCTGCCAGGCTGCTGGAGGGGCTGGGATTGGATGCTGTCACTGCCTGGGATGGCAGCGATTGCACTCTAAGTTAACCCTTGACGTGGTCTCGCCAGATGTTCGATAAAGCATTCTAGCAGTACGTGTTTAGGTTAGTACACATCCATCCAGGGTTAACTTAGAGCGGGATCTGGCATTTTAAAAATGCTTTATATGTCATGACTGTCTGTTCTGTTAGGGCTGTAAAGTTTTCTGCATGCTTAAAGCTTATTAAGTGTAGTGTCTTTGCCCACGCTATAGTTTCAATTGGTGTTAGTCCTGTTCTTTCTAAATGGTTGTTAATTTGTAAAACAGTAATTTGACCATTATCAATTTTTTTAGAGCCCATCCAGCTACATTGCCATTTCTTACACTTTAATGTGCAAGAGGTACATAAGTAATCGAATCAAAAGGATAATGAGTTTACATCCATTAACCCGTTTCTACCTCAGAATTCTCAAACTTCTCAGCTTTGTCCCTGGTTTCTTGGAGTTTTTGGTGAATAACTTTGTTATATCATCTCATGTCATATCAAGCAAAACTTTTGCATGGCCATTGTGAAACCAAGTCTAGTCAAAGGTAACCCTAAGCCTAGAGGCCTACTGAGCTAGTGTGCTGAAGGCACATCAGTTTCTGGAACCTGTAGCATTCATGAGACTGATGTAGTTAACATCATATCTGGCCACCTTTGACTCCCATCTTGAATAACCAGATACCATCTGTCACTGGGGCAACTGAGAGGGACCTTTGGTACAAGTCCAGATCAGAGCTTGATCCCACATGTCAGAAGCCATAGAGATACACCTTACCCACTCTGCCACTGCACCCATCTTTGAGACTATGTTTGCCAAAATTATCATCTGCCAAATCATTTCTTTTTCTTTTTCAGGTTCTTTAAAGAACTTGAAATGAGGCATCAGAACAACATCTTCATAGATGACATCAGTGACATTGTTGAAAAGCATACAACATCAACCTTTGACCCATATGTGAAATATTGCACTAATGAGGTCTACCAGCAGCGAACACTCCAGAAACTATTGTAAGAAATTATGCTTTGAATGTCAGGATGTAAAATCACCCCCTTAATAATAGGAGTCAGCAGCCCATATAGGAACGAGTGCAGCAAAGAATGTAAGCATGTGCTTATCTAAAAGCACATGTTCAAATTCGACATAAGAAATTAAGGGTAAAAAATATGTCTGGCTGTACAGTACAATCTTATTGTGATCATGTGTAGAACTCTGTTCCCATTGATAAGTTTTCCCAATTTATTTTTGTCATACATTGTGTTATGTGTATAGCATTCATGTTTCTAAATAAGATGTTCTGTATCATATTTCTAAATAAACTGTTTTGAATACTAAAAGAATACGATTCCTCACAAGCCACCATTCCTCAGGTTAATGACATCACTGTTTATTTGAAAAGAAAAGAAAACACATTTTTGTTAAAATACTCATCTTTAAAAAAAACAAACAAAAACCCCCCTTGTTTTTCTACAGAGCTACAAATCCAACATTCAAAGAAGTGCTGTCACGGATCGAATCCCATGAAGACTGCAGGAATTTACCGATGATCTCTTTCCTCATTCTCCCAATGCAGCGGGTTACACGCCTTCCATTACTGATGGATGTGAGAACAGAGTTACTTTTTTCCTCTCATATTTTGTATACTTCGAAATTCAACAATCTCTACTTTTTCATTACTGGACCATTTCTACCTCTTAAGTGTAGCTCTTTTAGACTGGGCCACTAGCTGGATAAACTGGTCTGTCACCAACAAAATGGCAATTGTAAAATTTGTGGTATAAAATTGTGGTTAAATCTGGTTGCAGGTACCAGAGAAAACACATATACAAAACTACAACTAGAGCTATAGTCCCTCAGTTCAAAAAACACAGACTAGCTACTTTGGGGGTTCAGGGATGGTTCCATTTCTAGGCCTCAGCCCCATCCACTTACATTGATAAGCTGTTACTCACAGGAATGTTCTCAGTGAACCTGTTAATTAAGGGGCAGGAAGATCACAATCTGCTTTTAGCTAAGACATCTAGTAATAGGTCCTGTACACTCAATGGGGCAGCTGCTACAGAGTAATATCATTGGCATATTTAGCCAGAAATCAATATAGTAACCTGTGGATGCCACCTCCCAGAAGGTCATAATATTGATTGGAAGAGTCAGGAAGTAGAGATGGAAATTCGAGGAAAACATCTGTACTCATGAGGTTTTTAGCATTTCTGTATGGATGCCAGAAATCAATTATGATCTGGACCATTGCCATTGGTGTGAATTAAAGTCACTACTTGAATTCTACCTTTTATAGGATCCAGATCAGAACATACGAAGGCAAGATTAAGATTCAGTTAGGAATTCTGTAATAACCCTGAGTATATATTCAATATTTTACAGTGACTGCTTGAAGTGGTCCTTCAGGTGATAGGAGTAGAAAGTTTATTTATTCCAGGTGTCTAATCATGCTCTATTGTGCCATAAAACCCTGTGTTTAAATAAAAGAATCCATCACCCACCCAGTATTTTTCCCTTTCTCTCTAAATTTAAGACATTCCATTTCTGTTGTTCCAGATAATTTAAGAAAAATAATATGAAAAATATGAAGACTTTTTTTCTGGGGTATTGACACAGTTTTGGAGGCATTTCAAAAGGGGTTAAACATGGAGGCCTTTGCTACATTTGCATTGCACCCAACCTGTCCATACATAACAATTAGAATATAACAGTTGTTGTCCATGCCTTGGGAGATGGATTTCTATACTTTATGTTAATTTTTTTCTTTACAGTAATTTTTCATTTCACTCTAGCTGTAATATAGGAAAGATGATTCCCTTATTACATTCAGACCAAAACCACAATTTTCCTGGGTTCATATTACAGGTATTGCAATAAATGCATTACTCCAAGAAAAAAAAAATGTAATTTAGCCCCTTCTTCATTAGGAATACTTAATGCCAGATGTTTGTTCCAACTAGTGAAAGTAAAGTTTTCCAGTATGTGAAACTGTCATGTTTAATACATTGATCAAATTCATCTTTTGCTACTTTGTGGACTGTTCGACTCTATGGTTCTATTGATTCTCCTTCAGATTTTTGTTTTAAGACCATTTCTACATTTTCTGTGTTTTCTTACTGCTGTCAGTCCTCATAACAGTACAGCACAGAGAGCAGTTGGTAGTATGGTCCCAGTAGATAGTTTCCAGAGAGGGCATAAGTATAGCAGCCCATTGCAAACACTAATTTGATACAGTTAGACCAGTGGTTTTCAAACTTCATAACGTCACAGAATCCTTTTGCTCGCACTGGACCTGATACTTTGTTCCAGGTGAGCACAACTTTTCTGAATGAAACCAATCACGACCCCTTCCATTTGATAATAGGTGAATGTTATTGATACACAGTAATAGCGAGTAAGATTACTGCAAGCAAAGCAAGCAAAATAATAGCACATTCCTACTTATTTACCAGCCCTAGGGTTTCACAAGATGGTATGTGTGGCTGGGATGTGAATGCCACCTCGTGGTTCTTGCTTGAATCGGGATGTCAGCAGCCTTGTAGGTTGGGAGTCGATGTCTCATCCAAATGATTGCCCCAAAACTTCCTCCTTTTGTTTCTTTTTCTCCTGATGATTCTTCATTTCTGGGTACCATTATTTGGTTTTCCTGTGGCCATAATGCTGTCCACATTTTGCCCTGTCAGCCTCATCCCTTGTTTCTTTAAAAACATGACATGCATATATCTGAATTTGATCATTTGTTGGTACCTTAATTCGGTAATTTCTGGTCTCCTAATTTAGTCAGGATATCTCACCAAGTTACAGTGGGTCATTGTGACCTGATGCAAATTGTACATGTTCCTATCTTATTATGGGTTCTAAGGAAGCAAAGTGCTTGTTTTTCTGCTGCATGTTCTCAGTTTCCCTGGATGTATGTGCCTGTCTGTCTGCTAGCTTTGGATCCCTGGATTCTAACGTGCTGAGAACCTGAATATTCACTACAGACTTTAGAAACCAGTTAACCCTTGCCATTACCCCTGGACCATCATCCTAATGCAAGCCAATTTCTAAAAGCGAATTTCTAATATCATTGTCTAGCCATCACCTTTCATATTACTTATTCTGCTGCAGAACCCCTTCCCCTGTCTTAAAGAGCTGACATGGAGCTGAGCAACCTAATCTTGCAAGGGTGGTTCAGCTCTTCTTGGCCCACTCTGCCATTACCCCTTCTCTTTGTGGAACCTCTTATGATCTAGAACCCCAGGGTCCCTCAGAACACAGTTTGAAAACCAGTGGGTTAGAAAATTTTCAGCAGATGTTCAGCAATAAATTGAAACATTAAGAACCAGATTATGCCATGTTTTACATGGAAGGGATAAAGGGCAAAAGGAATCTCCTTTATCCCCCTTTTTGCATGGTCTGCATAGGCCACAGGCATAATTAAAATGGAGTGCAGGATCTGTGGCCTTCCAAAATGCTTAGGAGGATATGGCTTATCTCTTTCCTCTGCAGGGGACCACAGATTGAGACCAGCACGCAAGGGGAAAGATACGCCACACTCCCTGAAGGGCATCTCTGTGGGTGTCCCCTTAAGCACACAGATGAGGTCTGGTAAATGAGAAGGTGCATTCAGGTGTGGGACTGAGCACCTTCAGGGTTAATCTCACAGGTGCATCTTCATTCTGTAATTGTGTTTTAGATGTAACAGTCTGAAGTGTTCAGATCCCTGAAAAGACTCATTCTTTCTTTCAGACTATTTGTCAGAAAACCCCCAAAGACTCACCAAAATATGAGGACTGCAAACGAGCTTTGAAAGAAGTAAGCAAGGTAAGTTTTTAAAAACTCAATCCTGCTTCATACCCACACCTGGTTTTCTTCTTCTTTTCCCCAGCTGTATAATCAATTTATCATTCCAGTATGGGAGGGAGTCACTTTTCCTTTTCTGAACAATAAGTGGCTTACTTGATGTCTATGTAGTTTTCCCTTTATTACTTGCTTTGGTTGTGCTTTTTTATTGTTCATTATCCAAAGAAGGGATAAAAGGTATGACAGAGTATACTTATAGCAGGGAAACCACCGTGAAACTGGATCTTCATGAAAATTAAAGGATTGCTTTTTAAAAATAAAATGAAATAATTCCTGTGTGTCAGTCTGAGAGAGATGCATTGAAATTCCCTTGTCATTCTGGAGCAAGAACTTCTTTACTGAGTACTGAAAACAAAAGAAATTCCATGCATAGATTGTAAATATTGACCACAGTTGATCTTATGATAACCTCCAGTATGTTCCTGTTAACGCTGTATGACTAGATTTCAGTAGCTTATTTTGGTAGCAGCTTCCAAATTCCACATGAAAACTCCATTGCTACTGGAGAAATATAGCTATTGGAACAGCAAGGTACTTTGAGACACAAATGATAGGGATTAGTTTCTGGGCCTCATATCAGAATTTGGAAAACTGCACTTTCAATAAATGATAGTTACATTGGATAAATTGGCATACTCTTATTAGAAATAAGGTTCTTCACCTGTTAGGGCTAGTAATTGCCTTAGGCCCTGTGGATTCTGGTCCACTTTACATTATTTTAATATGGGAAATGTTATTTTTTCTGTTAAAGATGAATGGTAATGAAAGATGAAAATTCCAAACGTGAAAATCTATCAGTGACTACTGAGAGAGCTAGGTTTACATTTAAATCATGTTTTCTCTATCTTTTAAGAAAAAAATCCTGAATTCAGACATTAACCCAATGCTCTTGCCAACACTGTTGTATTTTGCTGTGGAAATGTTATATGGCATACACTGTATTCAAACTGGAAGACATGAGGCAGAGGCCTGATTGATACTGTTCATATCCTTCTGTCTGGATACTGCTGAAATCTCCTCAATGAGCATGATTTTATTTCTGATACATTGAAAAACTCTTCTGTGGAACACATTTTCAAGTTTTGTTTCCCCAACCCTATACCCTTAGCTCCTCCAAATGACTAAGCTGTTGTAATGAATTTATTGCCTGGTAGTAACTGCTTGGCTTCTGTCTTATATAACATGTGATAAAAATATAGCAGCCTGACTTTCTAACCTTCCTCAATAGTAATTACAGCACTGTAAATATGATTTTATTTTTTTACTGGAGTAGGAGGGTTCTTTTGTCCTTTTTAGGCTTTTGATGCTACATATTACCCTTTTGGAGAAGACTCTCCAGACTCAATTGATTTGTGGGGGGGGGGTTTCAGTTAGCTATCCAATACTAAGTTGATGACAAGCATTAGAAAGGGTCACAGTGGGCACATCTACAAGAGATGTTTACTGTGCAGCTGCCTAATTAACACCACAGTAAAGACCCTGCATCTACACATGCTGCCCTATTAGGTTGCAGTAAACTAATAAATGCTGCCATAGGTCAGTACTTGTAAATTCAAGTACTGTCCTGCGGCAGTGTTATTTACCACACAGCAGCACACATGTAGACACTGAGGGGGCTGGCTGGGGCACAAGGGTGCTTAAGTGCGGGGGCTGCCTGCCAGCTAGCCCTGCGCTGGAGGACTCTCATGCCCCAGCCAGCCCCTCTGCAGCGCATTGAGCTGGATTGGAGCAGCCATGGGCTGGCAGGCTGACCCCCCTGGTCCCCTGCCAGTTGGGAGCGCTCCAACCCAGCTCAATATGCTGCGGTCCTGGGTGCATGTTTAAATTCAGCTCCCAGGAGCAATAAACTCCAGCACAATATGCACTGGGGGTTATTGTGTCTCACTGATTTCACATGTAGATGCATGCACCCAGTGTTAGCTATCAGTATGTTAGGTATGCTTTTCATTAAATTGCTCCATCACTGGAAGGATCTGGGAAACTTGGGGAATCAATGAAGTACACTGTTTCTAACTTCCTAGAGGAAAGTCTTAGCAACAAGGAAGCGTTCATTGAGTCTTGGGAACCCCATGAAAAGAGTTAAACAGTGTTTTCTTTTTCCCATTTCAATTCTTCCCTATTTTACATTTCTTAAAGGAATGTAACTAAAGTCTCACTTACAGTGAGCACACTAACAGTGGGTAAAAAGGTTTCTGACTTCCTTATCTTTCCAAAAGAGCACCATAATATTTACCTTGGTGTCTTCCTTCCATAAAAAATCTGCACACCTGTGATGGTAAGGACAGCATATTAGGGCTGTGCGAAATGTCACCAAGTGTTTCGTTTTGCAGCTGTTTCAATATGTTTTGAGCTCGAAACAGTGAAACCTAAATGAAACAAAAAGCACTGAAATAGCTTCAAAACAAAATGAGGGCACTCGAAACATTTTGAAAGTTTTGAAACATTTCAAGTTTCAAAGCATCTCAGAGGTGGGAAGCAGGGGAGAGCCAGGCTCCACAGCTCCGTGTAGCTCAGCTCAGTGGGGAATGCAGCCCTCGCTCTCCCTGCCTCCTGCCACCAGGCTACGCTCCATGGAGAGCTGATCAGAGGGTAGTGCCGGCTCTGCCCACCTGTCACCAGGATGCCCTCCGATTGGCTCTGCCAGCTCCACAGAGCTCAGTTTGGTGGGTGGACATGGGCAGACCCAGTGCTGCTCTCCAGTTGGCATTCTCCTGTCATCTGGTGCAGATCTGGGGGCCTGGACCCCCAGAAGGAGTCCAGCACAGCCCTGCAGCCCCCACTATCTGTGCCTAGATGACAGGAGGCTGCTGCTGCTGCCTGGGGCCAGCGGCGGCATCTCTCTTCCCCAGCACTGGGTGCGGGCTGCACCCAGCGCCGGTCCCAGGTGGAAGTGGCAGCCTCCTGTCATCTGACACAGATCCAGGGTCCTACACCCCTGGGAGGAGTCCAGCACATCCCCTCAGCCCTCCCAGGGGTGCAAGCCCCCGGATGTGCGTGTCGGATGATAGGAAGCTGCTGCTGCTGACAAATTTTGCTTTCAAGATTTGTGGTGCAGTTTCTGAGAAACCTCTGCACCTATCTCCTTGAAACATGGCAGGCTTCATGCCCTCAAAAGAGGCTACCATTGCTGCAATTTGCATCCAAATCAGGCAACAAATCACAACATTTTAGGCATTTTCATGATTACCCATTATAGCCTATGAGCGAAACGTTGAAATGAGTCGAAACAGTAAAACAGTTTCAACAAAACGGAACGGGACAGTGCTTCAAAATGAAACGAAACAACAAAATGAAACACTGTACCTTTGAAAAGGCGGAACAGACATTGAAATGAAACAATGGTGTTTCACACAGCCCTACAGCATATATCATTGAGTCACAACTACAGAACACATTTGTGTGTCAAAATGAGAGGGGCACCCTCCCATGGAGCCCCTGCTTGGACTGACTAGCTACAGATTATGTAAGCGACAGACTTTGTGCCACCTGTACTACATTGTATCATCCAATTATTTCTATGGCTTAAAGCATGACACAAAAAATATCAGCTCCTTTATGAATTTCTTGCTTCCTCAAAGTAATACTGTAAAGGAAATGCCAGTATTACAACGTCTGAATATATATGCATTGTAACACTATTTTTCTTAATTTTTGTTCTAGTTGGTCCGTTTATGTAATGAAGGTGCTCGGAAAATGGAGAGGACAGAAATGATGTACACAATTAACTCACAGCTGGAATTTAAAATCAAGGTATGATATTTCCAGTCATGAATCCATTTAATACATACAGAGCTTTGGCCTTTTTTCAAGTTTTAATAGATTCATGGCCAGTATAAATGAAACAACACTAAGGAATGAAGAGGCAGCAATTAACCTTTCAGCAAAAAGCTGAAAGTTCATTCCCTTGGGGTGGCTGAAGATATAAAAGTTCAGGGAACAATAGATACAGAATCACACACTCGTTTGTTTTTCTGTTTTTGCCTTTCTGTAGTCCATCTCTTTAGGCTTTGTCAGATCTTGAATGGTTTGTGGTGTGTATGTTTGGGAGAGAGAGAGGGAAACTTCTGACTTTTAAAAACTTTATTATAAAAATAATAAAAACAAAAGATGAATGTGCAAATGTGTGTGGCCAACCATAAAATACTTCTCAGTAATATTAAACACTCGTATCAGCAGAGATTAGACTGTTCTCCCTGCATTGAGCTGTATGGAGTTACACATTTAAGACTAGCTCTCTGTTTTCCACCTTGCAGTGTTTCCTCAGTGGCTGAGCATGATACAAACTGATCCACATTTTGTTCCAAGACGAAGTGTCCAAACTCAAATGTGACACATGCCTGGACCAAGAAGCAGAGGAGTTTGAGGCCCTTGCAAGCTGGGGAGGGGAGAGAGAGAGGGGGGGAGAAAATTTACTCTTATAACAAAACAATGCCCCCTCTCCCTTCCCCACCCCCAATAAATAATTGCACAGAGCAGTTTTAGCAGAAAAGTTGCATATAATGATAGAAATAGTCTGAAGTTTTTTATTGAGGCAAATAAAATCTATTTAAATAAAAATAAATACCTTATAGAAAAAATAGAATGGAAAGTCTCTTTGTATTAGTAGTTGAATGTTTGTCTATACTAAAACAATTTTTGAATTGACATCTTTTATTTATTTTATATTAAATATAAAACAATAAAAAGGACTGATGTATAGACTCTAATTTCCTTGCACTTACTTAGAATGCCAGCCCTGCATCTACATTTCAAAGAGCCTGTCCTTTCTACCACATCACAGCTGTAAATACAAATGATAATATGTTGGCCAGTTCTTCTGTCCCTCAACTTTCTTAATGGTCAGACAAAATGAGCATTGGTTGGTCTCTCGCAAGCTGCACATAGCAGTGTAGTGAATGCAAGTGACTTTAGGGGCTTCAAAAAGCTGTTCTGAATCCAGAATACGTGGGTAGTATTTGCATGAGTGCAGCAGATAAAGATAAACTCTGTAAGGATCATCCTGTATGTGTTAATTATGGAATCACCCCTTTTCTGTGGGAGACTCTTGAAATCAAGATGTAATGTTACGACAGTACTGTGTGCACTACTGAATCCAGAGCTGGCCCCAATTAGTTGCACAGTAGGTTGGTAGTTTTACTGAGATGACTGATGACCTCTCAAGTAAGAAGAACTCAAGGAATGGCTCTACTAGGTGTGATCACTGTCCAGCATAGCTGTGCTTCAGAAATTCCTTGGATAGATCAAGTTATACAGGCAAATCTGCACTTCCATTGTTCGTTCGGTTCACTCTTGGGGGTGAATTTACTGGTAAAAAGCAGAGGGCACTTTGCCAGCTTAGTACACTGACATTCCTAGACGAGTAAGGCATTGCTTATGTGGCTTTACTAAGACAAAATATCTCCATTTACTCTTTAATATGTCTTTGCAACTATAAGGACTAGGACTATTTTTATAGGCCCATGAAAATCTGAATTCTTCAGACCTTATCAGGGCTTTGATATATTTGCTGTTATGGTGCATGCTGAATACTGCTTTGTTTTGGCCTGTACGTGGATTAGGCAGTGTGAAAAGAATCTATGCTGATTCTGGTATACTGTAATTTTAAATAAGCCCCAGAAGTAAACACAAGACACCAGCCAGGCAGTTTCCCGTACACTTGTACGAGCTTGTGCTAGCTCTGACCAATAAAATCTTTACTTAAATCATTGCTATGTACTGAGTTTACAGGTCTTTACTCTCCTTTAGCCCCCACAATGTGTTGTAGTAATCCCTAATTAATTTTAAAGAGCTTAAGATAATTATATTTGAAACTATATTGCTGAAGTGATAACTTATAAATATTTTATTTTTTCATTTTTTAAAAAATATTTTTATTTTATGACCTAATTCATAATTGGCCTGGCAAGTAAATAGCAGAAAATAGTAAGAAAATACTAGTCAAATGTTGTTAATCTGGCTTCCAGTATTTTTAAAACATTCACATAATGACAACAATTGAATTTTCTTTGTACTTTAAAAATGATTATGAAAAATTGTTTGTTAATGAACCATCATATTCTTAGCATTGTCAGCATTCATTCCCAAGAAGCCTACTTAATGCAGTGGCAAGATGCACAGTTTTACATATTTTTTAAAAAGTAAATGTGAGTCTTTCTCTCTCTCTCGACTATAGAAAATGTTTGCCTCAGAAGAGAGGTTTTTCAAAACATACAAATAATTGTTATTTACATATTTTAAAATAAAAATAGAATAAGGAATGAGATGTGCATATTCATTTGTAATTACAAAGGTTAAATAAACTGTCCTTTATCCTCAAGTCCTACTAAAGATCTGTTGATCTCGATTTAGATAGAAAGAACTCTCCCTTAAGAGTGTGGACTCTTCTTGAATGAATATTCCAACTAAATACTCTCACTAGTTTCATGGCAATAATAGCAACTTCAGTTCTTTCACTTCCCTGGATTTTTTTTGCTGGTGTGTCAGTTTGTATATCATACATATAACTTAGTAGTTTAGAATTTATATGTGGTTTGAGAGTTTGCCAGTTGGCTTGTAAAAACCTGTTTTTTTACATAGTTCCAATACACTTTATTAAGTCAGATACTTAGGGTTTTTTATAGAAAGATGATGACATTCTGTATTAAAGGTCAACATTTTTGACAATAAGAAAAAGTTAATGTTAAAAGTCAAAGCAAATTACCCCTGGAATAATCAGGAAAATGTGCTGAACTCATTTGGCATAGAAAGAAACTTTTTAAAGCTCTCTTTGGGCATAAAAAAAATCAAAATCAGTATCATGGTGCTGCCGTTCTTTATCCTTAATTTCTATTGTGTGTATATATGTTACTCTGCCCTGGTAACAGTCTTTGATTTCTTTTTTCAGTATTTCATTATATCTAATTTTGTGATTTGTAAAGTTTAAAGAGGAGAAGCCACTCTTGAAACTTTTGTCAGGGGTTTTTCCCCTTTTCCATACTTACCTATATGCTAATCCTGAGAATTTAATTTTTAATTGAGATTAAAGGAGATTTATTCATTGATTTCAGTATCAGGTTTTTCACCAATAGTATTAGAGAAACAACAGTTTTTCTTTCAGATAGAAATAAAAATGTTGATCATTTGTTGCTATGTATTTTGTGGTTGCTGCTGACACTTTCAAATCCTAACTCTCTCAATTTTTTGTATAGTCACAAAAGCATGATGTTGGCATATCAGTCTGACAGTTGATTGCTTGGAGCTCCCATCATATTTAGAGAAGAAATGGGGGGAAAGATATTCTGAGCAATGTTAGTTTTCATAGGATTGCATGAACCTTAAGTTTTGATTAAGTGGGTTAAGTTTCTGGTTTAGACTCAGCCAAAATGTTAAGACAGCTATTGATATAAAACTGTGGAAGCTAGTTTTATAATGGATTTCATAATGATGACATTCAAGAGTTCTGCAGCATAGGGGAGTTCCTTATGAGGGTGTATGTGAGTCTGAATAGAGTGACAGTATAAAAAGGAACATTGTAATACTTTTATAGGGGAAAAAATAAGCATTTGAATTGGTTAGAATTTCTGTGATCTGGGTACAAATCTGGATAGAAAGCCAAAGGCCTGACCTAATTCTGCTGTTCTTTTTGCTTGTTTGGTTTGGTTTGGTTTTTGAGAAAATTGGAAGTATCACCATCAAAGTGAATAAAATTATTATAATCAGTTTGATTTCATGCTCTGGTCCACTGAAGCCATTTGCTTTGTCTGCTTTGAAAAATATTTGCGAGATTTCTGACCTGGATAAAAACAGTAGAAAAATATTTTAGGGGATTTCAATAAACTTGAGGACACTTAAAAGGAAAGTTATAGTTTAACAAAAATGTATGTTTAGAGAATTGGGAAAAATTCCGCTGCCATGGGGTGGAGGAAGGAGCTGTGTGCAGTGCTGGAGGGGGACTCTGGCAGCTGCCTGCCATGGGGGGCTCACTACGGACACACGAGCCCCTGCGGCACCTCCAAGTTGGCCCGGGTAGCCCACTGCCCAGCCAGCTGCTGCCCATGGCCAGGCTACTTTCACTGACAGGTTTCAGCTTCCCTGTCACTCAGCCACAGCCGGCCCCACCGTGCAGCTGCCTCAGCTGGGACTCAGTGGGGCTGCCCCAGGCTCTGGGGGCAAGGCTCTTTCCAGCAGCTGTGGCTCAGTGACAGCTGCTCCCCATGCCCAGGCTGGGCCAGGCTAGGCAGTGCCACACAGAGCCCCCACCCCACCCCAGCCCCAAGGTGACAGTGGGGGAGGAGAAAGGGGAAGAGTTGCCCTCCAGCACTACACAGAGCCCCTGCCCTGCCCCATGGTGGCGAGGGGAGGGAAGGTGGGGAAGGAGGAGGGGGAAGAGTCCCCCTCAGAGCCTGGGCAGCGGAGCTGTGTGCCCAGATTGTGCCGGCTGGCAAGGAGCCACTGAAGCGGGCAGGGCTCTTCCCTTCCTCCTCTTCCCCATCAATGGCAGGGTCTGGCTATGCCCTGTTTAGCCATGCTCCCTCTTACACCACCCTCCAAACACTGCAGGCCAAGGTAAGTATTTAACCCCCTCCTTGGTCATACTCAGGCTTGCCAGGGCCTGGCCATGCCCCATCCCCTCCAACCCCACCAACTCAGCTTCCCTGTGGAAAGCAGGGCTGCTCTAGCACCCCCGGGCTTCTGGCCTGAGCCACTGCAGGCACGTGCCTGTATTTCAGAAATGAAAAGTGGATTTCTGTCCACTTGCAAATCAGTTCAATCTCTGCAGGTTAAACTAACCTGCAAAGATTGAATCAATTCAGGCTTGGGCTTTTTGAAAGTTTGTCCCTAGCCTTCCAGTCCAAAGGCTATGCACTTAAACAAGGACATTGTAATTTAATAGGCTAATTATTCACTTGTACCAAAATATAACTTAAGCTATAGACTGACATAACAACTGTATCACTATCAAAGGATACAGAAAAGCTGTTATTATGTAGCTGTTATGTTTGTAAAAAGTGCATTAAAACGTAACCTACTTCATGCAAGGTTGAAGTTGAAGTGATTTAGCTTGCTTGTATCACTACAAGATCATGCAGACATAACAGCTGCTGTGCAATCCCAGCCGGCTGCCATTCCTCCTCTTTGAAAGCAGCTAAAATGTACATTTGTCTTTACGCTTAATACAACTGGGCAGCAAGGGAGACAAGTGACTCTAAGTCACCTTTTCACTTTTTGTCATATTGCTGCCCCACCTATTCTGTGTGGAGTTGGGTATACCTAGTTATTACAGTTTTAAGGCTACTTTAATTTGTGCGAGTTGGCCTTTCAGGGCTGCTTCAGTTTTACACAGAATATTAATCCCTCCCTAGTTTTACAAGCAATATCTTTCTTCTGCACACACCCTGAAACTTCTTATTGTGTTTGCCTTTTCATTGGCAATGTACTAATAAAATAATTTATGGAATGCCCTTCCTTTCACCCTGGCATATAGTATATTAAAAAATATTAAAAATATATAAAATAGGAATAGATTTTGGGCCAGGCTATTGACTTCTCTTTCCAGCTACCTTTTCAGGGCTACTTTACAATAATTAATAAGCAACTGTGAGCACTCCCAGGGAGGGATAGGGGCCACATCGCCCCCCAGATTTGAGCACAGGATGGGGACAGGCTGCCCACTGTGGGCTCAGGCTCCCCGCCCTGCTGCCCTCTCCCTAGGCCCTTTGCGGTTC
>NW_005841858.1:1050902-1060572 GCF_000455745.1 Alligator sinensis
GGACCTGGCATGGTAAGGCAGAGTGGGGTCGGGAAACTCAGTGTTGCTACTGCACTGCACTGCATGGGCGACTGGTGCCTCCCCCAATGGCCAATCAGCAACTGGGGCGGTTCCCCCAACGGCTGATCTCGCCAAGTGCAGGGGAAGTCTCCCACATCTGATTGTGCTGGCTGGGAAGTGTGAGCGAGGCACCTGAAGTGCCAGCGGCACTTCTCCTGGCATCCCCATTCCCCAGCTGGTACTCTCAGGGAGGCACCAGTGCTTCTTCCTGGCCCCGCCCCCCCCCCATCATTTAAGCAGGGAGCGCTGGCTCAGGGGGTGCACCTGCACCCCCATGCACCCTCTACACATTGCCACTGTTGCACCACCTTGATGAGGTGTTTCCTGCCTGCCCGGCAGCAGCAAGGGTGGCAGCATGGAGTTGTACCCCCTTGCTTTTGCTGAGTGGACAGGGGGCACCTTGCCATGGCAGTGTGGGGCTCCTGGCAGTGTCACCAGGCTTCCCTGCCTGGGCCCACTCTGACCTGCTATGCTGGGTCTCATCTGTTGGTCCACAGAGACTCCAAGGGAAGGGCAGCAGGGTGGGGAGCCCTGAGCCTGCAGTGGGCAACCTGTATCTTCCCCCTGCCCAGCATGGGCTCTGCTCCGGCCATGCTGCCCATGGGGGAGGGGGACCTGGGCTCTGCACTCCACTTTGCTGCAGCATCCACTGTCTCCTGTGGGCAGTAGCCAGAGCTCCGGCACTGGGGTCGTGGATCCCTGGCCCCCTACCTCTGGCAGCTGGGGGACCCTCCAGCAGGCCTGGGGGTGAGGGGATATGGGTGGGGAGTGAGGGGCACTGACAGGGCCAGGGTCACTGTGGGTGGGGAGTCAGGGGCACCAGCAGGGGTGGGAGGGCTGCAGGTGGAGAGTGAGGGGCACCAGGAGGGCCAGGGGGCTGTGGGTGGGGAGTGAGGAGCTCCACGGGGGGGCTTTGGGCGTTCTGTGGGTGAGGGGCACCAGGGTCCTGTGGGTGGGAAGTGGGAATAAGCAGGGCTGTGGGGCTGGGAGTCAGGAGTGTGGAGTGAGGAGCAATGTCATGGACTGGGCACTGACATATTAAGCCTGCTCAGCACCACAAAGCAGTGGGAGGGACAGCTGCTGGTGAACAAAGGGGGCAGGGGGACCTCTGATTTTCACTGGTAAAAAACCCAAAATCAAACACTAAAATTTATAGATATTTAGAATTTGTTTTATTATAGTGATTGAGGCACTGGTAGGCTTCCAAATTGGTTAACATTGCAAACATATCAATAAAACATTATGTTAAATTGATACTCATATATTTATATGGTGGTGTTTCATTTTAATCATGTAAAATATGGATTTGGGGGTTTTTAAATAAGAGAAGTTGTGATTTTTAAACAGAGAAAACCAGGATCCCTGGTTATTAGCTTACTTTGACTTAAATATAATCAAAGTAATATACTTCAGATTGTAAGCAGAAGTAAATCATTGCATATGAAACGAAAGAGGTTTTTTTTTCTGTGTTCAATCCATGCATCATTGGCTCCACAGCTGAAGTATTTTGTTCAGTTTGGGCATCATATCTCCTGACAAGTATTGATAAATTTAAGACAAGTCACAAAAGGATTGGTGAAATGATTTAAGGCCTAAAAAATCAGACTTATGAAGATTGATTTAGAGGGCTGACAACTGAGAGGGGAAAAAAATTACAAGCATGTAAAAGGATGTTCTAGAGAGAAAAAAAGCAGTTGTCTTCATTAGTCAAACACGGCAAGATAGATAATGTGTTTCAGCAGTCGCAAAGAGTATTTAGTATGTGGTAACCAAAAAATCAGTCACCAGAACTAATAAAACATGTTTGCAATGGAAAATGATGGAGACAAAAAACTTTGTAACAGACTATTGGTAATGGTGAGTAGTACTAGGACTCCTCCACAGTGCATCTGAGGTCATTTTGTACTCTTCTGATTCCTAATGTATATCACCATCAACTGTAAAGACAGTTAGTTAGTGTTCACCCCATATGGCATTTTGATAGGCTTTCCATTTTGAATTCTATCTTATCTCTGTCTTTACAAAAACTGAATTAGTCTGCCAGGTTTTTGGGTGGACTTAGGACATTTGCTGTGATTTATATGAATATTTGCCGTGATGCGTACAGCTTTTAGGTTGTACAGGGGCAGACACATCATGGAGTTTATAAATTGTACAGGATCAGGGAGAGACATCAGGAAAAGTCAGGGTATAGGCTTAATGGTCCCTTCAGTATTAGTGAGTTTCCCTCTTTTCCAAGCATCTCTTTTTAAAACTTTAGAATTTATGAGTGCCTATACATGTGCTCAGAGGTGTGTGTGTGTGTGAGGGGGGAGAGATAATTAAAGTGGTTCCTGGAGAGCTGCTCTAATTAAAATGCTGCAGTGTAACCTATATTAAGCCCCCGCACATTTAAAAATGGCTGCAGGACACTTTAACTAAAGCTCATTCAAGGAGCTTTAGTTAAAGTGCCCCAGCAGCTATTTTTAAACCTGGAGGGGCTTATACATGTGACACTGTGGCAATGCTAGGGCATTCCATTTAGAATGCAGAGCAGACTGATTAATCAAGTTAACCTCGATTAATTAGTTGGCCTTTTAGGCCTGCTTCATTTTTACACAGAATATTAATCCCTCCCTAGGTTTACAAGCAGTATCTTTCTTCTTCATACACCCTGAAACTTCTCATTATGTTTGCCTTTTCACTGGCAGTGTAGTAATAAAATTATTTATGGAATGCCCTTCTTGTCATCCTGGGATATAATATTAAAAAATCCAGTATAAAATAGCAATACATATTGGGCGAGAGTATTGACTGCTCTTTCCAGCTGCCTTTTTAGGCAATAATTTTACAATAATTAATTTTTACAATTTTACAATAATTAAAAGCAGCAACTGTGAAAAAGAACTAAAAATCTATCCCAATGTCTGCTTTATTTTATATTGGTATTTATCAAGTCTGCTCCAATTAATCATACATTTCATAGATTTCACAGACATTAGGGCTGGAAGGGACCCCAGAGGATCATTGAGTCCAGCCCCCTGCCCCAGAGGCAGGAAGTCAGCAGGGATCATAGGATCCCAGCAAGATAAACGTCCAAATTTCTCTTGAAGGCATTCAGAGTAGGCGCTTGAACCACCTCTGGTGGCAGTCTATTCCAAACCTTGGGGGCTCAGACTGTAAAGAAGTTCTTCCTTATGTCCAGCCTGAAATGGTCTTAGAGGAGTTTATGACCATTCAACCTTGTCATCCCTTGGGGTGGTCTGGTGAACAAACGTTCCCCCAGATCCTGGTGAGCACCCCTTATAAACTTATAGGCAGCCACCAGATCACCCCTGAGCCTGCACTTTTCCAGGCTAAGGAGTCCCATAGCTCTCAGCCTCTCGTCATAAGGTCTGCTTTCCTGAACTGTGATCATGTGTGTGGCTCTTCTCTGAACTCTTTCAAACTTCTCCACATCCTTTTTGAATTGTGGAGCCCAAAACTGGACGCAGTACTCCAGCTGCAGCCTCACTAAGGCTGAGTACAACGGGAGAATGACATCCTGGGATTTGCTTGAGAAACATCTATGGATGCAAGCCAGCATTTTGCTCACTTTACTAGCTGCAGCATCACATTGAAGGCTCATGGTCATCTTGTGGTCAATCATGACCCCCAAGTCCCATTCATCCATAGTGCTAGCCAGCGTAGCACTGCCAAGCCTATAAGCATGCTGCGGGTTCAAGTCAGAGAGATTAAAGGGTTTCCTGTCCTAATTCGATTCAGATTCAGAGATTAGACCACGAAAATCTCCGCTGAATCGAAGCCGCAACCAGAGCTTTGCACAGCCCTAGTAAACTCTTGGACTAATGAAATCAGTGAGTATGTTGCTATTGAATGTAATGGGAGCAGAATTTCAGAACTTTTGCCTTGTAGAGTTTATAAACTTAGAGTACTGAAACTTCTAATAAAGCTTTCCATATATCTCTTGTTCCTTAAGAAGTTTCTCAGTTTCAGCCACTTGAGTTTTGATGTCCTGAAACAACCATGTGGATCATTTTGATATTTCTGTGAACAGTATTAACATAGCCCTCTTAGTTTATACAAGGGTCTTTCAGCCTTTTGAGAATTATTTTATGTCCAGTTTAGGAGCAGATAGTTGGCACATAAATGTGAAATTAGAGTTATAAGAACTTCTATACCTTGGGGGAAAACATCAAGAAAATGAAATAATTTAAAGAAGAGCAAAAGAACATAAGAAGTGTTATACTTTTGAAGCCAAAAACCCTTTAAAATCAGATTTTGGGACCTTGCCTATTTTCATACTCCCTGAGTCAGGAAAGCCTCATGCCAAATAAAAACCAATCCATTAGTATGGTTGACAACTGGAAATGACAAGGGTATTCTCTGGAATGTCATTCTGGTGTGATCTAGTCCTAGTAGAGGTCACAGTATTGAGGATCCTTGATTAACATGCTGCATACTAGGCCAGTCTATCTTGAGGTCATCCTTGTATATACTATAGTACAGACATGTTTGATGCTCCCCAGATTACTCAAAGATCTTCTGCATACCTTCCATCTATTAGATACCCATCTCTCCCTAGGGCTTCAACATTGTCATCCTAAAGTTCAATAAGCCTCCTTTTGAGCTACCATTGGATTTCTCAGGCAACCACCCTACCAACAAGGCAGATTTTTCATTGTTATAAACCAGCATTAACAATTTTCAATCCAATAGCCTAGACCTCTTACATATCCTTTTACAGGCACTGAGTTGTGTTGTGACCATTTTCATAAGCTCTTCCTTAAGGTTCCTAAGTTTCATCAGAATTGATCAATAAAACTGAGTAGTCTTCCCAGGACTATGCATGATGCTAAGAGAAAAGATGTAAGAAATCTCAGAGGCTTGCTCTTAATAAGGACTAAGCCTCTTAGGGTGTCCCATTTAGTGGCCATTTCTGGCTCATAAAATGCCAAACCACACTGCTGCAGAAAATCTCTAAGTGGATCATACACCTGCCATTAAATGTCAGGACATACTACAGTAGCATAGACAACACCTTCAAACTGCTTCAGAAGGCTGCTCTGTCAGTCTCAGGTTTATGGACCAGCCTTCTTATTTTTGTTATGCCCTGGATGTAGTATCCAGGTCAAATATCAAACTTATGAAAACAGTTCCTCAATCATTATTTGACAAATTAAGCTGAAACTCCTGATTACTTCTCTTCAGAGAGGATACTACTTGACTGTCACATACAGTGGGACCCATACTGACACATACTCCAAGCTGAAAGAACAATTATTTATGCTACTGTGACTTACAAGAGATTGGGGTCTGGAAATATTTATGGCCATTTTATCTGTCCCCTCCTTAAGAAATTCACTCAGTTCTGCATTAGGTGGATGTATGTCATTAGCTCTGTCCTATAGTATTTCATTATATAGTCTGTTTAATATTCAGTTGAAATAGCAGAGACAGTGTGAATATTGCTTAAAACATGTCCGCAAATGATGAACACTTAGGGAATTAGCCGGAGTCGTAGCGGATTCCCTGGCACAACTGTTTGAGTACTCATGGCACTCAGGACAGGTCCCAGAGGATTGGAAAAAGGCCAGTGTGGTCCCTATTTTCAAGAAGGGGAGGAAGGAGGAACTGGGTAACTATAGACTGTTTAGTCTCACCTCTATCCTTGGCAAGACCTTTGAGAAAATTGTTAAGGATCACATTTGTGGGGGAACAGCAGGTAAAATAATGCTAAAAGGTAATCAGCCTGGGTTCACAGCAGACAGATCCTGCCTGACTACCCTGGTTTCATTTTATGACTGGGTCACAAAATGCTTGGATGAAGGAATGGAGGTAGATGTTATTTACTTAGATTTTAAAAAGGTCTTTGACACAGTGTCGCACCCAGTTCTTATAAATAAACTAAATAGTTGCAAGGTAGATTATTACACAGCCGGTGGGTAGAAAATTGGCTTATGGGATGCACCCAGAGAGTGGTGGTGGATGGGTCAGTTTCTACCTGGAGAAATGTGGGCAGCGGAGTCCCCCAAGGCTCTGTCCTGGGACCAGTACTGTTCAATATCTTCATTAGTGACTTGGATGAGGGAGTAGAAAGCAGCCTGTCCAAGTTTGCAGACGACACAAACTACGGGGGGGGGAGGAAGACAAACTAGATGGCAGGGAGCAAATCCAGGCTGATTTGGACAGGCTGGGGAAATGGGCTGAATAGAATAGGATGCAGTTTAACAAAGATAAGCGCCATGTGTTGCATCTGGGGAGGAAGACTCATCAACACTCCTACAGCCTGGGAGGTACCACTCTAGGTAGCACAACTGCGGAAAGGGATCTCGGAGTCATAGTCGACTCCAAAATGAACATGAGTCACCAGTGTGATGAGGTAATAAGTAAAGCTAACTGCACCCTTTCTTGCATGAGTAGGTGCATCACAGAGAGGTCCAGGGAGGTGATACTTCCCCTCTACATGACATTGGTCAGGCTGCTACTGGAATACTGCGTCCAGTTTTGGGCACCGCACTTCAGGAGGGATGTGGATGGCCTGGAGAGGGGTCAGAGGAGGGCCATTTGTCCGGTTAAAGGCCTACAGAAAAAACCCTATGTGGACTACAGAAAAAACCCTATGTGGACTAATTGGGAGACCTGAACCTCTTCAGCCTCCACAAGAGGAGACCGAGAGGTGATCTCGTGGCTGCCTACAAACTTATCGGGGGAGCCAGCAAGAAATAGGGGATACAATGTTTACCAGGGTGCCTGTCGGAGTAACTAGAAATAATGGCCACAAACTGGAAGAGAGCAAATTCAGATTAAATATCAGGAATTCTTTACAGTGAGGGTTGCCAAAATATGGAATATGCTTCCAAGGGAGGTGGTGCTGTCCCCTTCCTTGGAGGTGTTTAAAAGGAGATTGGACAGACACCTGGCTGGGTTCATACGACCCCAGAACTCATTCCTGCCCAGGGCAGGGGGCTGGACTTGATGATCTCCTGCTCAGGGCAGGGGGTCGGACTCAATGATCTAATAGGTCCCTTCCGACCATAAAATCTATGAAACTGTGAAATGTACCTTACCTGTATGACTTGTGATTTTGAAGCTTGAAGTCCCTGTTGTACCCTTATTATCAGGTATTATCTGTGTATTTCAGAGGGATTTTTTTTATCTTTCCAGGTGATTTTTATTCTCTGTCTCACAAGATTTGTATAAGCTTTGAAGAGCTTAAAATGTTGTTCTCTTATTTTGTAGCCATTTCCATTGGTCTCCTCTTCCCGATGGTTAGTGAAAAGGGGTGAGCTAACAGCATATGTAGAAGATACTGGACTTTTTTCTAAAAGAACCTCCAAGCAGCAGGTGTACTTCTTCCTCTTTAATGATGTCCTCATCATCACAAAGAAGAAGAGGTAAGCACTTCACCAATCTAAAAGTACCAGTACATTTTTGTTTGATTCCTTGAGTCACACATAAGGAACAATTAAAAGATGTCAGCTACTTTTAAATATTGTCTTGTTCCATGAGTTACTTCCTGACTTTGTAAAGGCTAACTTTTTTTTGGTATTTATCTCAAGTATAATTCATTTCTTCCAAAGTATTTTTATTATCTCCCTTTAACAACTATTTGTGTGAGTGAGTGAATGAGAAAGATTCAGGAAGGAGCAGTTGTTCATAGTATGCAAGGAACATGAAAACAGAACTTGATGCAAGTGGAAATCTTTACTAAAGTGCTTTAAGTTTTGCCAAAGCATACAGAATGTATTTACATATTTAAATGTGCTATGCCCGTACAAGGAATGCACTGCTTCTGGAGCTATTTGTCTCTCCCGTTTCTCCATCAAACCGTACTCAGAATTACAAAAGGGTGGTTGTCAAGCAGAAATAAAAATTAAGTCCCAATTTTACTGACACAGCAAACATGTAAGTTTAGCAGTACAAATAAAGAGGGAGATCTTCCCCAGACAGATCTTTTATGTAAAATGTCAGTGATGTTTAGAAAAAGCCTACTAGTTAAATCTCCATCACCAAAACGAAAGGTCGTTTAGGATGAATTGTCTGCTTCTGATTGAGCCTATCCCCTCTGCAGATGCTGCTCACCATTGCTGATAGAAATGACTTTGAAGAACATATGTTTTAATTTGCAATTGACTAGTTATAACAAATATCAAGCATTTGAAAGAGAGTTCCCAAGGGAGAAAAATGCCCAAACCACATTACAAAATCTTGAGCTCAAATTTCCAGGAGCACAAGTTGAGCACTGTGTTATAATGCTGCCAATCTCAACTTTTTCCCAAAAATAAACATTAACACTTACAACAAAGTGCAGCATAATTTGTTTGCTGCCTCCATCTTTAGTTGTGGTTAGTTGAATAGGAAGAAAAATGAATAGATTTCTCCTCATGCAATTTGCTGTTGTGCATCCCTGAGACTCATGGTTTATCACAAGCCTCAGGAAAACATTTTTTTGTGGGAGCCCCTTGTTAAAACATTGGCAGCACATCACAGATTAGTATCACACATCTTCAAACAGCTTGTTGCTTTCTTTTCTCATGGGACTAAAGTTAATATTTTATTGTGCTGGTGGCAAATTAAACATCTGAGTTAAGAAAACAATGAAAAGATCTGTTATCTGTGTTATTACATTGTTTATCGGTTTCCTATGTGATAGGTTGGTTGCCCAGATTGAAAAAAGATTTTTGGAGTGATGTACACTACATAAACTCTGGTGCTTTTGATTTATAACATTTTCCGGCTGTTGGAATTTCTGCTATCCCAGTTGGCCCATGAGCCACAGTAAACAAAAAATTAATCTTAATGACAGAATGTGTATATATTCACTGTAGTAAAACCTTTCTAAATAAGCAGATGAAATTAAAGAGTATTGCTCTCTCGTTCCTTCCATGGACATTTGATCATAAAATATATGCTGTACAAAGCAGACTAGCTTATTGATAATGTTCTTTTTGTAGTCTATTGTCTCGCACACAATTTCACCATAAACATTTAGCAGTGGACAGAAATATATCCATTCCATACAGTTTTTCATTGTGATATGTTAACAGGCTTCTGTAGATAGCCGGTACATTACACAATGTAATAGCTGTACAAAGTTCATAGTTACAATTCCTTTAGCTTTTAAGTGTGCTGGCCGGCAGCCTGGGCACGCGGGGCCAGAGAAAAGTCGCGGGGTGGAGTAGTACGCTCGAGCTAGAATCAATCACGGAGGCGTAATGGTTGATTGAAAAGATTATTTACTTACACCGGAGATGGTCGCGGTGTAGGCTGGACAGCTTTCCAGGCTCAGCTCTGCTTGAGTTCTCGGTGGAGGACTCTAATACACTCGGTTTCTTGACCCCGGAGTTATTCAGGCTCCGCGGGGTTCAAGAATTCGTTCCCACGGAGCAGCTGTATCTCCGTGAGTGTTACTCGGTTCCCAGGTCCCCCGGAGTTGTTAAGACTCCGTGGGTTCGACAATTGGGTTCTAGGGTAGGGATTCATCTGGGCTGCGATCGGTGATGGGGAGAGGCTAGAGGCCGTCGGTAAGTGGTGCCCCGGAGTTTGCTAGGCTCCGGGGCTTCGGCAATTGGAGCCTCTATTGCCTTCTTCAGAAAGACGCGCTGGGTTCGAAAGGACCCACAGCGCT
>NW_005841858.1:1062703-1063110 GCF_000455745.1 Alligator sinensis
TCTTTATCCTCCCGAGCATATCTCAGACATCGGGCACACTCCCGGGTGGAAGTTTGGTCCGTCTCGCCTGCCGGGCTGGGTCCGATGAGGGACACAGTATCGAGGGGCCTAAACAGGACTCGCTCGTCCCTCATTATACACCCGAACGCTGCTGGGAGCAAATACACTTCTCTTTCTCTCGGGGCTCCCTCTTCGGAGACTCCCTTGTCCCCTTTTAGCGAAAGGTGTCTGCTAACAAATCTCTCACCCGTTCCGCCCGCCTGATGGTAAGCGATATGCGCTTCCAACTCCTCAAAACTTTTCACTCGGCGTTGATTATCGCGCCAAGGGCAATTCCTAACCAATTCTAGCTCTAGCGTGTCTCTTTCTGTTGATCTCATCGCCATCTGCGAGTTCTCTCCCAATCC
>NW_005841858.1:1063920-1072035 GCF_000455745.1 Alligator sinensis
GTGCATCACTAAATGCAAGAGTAATGCACAATGCAAAGTAGGCTACAGAACGGCGGGAAACACTTTTCTGCACACGGGTTCTCCATAACAACAGAACATTCCGTCGTGCAAAAGAGCTGCAATTCGGCAGGAACATAATTTAGCGGTGCTGAAGCACACACAATTAAAAATCCAGAACTTTGGGTTGTGACATTAAGAAGTTATGGGATTGCAGTTACTAGTCAAGTATAAGATGGTTAAATTTTTATTTGCACATTTGGGTTTCCATTGACATTTCCATGTTCCCAGAAATAACACTATTGGACATTGTTGGGTTATAGGTCCTACATATTGACCTGCCAGAATTGTGCAAAATAAGTTTTCACTCTTGACACTGAAACTGACTTTTATTTACCTTGTGTCACAGGCAGTTAATCATATTTGTTGAGCTCAGTTAGGAGAGACTAAGTCTTTAAAGACCAGGATTGATGTGTGATATATGTCTAAGTAGTCCCACAGATAACTAAAAAGCAGTGGTGGTCCAACAACCTTCAAGTATGTACATTGGTATTTACATAATTGCTTCAAGAAGCATTTGTGAATGTTTTGCATACCAGAAACATCATTAAAAGAACTGTACATATATATTAACGTGTACAAGCATTCCAAAAGCATTTGTGCAATGAGAATTATTCCGTATGAAAAGATAAAGGGCAAGAAATCTCATGATGCGGTATGCTTAGGCATGCCCCACAGTTTTTATCCCTTCATTTTAATCATACTTTAGTAGTCAGACTCCTTGACAGCCTATGATTTGATTTTTATCTTGAGTCTGAAATGGTAAGGCTTAACAACCTTCCCCTTTTCGAATAGTTTGGATGTGATTTAGTGATCCATCTCTCTTCACTTTTAATAAATATGGTATGGTAACGTCCATGCAGCTCCAAAATATTTTCATAGATTTCATAGACATTGGGGCTGGAAGGGACCTCATAAGATCATTGGGTCCAGCCCCCTGCCCAAGGGACAGGAAGTCAGCTAGGGTCAAAGGATTTTAGAGGTTTATGTTCTAACAGCATGCTGCTGTATAGTTCAAGCACTTATAAGTATTTTAAATGTGCTTGTGGGGATCACCTAGGAACTTATTCTGTCCTCTTGGTGTTATAAAAGGTCAAGAAACTCAGAATTGCTTCAAAGAGACTTTAGCCCCTGAAGCTACCAGATTAGAGAGGTGACATGTCAGACCTTCTGCTTTGGTGCATTTGTACCCTCATTTTCCTGACCGCTTGGTTCCTGCAGGCTACAGAGCAATCCCAGCACAAGAATTTTAATGAGAAATCCACAAGATCAACAGAAGTATATGGCAAGTGGCTGTTCACTGCTTCACTCTTCACTGTCCTTATCAACCACAATGAGTGGATGCCCTATCACTGCTAGCTTTTCCTCAGCTCTCCTGAGGTAATTCAGAGTTGGCAAGTTATATCCAGGATCAAGCCCCTGTTCTTCTTTTGGCTCATAGTTCTGAACAGAGACTAGAACTCCCCTTCCTTTTCCATTCTTCATTGGCAGTTTCTACTGCTTAATTTTTTTTTTTATCTAGATAGTTCTCTAATTTCTATGAAGCATTCCAGAGAACTGGAAATATCTGCATTTTAAATGTAAAAATGTAATTTTTTCTACAGCTTTTTTTGAGAAAGATGCACAGCTTTTTTTGAAGGCATGTTTGTATTAAGGGATGTCCAGCTCTTCTAGAAAAGGGTCAACTTCCTCTCTGAAAAATTGTTGCTGAATTGGAACATAAATTTAGTGTCATTGACACTGTACATAGTGATCCTATTGATGTCCTATTGATGTCCATTAGAGATTTGTGAAAAGAATTTGTGTGGACTTCAACCCTTCAGTAAGGACTGATTCATTATTGTTGCTGTTTATTCAGTACTAGAATGTTTCATTCATCATTATACCAGGCAAAAAATGAAGCGGAGAGAAAAACTGTTCACTAGGGTGCCCCAGGGGAGGACAAGGAGCAATGGCCATAAACTGTTAGAGGATGGTTTCAGGTTGGATGTAAGGAAGAACTTCCTTATGGTAAGGGTGACCAGACTCTGGAACAGACTTCCCAGGGAGGTGGTGCAGTCCCCAGCCTTGGCAGTCTTTAAGAGGAGACCGGACAGACACCTTGCTGGGCTCATTTGATCTCAGCAGTATTCCTGCCCAGAGCAGGGGGGTTGGACTCGATCTTTCGAGGTCCCTTCCAGCCCTTGATTTCTATGATTCTTTGATTCTATGGCTTTTAATGCCCCATCTTTTTCCCCTGATTTTTGGTGTTTCCTCAGTTCTTCCCTATGTGTTTATTTTTCTACAGTACTCTGAATTCCTGTCCTTTTGGACATTTCTTCCACTGAAGTGGGCAGCGATCAAATAGTTTGGGTGGACACCAAAATGGCAGGTCTGCACTCTTAAAGATAACAACCTACAATGTTTAATAGAAGGTAGAGAAGTTCACACTTCGAAGTCATTGCTTCAGGCAGGCTGTAGATTCCATGGCTAAGTACAGTCAAAAAGCCCAAGGCTCAATCAATTCAATCTTCACAGGTTAGTCTAAACTTCATAAATTGAACTGATAAGCAAGTGAACAGACATTCACTTCTGATTTTGGAAATGCAATCATATGCTTGCAGTGGCCGTGGCCAGAAGCCGGGGGGGTCAAAGTATACCTCCCTGCTTGGCTGGAGCAGACAGCTTGGGCCAAGGCTAGCCTGCCCCTCCTGCAAGGGAGAGTTTGTGGGGGAGGTGCAGAGCATCCTGGGTTGCAGGAGGACTGTGAGTTAACTTGAATCTGGAGGGTATCTGAGACAGAAGTTCAATAAATTGATTTAACCAAAATCAATTAAGTCTGACACTACATCTATCCAGATTTATCTTAAATTGGTTTCAGCCATGTTGAAAGCAGTTTATGTGTACAGAACTTCTGTTGTGTTACAGATTTGAATGAATTTCCAATTACTGCATTGGTCACATTTGGAAGGTTTTTCTCACAACCATAGAAGTATTCTTTTTTTAAATGAAAGATAAGATTGTCCAGAGTATGGTTGTTATCAGCATAAATACATCAAGCAGGTTAAGTGTAGCTAAATTGGACTTCATGTGTGGCACGTGTAGATAGTGCAGAATTAAACTGGAAAAATCTCAGTACAAATATGCATATTATCTTTGCTTGGTAACAATAATCTTGCCTGAAAAACTTTTAGATATAAAAAAATGTTTCTTCTGTGTTGAACTTCTAGAGCAACCTCTTCGCCCAGCAAAAAACTAGAAACATGCATCTTTTTCTGAGTGTAACCTGAGGCATTGATAAATGGCAATTCATGTGTTGCCTTTTTGCAGTTGTTCTATAACTCCTATTTCTACATCCTGGCAGAGTAGATTAAAAAGTAAGCCGACTGCAGGGGTATCCTTCCATATCTCTCAGTATCTTACACCACAAGGTCAGACTGCTAGGACTAGTACATATCTTCATCTAGAACCTACCTAGAAACATCTGATTAAAAATTCTGACTTTAAAGATAGTGTGGCTTGCATTGAAATATGTCTCTAATGCTATACTCCAGAAGTGGTGTGTTTGTGGCATATCACTTCTTAACCTTTTGGATAAGATTAAATATAGTTGGAGTAGAAATTCTTTATTCACTCATTCAAAAAAAATCCACCAGGTGCAATGCTGAGACTGTTAAAAGGTTTCACAAAAGCTGCAAGAAAACCTGTGTTTTAAAAAGGCTATTTAATGTTCTTAGCTCATTTTCTGTAATCCCCTAAGGATATCACTAAAATACTGTCTGTCTAATGGCTGCATGGCTTGTCAACTCCTGAGATAATCTTGACAATGGAATGCAGCTGGACTTCATAAATTGGAAATCACCCAAAGGTCAAATAATACTTTGGAATGTTACCTGTTCACAGCTGCTTGCAAAACTGGGTTTGTTCTCCAGATGCCAAAAACAATGTTTTAATTAAAGCAGCAAATAGATACTTCTGTATAAATATAAAAAAACAAATTTTGTGCTGAAACACTAATGCTCTCAGAATAACATCTCTAGTTATCTTTAAATATTACTAACCTCAAGTAATAGCAGATTCATTAGTTATTCTTGATTTTCAAAATAGAACAAAAAAATAGATTGAGTTTGTTGCCTTTATACCCTCTACTTATGAATTAGTGAAAAGCTCTAAATCAAATCAGAGTATAGTAATAAATATTCTTGATTAAAGTCTTTATAATATTTGTATTTATTCAAGACCAGGTTTCTTTCTGCATTCTACATGGGTGGGGAGGAGCGGGGAGAGCCCCTCATCTTGGATTCAAGTACCAGCTGGAGCAGGCACTGACTGCAGCCCTGGCTCTGGTGCCAAAGCCAGAGCCACCACCTGCCTGGGGCCAGGGCTAGGGCCAGGAAGGCTCATATGATGGGCAAGGGGTGTGCAGAGATGGGACCCCTGCTTCCTTCATTCTCATTTTCTCATAGCAAAGCTGTTTAAACTAGAGGTAAGGTGTTTTAATACCTGACATCATTTTAAATCATCACTTTAAACACCTAGTGTAGACATTTTAAAATATTTACAGTTTGTTGAAACCCTATATGGCTTTCCTAGACTAAGATAGAGTGTATCTTTTAGTCACTGGCTAGTAAGTTCTTTAAATACATCCTTTAGTCTAGTCTAGACATACCCAGTCTTCAGTATATTCAGGACGTTTACATTCTAAAAATTCAAACCTCTTGAATACATCCCCAAATAATCTAACCAGAGCACAGATCTGATTCCCTTTTTCTATAAAAATTATAATTCTTTATTCTGCTGGTTCAAAACCATGTGGTCAAATGATTTTTTTTAAATGAAATAAAGTATTGTATGAAACAGTTCAGTGATTATCTATTTTTATAGAGTACAGGTGTGATCCTTTGCATATTGCTTTCTTTTTTTCCTATGGTATTTGCTATTTTTTCTTCCAAAGAAAAACAGTAGTCCTAACAGTCTCATCAACTGTGGTTTTGTTTTTTGAACTGTATTTGTCTCTGTGTGTGTTCACTATAAGAAAAACTAGAAAACAGCATTAAATTAGGCTTCTACCTCCCAAAGCAGCTGAGCTATGAAATTCATTCTTTACAAACTCCAGGAAATTGAGTATATAACTGAAAAGTTATCTGAAACTTTCTTCTTAAAATCAAAAACCAGCTGTCCCTATGTGGAGTTTATTGGTAATGAAATATTATTATTCATAATATACTGATGATTTGTAAAGCTAGACTAAACCTACCAAGATTTTAGATCCATAAATATGTTTGGGAGCATTTAGTGAAATGTATTAATACTTTTACATCAAGAGAACTTTCTGGAGGGAGGAAGTAGAAGTGTTAGCTTATAACAAGAATCTTTCTTCTTAAATAAAGTTGTCAGTAATCATGGAAAAGTAGTTGGAACTTTCTTTAGTTGGTAAATTGTATTCTGTTGTTGACTGGTAAATTAATTTGAGTGTATTCTGGGACTGTGAAGTGTGCAACCAGAGGCCCTTTGTTCACCTCTTCCTTCCCACACCATCTCTCTAACCCCCACTACTCCTTCTTACAGATATTTAATTTCTGTAGTAAAATGATCAAGTAGATGTAAATTTGTAATCGTTGTGAGTGTAGAACTATTTTGCGGACCTTTTTTCAGAACACACAAGTTTGTCTTGCTTAATTGAAATGAAATAGAAATGCATAATACTTAAAGACTGAATAGTTTTTCAATTAATTTTGTTGTGAATTATGCTTATTAAATTTAAGCATACCCCTACCCAAAGAAAGCTGTTCATAACTAATCTTCAGCATGTAACTGGGAGATTAAAATTAGTTATTCAGAGGTCCAATTTAGCAACACAGCACTTCTGGCTTCCTTGTATAGATCCAAGAAAATATTCTAATACAATTTTATATGAGCTTGCAAGCCATGGAAGTTGCTTGCTATAGCATAATCCTGGAAACCTGACAGATTATTGAATATTTTTCTGTCTGTGTCCCAAATGCTGCTATAATATGGTCAGAGGTACCATTTTTAGAATTATGAGAAATATGAAACCTATTAAGAAATGAGATGGTGTTGAATATTTGAGCCCGCCGATATAACAGTCCCAACTCAGTGCATCTGTCATTATTGCAAAGGAAGTCGGAGATGATGCATGCTTCCCGTCAGGAAATTAACTTTCTGAGTACAAGGTCAGTTGGGAAATAAAGACTTTTTTATACTGTAATGCAAAAACTGAACATTCACAAACTGACATTTGCAGTTGTTTCTTTCTTCGTGAAAGCAAAAGCTCTTGCTTGTATTTATGTAAATCAAACATAATTTCTGTATACTAGTGTAAATGGGCAAGAACAGGAATCTGTCTTGACGCTGGAAAGCATCAAACGTATATGTCTATAGGGAAAGCCAGCAATAGGATATAATTTAATTTTTGAGCAGTTTTATGCTATATAATATTACACAACATACAGATATCAAAATAGTACTGTTAGAATAAAGCTGTCCAGATTTCCAAGCAAGTGCCAGTATTTCAAAGTAATTTAGTCACACCGCAAAACTATTTACTATCTTGATTGAAAACTCTTCTTTGTAAATTTGATGGACTTAATAATAAAAAATTATTTCCTTTGACAGATTGTGGGAAACTTGTAAAAGAATATATTTAGTAATATGTCACTGTTAGGTTTGCCTCTATCTAAAATATTCTATGCACAATAATATGAAATAAAATCTCCTTGTATGCATACATATTATTAATAAAAATGCTATCCTATTTGTATTTTAAACTACAGTAGAAAAAAATAGCATAATAGAATGATGGATACGATTGTAGAGCTGGTTAGTCAGAGGCACTACAGATCCAAGTAAAAGTGGTTTTGTTCCTACAGATATAAGTGACTGGTAGGGAAGGCGTGGAGGGGCTTGTGCCCCCCCAGCAGGGCCGTCCCCACCACCGACGCCGCCAGCTGCGTCTGCAGGTGCTTGATGTGCCCCCCATGACAGGGCTATCCCCGCTGCCACTGGCGGCATCTGTGGATGCTCAGCAGCTCTGCCCCTGCTGCCAACACTGCCAGTGGCATCTGTGGGAGCTCGCCAGCTCTGCCCCTTACCCTTCAGTTAATTAGCATATCCCTATTTAAAAAAGTGTTAATACAACATTGCTTGGGTGAGGATACTTGTTTGATTTCTCTTTTTTTATATTTGAGCTTGAAATGAGGATCTGTTCAGTTTGAGATGCTTTGAACTTTGGCAGTGTATAAATAAGATTTTTGGTTGAATACAAGAGTTGGAAAGGAGGAAAGTCAAGGTATTAGTCAATGTTACATTTTAAGTAACTTCATGGAAGATGAAACCTCTCCCATCTGCAGTTGAATATTCAGATCTTGGATTGTGTGACGGTTTGGCCAGGATGTAAGTGGTCAAGTCTGTGGATAGGCCCTGGGGAGCAACTAAGAGGTTAGCAAGGTTATTGGAGTGGAGAGGAACATCCAAAAGATGTAACTTGAGGTCAGGAACCAGGGGTCAAAGAACTGGTGCCAAGTTCCTGAGAAAATCTGAGATCAGGTTCAAGGAAGCCAAGCAGAGTCAGGATGCCAGGGAAGCCAGAGAGAGCAGAACCAGCACCAAGTTTCTGGGGAGATTAGGGTCAGGAAAAGCCAAAGTCTGGTCAGAAGTCAGGAGCACCAGGGAAAGCTGTGAATGCAAGCTTGATGGAACAGACTGGCCACATCCAGACTAGCGCACACGTGCCTCTTGCAGTGTCTCAAAGCCCTTTGAGACACTGCAAGAGGCATGTGTGGGAAAGAAAAAATGTTACCTGCACTGCAGATTTGCAGCGTGGGGCAAAATTAGACCCCTGGATATCCAGGGGTCAAAAAAAACCACAGAGGAAAAAAGCAGGCAAGGCACGGTCCTGGACCATGCCCTGAGGCAACTGGATGCTGGATTCTCCACATAGATGCTCTGGTAGCCAGCCAGAGGGTCTCTATGGTTGGCCCTCGCCCTGGTGCTGAAGCACACTGCCTGCTTGTGGGGGGCAGGCAGCATGCCAGCCTCAGGGAGCTGGACCTGAGCTCC
>NW_005841858.1:1072140-1072822 GCF_000455745.1 Alligator sinensis
TACTGGCAGTAGCAGCTGCCCTTGGGGTCACTGGGGCCTCATGGCATAGCCCCCTGGCAGCATGGGGCCTGGGTGACAGCTGCAGCAACCCCAGCTAGAGCTGCATGATGCCCTGCCGACCAGAGTCCCCACAGCCCCTGCTACTGCCAGTGAGTATGAGGCCTTCTTTTTTTTTTTTTAAGTGCTGGGAGGCTGAGACTGGGTGAGACAGCCATTGAGGGGCTGGGGGAGCAAGCATGGGGTAGGGCTGTGTGGGGCAGCCATTGGGGACACTACAGGATCTGGAATGGGCAGCAATCTGAGGGATTGGGGAAACAAGCGGGGGTGGGGCATGTGGCCCCTGTTGGGGGGGGAGTGGTAACCCCTGCAGGCTCCATGCGGCCCCAGTTGGGGGGGCTGTAGCTCCTGTGGGGAGACTGTAGCCCTGTGGGGGGCAGTCCGTGAGCTGTGCAGGGGGACTGCAACCTGTGGAGGCAAGGGACCCACCCCTCCTGTGCAGCCCCACCCCTACACAGTCCCTCCAAAATCCACCCACACCTACCCACACACCCCAATGCCCCCCACATCCCTCCACAGCCACCCACATCCCCCCACCCCTCTTTCCACCCCTCTCCTGCAAACCCCACATCCCTCCAGCACACACCCTGCATGCCCAGCTGCCAGACAGGATGAGACCTGCTGG
>NW_005841858.1:1073359-1080088 GCF_000455745.1 Alligator sinensis
CCCCTGGCAGCTGGCCCAGAGTCCCCATCTAGGTCTGGCAGGTGCACAGCAGGTCACAACCAGGCAGCAGCCCCCACTACCAGACTGCTGCAGTGAGTAGAGGGTGCAGGGAACTCTCAGGGCTGCTGCAGCAGTCCAGCTGCCACTAGTGTCCCCAGGTACCAATTGACTGGGCCCCAGAAGCTCCTGAGAGCAAGTAGCCCTGAGCTACTTGACAGGGCAGCTTTTTTACTGATGGGGCCAGGACAGGGCAGCTTTTTATACTGCTATGGACAGCACAGATGCTGGCCCCAGGCTCTAGCTCCCCCTGGCTGTAGATCTAGGAGGAGCCAGGCAGGGTTATTTTGCCTCAAGTGGCACAATTTGCCCCATACCAAAGTGCATGTCCGGGCACATGTGCTAAGGCAAAAAGCCCCAACTCAATTATGTACTGCTGCTGCAAGTGCATGTGCTTGCATGTGTGGATGCGCCCACTGTGGCTATGTGAAGGCATGCCTACAGTGTAAGACTGCATGTGTGTTTAAAAGGAGTGAGTAGCGCTTTCAGCAGCCAGTCTGGTTGCAGAGATCTGGGTCAGCCACATTAGAAAGGGATCGGGGCAGGTGTGGTAACTTACATGCTTGGCTCCCATCTGCTTGATCAGAATCTCTGACAGATTGGCCTCCTCAGCCATCTCTGTACTTATTCATACTGAGGTCCTATTCATATTGAGGGACTTCTGACAATGTCAGAAAATGACACAAATCTAAAACTACCTCTGTTCAAAATTAATTCTGCTGAGTAAAGAAATGACTAAAAAACAATCAGGGGAAAAAGGTAAAGTCCCCTGTTCTGTATGTGAAAAAGCATTATGTCGTATATTCTGATTTGTCTGGGTGTTGATTTTATCTTGCTTAGTTGTATAGTAATATGATTGATAGTGTGCAATATACAATCTTACAGCTTGGGGCTGAACATCTGTTTTGTGTGATTTACTGATTGGAGAAGGAATCTTGAAAGTACTTCTTAGAAATAAACAGATCAACGTTATCATCATCTCAAAAAGATTAACATGGATAACGCAGTAGGAGATGTTGACTTGAGCTGAAGTTTAATTGGTAACACAGTTTTTACAGGTTACAGTTACACAGTTTTTGTCAGGGATTACATTGAATACCTTCAAGTAATAAGAAATGTGATTGATGTATGCCTATGATAAATGGTGGACCAAAAGAATGCTTATGGAAGTATGAACATATGGGGCAAACTGATTTTTCTCTAGCTGACTTAGAAATGCGCACTCTCAATTTTATAAATTAATTATTTTACGATTGCACAGAATAAATTCAAGCACAAGTATAAATATTACTAAATAATACTACTGTAATGAATAAATCAAATAATATTTGTAGCTTCATTAACTGAACTGTCAGGGGCAACTAATTCACAGATTCCAGTCAGGCAAAACATACCTTAAGGGGAAATAAGGGATTATGCAAGTGTTTTAAAAGATATTTAATCATCATGACGAGCCATTTATGATTCCACGTATGATGCAGGATGGTTAGTGTTCTGTTCCAGTGTAGTCATTGTTTCTTTGAAGTAACCTGAAAATGGTATTTTTTTATTTGAGCATACATTCTTTTAAAAGTTATTAATCAGGATTTAAAGATATTTTTCTGAAATAAAGGTAAGATGGAAGTAAAATAGGTAAGATCAATTTCTACAAGAATCAGTTCTTTTTATATCATTTCCACTTAGGGTTATTTAGTCTGGAGAAGAGAAGACCAATGTGGGATTTGATAACAGTCTTCACACACCTGAAGGGCAATTATAGAGAGGATGGGCTTTTCTCGTTGGCCACAGGGGACAGGGCTAGGAACAATGGCCTCAGGATGGAGCAGGGGAAATTTAGGTTGGAGATTAGAAGGAACTTTTGCACTATGAGGGTAGTCTGGCATTGGAACAGGATGCCTAGAGAGGCCTGTGGAATCTCCATCCTTGGAAATTTTCAAGAGCAGGTTAGACAGACAGTTTGCCTAGATGGTTTAGTCATCAATGATCCTGCCTAACCAGGAGACTGGACTAGATAACCATGTTAGATCCTTTCCATCCCTACTTTTGTATGATCCTTTGTCTCCTTTTATCCAGATCCATTTTATTGTACAGACTTTAGCTACTAAAAAGTGGACAAGTAGTTTCTTTAAAAAGTCAAAAAAACAAAGTACAACATTCCTGAATACAGCTCTACAGTTCCCATTGTATCCCCTAAGACAGTGGTGCTCAACTCTTTTGTCAATGGGACTGGATGGGCAGTGGCTTGTCCTTCCGTGGGCAGGATCTAGCTGGTGGACCCAATATGGCACCTGTGGTGTAGGCAGAGGGGCTTCATCTGGAGGGGGAGTCCCATCCCAATCCAGTAGCACTGGGAAGGGGGGCTTGGCCCAGCCTGAACCTGACCCAGCAGGGAAACAAGGGGGCATGCTCTGATCCCATGGGAGGAAGGGAGCCTGACCCAGTCCCAACCTGGCCAGGTGGGGGATGGGGGAAAAGGAGAATAGCCTGGCCCCCACATTCCTGGGTAGAGGGAGGGGGGCATAGCCCGGACCTGAACCAGCTGCCCAGGGGAAGGGATTGTGGCTCAGCCACACAAAGAAAGGGGGTTGCCTCTGACTAACTGTGCAGAGTTTGGGATTTTGGCAGGAGGGAGGGTGGTGGCATTAACTGCCATTGCTCCTTCACTGCCAAATTTCCTGGTCCATGGGGAGCCACTTTGGCTAGAGGTTGAACACCCCTGCCCTAGAATGAATTGATTTTAAAGCAACAATTTTAATCATGATTTAAATGAGCAAGAAGGAAGCCTGGATGAAAATAAGTACAGTTAATGCATTATTAAACATAGCACAATATTATTATAAGATACTCATGCTTTTACCAATTTGAATAGCAGGACCTGATTTTTTTCACTATTATTTTATCATCATCATCAAGAGGCAGCAAATTGACACCTTATTTTAGCAAATGCCTTATTTTAATAAACTTTCTTCATCGTTCCATGGGGTTCATTATAATGTGAGTGTACAGTAACTCTTAAATAGTAATTATTAATATTTTCCATTTATACTTGAGAGGTTGTTTCTTATTAGTTAGTAACTATTCTAATATGTTTACGTACAACCAAGTATAGCTTTTGCACTAATTCTTAGTATTGCTTTCTTTTTTTTTTGCTACCCAAGAGGATATTTATTTTAAGCAGTTATATAACTTTGTATACTCAGGTCCTGAATTCTATATTTTTATTCTGTTAGCAAATAATGAGTCACATATGTCCTGTCTGTGATGATCTAGTTGGGGATGGTCCTGCTTTGAGCAGGGGGTTGGACTCACTAGATGGTCTCTTTAGGTCCCTTGCAACCCTAACTTTTTATGATTCTATGATTCTTAATTGCTAGTTGACTTTTTTTCCCCCCATGATTTATGCCAAGCTGTATTTGGATGGGAAATCAAATTCAATTAAAATATACAAAAACACCATTTAAAATTGTTTTATTTAGTGAAATAAAACTACTGTACCTTGAGCATGCCAAATATATAAGGGAAAAAAGGAAGTTTATGAAAACATCTCTTTCATTTAAAAATCTGACTTATTTCATAAAAGAGTAGTTAGTAAATTTATTTGATTGTCCTTAGTTAGCCATGTCCTTCAGAATTGTAACTGGTAGATATCCTCTTCCACCTCGTTTTTAACCACAGATTGGGAAAGAGCAACAGGTTTTCCTTCTGTCCCTCCTCACCCCACCCTAGCCTCAACTCACAGCTTTGAATGAACTACTGAGCTGGAACCAACTGAATAAATTGAAAAATATATCTCTGCTAACTTAGTGTCCCAATGCATTTTTTCAGACAATTACTTTTGAGAGTTCACTGTTTTGACTTTCTTTAAAAGAGGCATAAAATATGTATCACTTGAATATTATTTTATGTATTTATTTTAATAGCTCATAGTAAGTTTAAGTCATAATTAGGTTTTCATAACTTCAATTTTAATTTTAAATGGCTTTATTTTTTAAATTATATTTAAATTTAACTTTTATATTCAATTTAACTTATCTGTCCATAAGTCCCTGCTCTGTCTCTCCGGATAGAAATTTTAAAGAATGATGAATCAGTTGGTCACCCACTTTAAAGAGGGCTACATGAAGGAAGCAGTTTGAAATTAAACAGAACAGCTATAAAACTCAGCATTATTATTGTGTTCTATTGATATTTCATTGCTACCTAAAGGGTACATCTACACATGTCGCTATGGTGACATTGTTACTGAGACATGATTTAGTACTTCCTTTTAGAAGTATTAAATCACAGTGCAGTAACAGCCTGTACTGTACCGTACTGCGCCGTGCATGCGGCAAATGGTTATTTGTAGCAGTTAGCTTGTTGTAGCAGCGCACTATACAAGGGGAGTGAATCTCTATGGTGAAGTAGCTGCTGGTCATATGTAGATACTCACAGATACTTTGTTGCTGTAGCGCATTATTACAGTGATGTAACATCACATGTAGATGCACCCGAACCGCATCTTACAGGTTCTCTGGTAACCCCAGCTGGTGCTTGCCTTCTGTCTGAAATGTGTGGGTTGATTGTACTTGCCAGCAAATACTCATTAGTCTGAATTAAAAGAATTTCTTATTGCACAGTCTCAGAAACGATAGAGAAATATGTGAATCCCTGTTCAGTAGATAAATTATGGTATTTTTGTTTCTCTTCCATCATACCATTGAAAGAACATATATCTGAAAAATTATGCTTTTAGCAGTGAGGACCTTGTCACATTTTACAAATAAATGTAGTAGATGATATGGGTAAAGCTATGTTAGCTGATCACAAAAAGTACCTTGTATTGACAAACAGCTGGTAAACTTGCGAACATATGTAAGACAATTATGGGGAATAAAATCACAAGCATTTTAGCAAATGGAAGAAGGTTTTCAGACTGTTCTTTACTAGCTGAGCAGTTCTGCTTCTGAACTTTATGATGCAGATCCTTTCTCATGCTCCTTTAAAGTATATTTGGGTAAACATTTTAAAGATTTGGAAATGTCATTAAGATTTTTTTCTGCTTGAAAGGACTCTTGCAATATTGGCTTACAGTAATTGTGCCTTAACAATAAGTTCAGGAAAAAAACAACAAACAAAAAACCACTATGAATTCACAGTTTGGAGTGTTGAGACATACTTCTTAATATATTTGAAGGTTCTACAGTTCAGGCACCCGTTGTAATATATAAATGTTACTCGAGTGGGGGCTGGAAGGGTTGAAGTAACTGTTCAGTAACAGTATATGGCATTGTTACATATAACAAAATCTTCTGATTAGATTTCCTTCTGCAACAGATGAAGATGCAGAAATGAACAATTTTAGCTAATGTTGTTTAAGACATTTAGGAAGATGAATGAATAGCCTGTTTATGAGGATATGGCAAGGTTTTTAAAAGTCTGATTGTGTGTGGGTAGACAAGGTTCTTTGAGTAAATGTGGTATCTTTTATTAGAGCAACTAAATAGTTGGAAAAAATGTTCTTTGAAAACTTTTGGGCACAAACACCCTTCTTCAGGCATAGAGTGAGTCTGCTGTTGTTTTGTGTTCTCCTGGATTGAATAGAAGCCAATATGCAAAATGCAGGTCTGTGAAAATGCAAATGTGTGGCACTGAGGATCAGAGGCCATGGGTAACAATAGGTGTGAGACAGGTAGGTGGAGGGGGGGTGGGGGGTGTAGGGGGAATGTTGACCTGATGATGGAATATAGCCAGTAAAATGTAGCGAGATTGCCTGGGGTTATCAGATGGCAGGCAGGCAATGATGTGCCATAAATCTAATGTCTTTATTTAGTCCATGATTTTTTGTATCCAGTAGATTTATGAAGTGAAGTCTGTAGGCTCGTCTACAAAAGGTGTTTATGTGGGTAAAATTAGTAATCTACAAAAAAGTGTCATTTAAAAAATTTTTTTTCATTACATAGATAGTGGGTTTTTTTGTGGCAGAGCTCTATTTTGGTAACCTAAACAGAAGTAATGCTGGAATTTATAAATATAGTCAAGCTCTATTACATTCCCTGTTAACCCTCAAGCATACTGAAGAGTAGTGCCAATGGTCATCAATTACTTGTTCTCTCTTTTGTAATGAAGGCTAGTGTGTATATGCACTACTACTCTCTACTGTGTGAAATATCAGAATTTATGTCTGTGCTTGTGCTGAGCTACTGTGACCTCATCCTTACATGGCCAACTAGAGGCCCTGATTTCTTCTGTTTCCTATGCCAAATGTGTATGGTTGACTAACAACTGTGTAGGCAGCTATTTTGCTCAGCATTGTCCTCCATTCTGCATATTAATATGCATGTGAAGGAGAAATGATGCTTTTAACATAGCTTTACAAATAGTTTTTATGAAGTTATCAAGCACATGCAGAAGTCTTTGGATTTGCAATCAATAGGATAGCTAGTATTTATTTTTCTCATGAAAAGATATGAGAAAGAAAGAATCAAAATCATAGAGTTGGAAGGGACCTCCAGGGTCATCTGGTCTAACCCCCCTATACAAGAATGCTACTCTCAAAGGAGCATAAGAAATGCCATACCTGAACGTAATGCCACCTAGCCCTGGGGAAAAAGAACCTGCTTTACCGAAAGAAGCAGTGTGTGAGCTTGACTTGGCTCTGCAGCATCTGTATGGATCAAGCGCTTCAGCAGG
>NW_005841858.1:1080170-1084329 GCF_000455745.1 Alligator sinensis
AGGATTTGTTGGTGAAGTCCTGTTATCTAATCAAGTATTAGGTGCAAGTACCAAAAAACCCTGCTGAAGTGCCCAATTTATACAGATGCTGCCAAGCCAGGTCAAAGTAATACACTGCTTCTTTTGGTAAAGCACTCTTTTCCCCCTACATCGGCTATTAGATTCAATCAGCTATTAGACAAAAGCACCAAAAAAGCCCCACTAAAGCACCTGGTCTATACCATCATTGGGCGAGCCAGATCCAACTAACTCAATGCCACTTTTGGACATGTTCTGGGCTAGGCTTGGGGGAGTGTGGAGTTTAAAGTAAAGCACCATTTTGTTCTCTTTTTCACATGTGTAAGCAACCTTAGTAGCTCTGCTTGTAAAATAAATTCTGAAACAAACAACTGTTTTTAGCTGTCAGCTGTTATTTAGAGTTAGAGAAGATAAACCAGGAGATATTATTCTCCATAAGCAATATTTGTTACTGTTTGTCATCAACTCTAAGGGTGCATCTACATGAGAAACAACGCACATTACGCCCTTAATGCACATTAAAAATGGTGAATTTAGGCTGATCGGGCCTCAATTTGAACCCCGCAAATGCAGGGATCGAATATGGGCATGCTTAGTTAAAGTGCATTATTGTACATGGAAGATATACAAAAAACTAGAACTCTTGGTTCCAAAATGATACCTTTTATTAGACCAACTGGAAAATGGCAAGAAAATTGAAGCTTTCAGGATCAAAGTCCCTTCGTCAGGCTCTGGGAAAAGTGTAGATGGTACAAGGTGGTAAAAAGTCCCCATAGGTAGGAAATAAACGTCATTTTTACACAGAGGGTGCTGAAGATGGAAGTCTGTCCCTCTGGGTCCATGAGAGTGCACATGTAGACATGATCTGGCACTAACTTTAGCACCACTGGGGGTGTGGCCTGAGCCCATCCCCCGGGCTTGTGGCTGGCCAAGCATGGGGCAGCCGTGGCATGGGGAGGCAGTGTGGGCAAGGAGGGAGCTGCCACACACCACCCCAGTGCTAGGCATGTGGTTCCTGTGCAGGGAAAGGTCTGACTAGGGATCAGAGCTTTCAAGATGGCTGCCAGGTGCTGGCAGCTGGCTCTGGCTTCAACATGGCTGCCAAGTGTTGGCAGCCATGTGGCCAGAGGTTGGAGGTCCCCCCAGTGACCACAAGGGCATATGACAGTACTGGAGGGTCTTGGGACTAACTTTAGTGCCAAGTGCACTAACTAGTCCAAAGTCTCTGCACATGTAAACACCTGCCAAAATCACTCAATGTGCATTAAATTTAGTTGCACTTATTTGCACATGTAGACGTGCCCTAAATTAAGTAAGTTAAGCTTACATTACAAAAGGAGTGTCAAAAACATGTAACTGTACTGCTGAGTGAAATTCCTTAAAACAAAACAATTAGCTGCTTTTGTGTCTTTGACAAGCAGATGTTTTGTAAGTTTCTGAAAAATATTTGCTGTAGGGGTGAAAGTGTCAAAATACTCATGTGGTACGAACACTGCTGAAAATGGGCTGTAGTAGTCAGTCTGTTTCTGGACACTTTTAGTGGAGAATTATTCACGTTGAAGATAAGTGTGTGGTTTTCTTTATTTCACACAGAGTACCATTCCTTTTGTTTTGCAGTGAAGAGAGCTACAGTGTTACGGCCTATTCCTTAAGGGACCAGCTGTTGGTTGAACAGTGTGACAACGAAGAATTGAATTCCTCTCCTGTAAAAAACAGTTCAACTATGTTGTATTCACGGCAGAACTCTGCAAGTCACCTCTTCAGATTAACTATCCTTAGTAATCATGCAGGAGAAAAGATGGAGATGCTACTCGGGACTGAGAGTCAGTAAGTAGATCGTTGTTTCCTTAACTCCCTTTCTCCATCCTACAATTTTAAACATTTTTCCTTCTAGCCAAAGTACAAGAGCATCAAGTCTTTTGGACCTATTCTATCATTTGTGTAGTGAGTTAAAAAGCTAGAGTTGAGTCTTAGCCCATTATCTTGATAACACAACTCATGGTCAGTGCCCAAAGAACATTAGTACCAATAATTGATTATAGACTCAGTTATCTCTTTCATGGCAGTAGAAAATACTGCACTTTAGCCTTAAAGGTTATTTTGTTCACCTGACGGTAGAAATAAGCTATGACATTTTCAGTGGAAATAAGCTACTACATTTTCATCTTACATGAGTGTAAAGGATGTCAAGTATGTAATCTGCATTTTTTTTAATTTAGATTTTTTTTTTTAAACCAAATGGCAATATGCTTCTGAGTCCTCCCCTGCAGGCTTCTTGGCAAAGTTACTCCCCTAGATGTTTAAGTTCTAGTCCTCCGCTGCAGGCTTCTTGGCAAAGTTAGCAAAGTTACTCCCCTAGATGTTTAAGTTCTCTTCAGAGACAGCATCCAAGGCTAGTCAGTCAGATTCTACTTGCCCTGAGGGTCTTGAGAATGGAGCCATGTGAGGTCCTGCATCACAGCATACCTTGGCATCCAGGCTGCCTTAATCCAGCTTTGCATGGCCCTGTTGCTCATCACCAGGGATCCTGGTTTTCTCTGATAAAAAAAGCACAAATTCTCTGATTAAACCCCCCAAATCCACATTTTTTCTGTGATTAAAATGAAATAGGTATCAGTTAAACACAATGTTTTATTGTTATATTTACAATTCTGAAGTGATTTAGAAGACTACTAGTGCCTCAATCACTATAATAAAATAAATTCTAAAATAAGCCTATAAATCTTGGCATTTGATTTTGGGTTTCTTATCATGGAAAATCAGAGCTCCCCAAGTTCCCTTCACTCACCAGGATGCAGGTCCAGCTGCAGCTTCCCCCCCACCACCCCTTTGTGGTGCTGAGCAGCCCTGATATACTGGTGCCCTGCCCATGCCATTGCCCGTCACTCCCAAACAACAGCCCCCCAGCCATGCTGGTGCCCCTCACTCCCCACCCACAGGCCCTCCGGCCCTGCTGGTGCCCTCATTCAGCACTCACAGCCCCCCCTCCCCTCCCCCAGCTGGTGCCCCTCACTCACCAACTACAACCCCCTGGGCCCTGCAGGTGCCTCTCACTCAGCACCCACAGCCACCCAGCCCTATCAATGCCCTTCACTCATCACCCACAGCCTCCTGGGCCCTGCAAGTGCCCCTCACTTCTCACCCAGAGCCTCCTGCCCCTCCCAGCCCTGCCAAAGGAGTCCCCAAGTTGCCCAGGCTACAGGGTCAGAGATGTGAGTCTGCAGCCCCTTGATCCTCCCAGCAGTACCTGAGCCCCAGCTGCCACATGTGGGAAGCAGCAGCTGCTGCAGCGGAGTGGACCACAGGGTCCAGCTCCCTCTCCCCCATGGGCAGCACAGCTGGAACAGAGCCTGTAAGGGAAGGTGGATATGGGCTTCCCTCTGTGGGCTTGGGCTCCCCGCCCTGCTGCCCTCCCCCTGAGGCCTCGGCTGCTCATGACAGGGCAGAGCAGGACCAGGTGGGGATACTCAGTGCTGCTGCTGTGAGCCCTGTGTTGCCATGGTGAGGCGCCCCCTGCCAGCCCAGCAGCAACGAAGGGAACAACTCCGTGCTACCACCCCTGCTGCTGCTGTGTGGGCAGGGGGCACCTCACCATGGCAGTTCAGGGCTCCTGGTGGCAGCATCGAGCTTCCCCACCCCGCTTTGCCATGCTGTGCTGGGCCTTGCCCACTGGGCTGCGGAGGCCCTGGGGAGACTGCAGGAGGGCAGGGAGCCCAAGCCTGCAGCAGGCACCCTGACCCCCATCCAGTGCACAAAGCAGGGGGGCACGTGCCCCTCAATGCCCCCCTGGGAGTGCATGCAATGGCAGGGAGCCAGCCCCCATGCCTGGATGAGCCTTCCACGGCCCCTTCCTTCTCCCTGCCCAGGCCCTGTGGCCCCTGTGGCGTTGCAGCCCTATGCCCCAAGCCTCATGCACCACCCAGGTGCCCCAGCCCCAGCCCTGCCCAACTCCGTCCCTCCCGCACTATGGAGGCCTCAATCCCTCCCTCTCCCCACAAACTTACCTGTGGGGACCTGGTCTCCAGGCTGCCTGGAAGACATGTGCACACATGCATGTGGCACCCCCTGCCAATTGCCCTTCTCCTACTCCCTGCTGCCCTTTGTAGGCTAGAACTCTGCCAGCCTACAAGGGGAACCCCAC
>NW_005841858.1:1084339-1120003 GCF_000455745.1 Alligator sinensis
CTCCTTTAAGAGAAAATCCTGGTTTTTCTCCTTAAAATGAGAACATCTGGGTTTTGCCATGTTTTTCCCCCGATCCTTGCTCATCAGCTGACCATCGCACTTTTCTTCTGAAGCCGCACTGAGTTCTGCAGTCACACAATCCGGGTCCTTTTGACTGCCATTTTCCATGAGAACACATGCTTTACCAAAACACATGCACGTCAGGACAGGCCTGGGCAGTCCTGATGAGATGAGGGGGCTTGTTGTCTTATGTTATAGCTCCTTCTGAGCAACAGGGCAAGAGGCCCCTGACTGAAGTGGTCCAGGAAGCACAGGAGGAGGAAGGTGTAGCTGGTCCCAGCCAGGCAGAGAGAACAAAATGCTAAGTGCCCCTCAGTGTGTGTGGGGCATGGGGGTGCCAAGCAGCCCCTCACAGGCTGGAACTCTAACAGCTGGAAAGGGAAAAGCCACAGTTTCCCACATTTTTCTCCTTTAAAGGAGAATCCATTTTTAAAGTTTGTTCATGACTCTTTCATATAGACTTATGATCCACTTTTGGGTCGCAACCCAAGGGTTGAGAAACACTGATTTAGATTGTGGATTTACTTCAGAACACTGAAGTAGCTCTAGTCTCTACGGTAACTAACTAACAGTTTTAAATCTCTTATGAAAGGTATTTTTAAGGCAAATTAAATGTCATAAGCTGTATTTTCAAATCATCCTGAGTTGCATTGCAGGCATCTTCATCTGATCCTGCAAAACAGGAGTGTCCAACTTGGAGCCACAATTGCCATAAGTGGCATAGACAACCTGAAAGTGCAGCATACAGCAGATCAGAGAGGGGTCAGGCAATCCAGCAGCAGGGAGGGTGAGAAGCAGGAATCAAAGCAGGAGACTGGACAGTATAGGACAGGAAGGGGATTAGGGGAACTTGGGGGGGCTAACTTGTGGCCTGCCTACCAAAAAGGTTGGCCTCCACTGCTATAAAATATTGCATTTGCTTGTGCAAGTTCAGTAATTGTGTGCACAAATGTGAACACCGCTGTAGATTTCTGAAGAAGAAATACTGTTTTTATGAATGTTTTATAAAGCAGTTATGAAACCCTATTCAAAATGTATTTCCTGATCATGCAGGCACACACTAGCCAGTTCTCTGAGAGGCCTAAGAAAGTATTCCTTTTGTGCTGCCTTTTCCTCATTGGTGTGTAGTATACGTTTTAATTGTTATTTTTCCTTTTTATGTTTTAGTATTTTAGCATTTTATTAAATTATGTCCAGGCACAGATTCCACTCAGGTGGAAATAGCTCCAGTAAAGTACAGATGTACTTTAAGCTGTAATAATAGTAGTAACAGAATAAGGAAAAGCTCTGCTAGATTATAAAGTTTATTGTCCTGAAACTAGGATTTGTATCAAATTATTTACAATGATGTTTGTGTGATGCAGCAGTGGGATACAGTGCAGAAAGAGTGCCAGAGAATCCTGCATAGCCTTGGGCAAAGCTATGAATCTGGGTAAGGATAGAGGTGGTCCTTGTTCTGTTGAGGCAGTTTCAAGGAACATTCTGCTTTTGACTAAAGCAACAAGAAGTGTCTTGTTCTTTCTCATGGAAACCTCTGAGAGAGGGCATCATTTCCTTGGGATGTCGTTAGCAACCAAGGAGCCCTCCGCAGAAGTAACAGATTTTATCTGTCTTATTGGAAACCAGAGGCGGGTGGAACACATGAAAACATTAACTGCACAGTGCTCTTGACATATCCTAATCTGGAAAGTTTGCCATTTTAGACTTGCTTTCGAAGTTGAGAACAACTCTGAAAGAAACTATAGATCATTATTTTTCCTTTTAAAAGCATCATTGTAAAATGAATCAAATGTGTTCTGAGTTGGCATAGGTTGCGGCCACACTGTAGTGCATTTGTAGATGTTTAGTTTTTAATAAAATATTTTAATTTATTAATTTATTGTTGTGACTATTAGCAACTGGTTATATTCTCTACCACCATTAATAAAAATAGCAATCCAGCAAAGCCTATTTAGGAGGAAAAATCTAGAAAATAATTACTGGGTTTGAAAGTTGCCACTGTGCCCTTAAGACTGATGCTAAAATGGGGAAAACACAGAAGAATAAAAACCTAACTAGGCAGGTCAAACTGAATGAGTCAAAGGTGTTTATACATGCAAAGAGTTCTGCATTATAAATATAAGATATTCCTGTTAGTTTGAGGGATCAGTTTCCCAGTTACTGTTTGATTATTTCTGGCAATTTGGTTGCTGAGTGTTAGTTGGTGTAATTGTAGATTGTTCTTCATGGATCAATCTTGGCATTTGGTCTGTGAGGGGAAAATTAGATCTTCTTCAGCCTAGTGTGAGGGGAATCAAGTGGAAAGAAGGGAAAACATCACCATGAGACTATATGCCTAAAGCTTGCCAATTACTACTGCTAATACCACTACTTCTGTTATTTAAAAAGAACCATTTGTCATAAAATCAGGATGTGCCTTTTACATGTATGCTTCTTATACATTCATCCTGGGATGGATATAATACTCCTGCCACTGAATGCATTGATTCAAATTAAATTGTCACTTAGCATAAGAAAATCCATATCTGACACTGGCAGCTCACCTGACACACAACCAGTCTGGTGCTTGACACCTTACTTGAAAGCTCCAAAGGAGAATGTACCTCAGCTTGTGCAAGTTCTTCAGAATCATCTTTCTTTTCTGTCTGTACCATTAGACATAGTTTAGAAGGACATTTTCTTGTCTATCCTTTTAAATTAGAATAGTCAACTTCTTCCCCTCACTCTGACTCACTTCAAAGAAAAATGGCTTCTGCCGTGAAGATCATTGGTTTCCTTTTAGAAAAGTTTACAGGACAACAGTGCAAATAAAAGGAAAATATGGAAAATACCACCATGTAAATAGCATGATTTGATCCTGTTAGATGTTAAACTTGTCCTGATTTATATGCAAGATTAGCATGACAAAATGCGATGGCCCATGTGTTCAAGTTGGTTGCAACATAAAAAGGATGGATCCACCACCAAAATGGCAGATTAACAGGAAAGAAGTTACTGTTTCAAACATCAGCTCCGTTGTCTTGTCAAGATGAATTTAATGTATGGCTAGGTCTTATACTCCCCACTATCCCACAGTGCTCTTGTCTACCTCCCCACTTCCTGCTCCAAGGGGAAAGGCAGGGGAGGGAGAACAGCTGTCCCCTTGATTTCCTGCCCAGCAGGGAGCTGTCAAGTAAGCTTGAAGGCTGCCCCATCCCTAAGGATCTGATTTGTTTTATCACTGGGTTGATCCTTGTGTTGTTGTTTAAAACCTTTCAAAATACGTGTAAAGTGTTACCAAATAAAAATAGTAGAGTTTTCCAGTTACTTAGCACAGATATAGATGACAAAGAATTAGGGCGAGATTGCAGAATTTCAATTATGGAATTAAAATGCTTATTATATCTGGACAGCATGCCAATCTTCATATAACTAGTAGATTATTCTTAGATTTTTTTTTCAGCCAGAAGTGATTTTTTTTTTATTTATGTAGGACGGTAAGCAAACTGTGTGGCATTCATGAGTGTGAAATATCTGATAGAAGGGAAGAGGAGTCTGTGTGCATATTAATATTTTTTAACTCCTAAAATATATTTTTACAATATTTTTGTTCCTGGGAAAATAAAAATGACTCATGCAAAATAATGCATAACCCTTCTAGGGAAAGTGCATAAATGTCCATTCCACACCCTTCATTAAGGGCATTTCTGAGTACTTCTAAATACAAAACCAACAACTAGGGCTGACTGGAAAATTGGGGATGTTGGGGAATATTCTCATATATATGGGAAGATTTCTACCTTTTAAAGAAATATCAGAACTCACAACCTTTGCTTTGGAAATGCTACCTCATTTGTTCAAAATGCCTCATACCTTTCCAGACTTGGTGGCCACACTACATTGCCTTTGCTATCTCCCTTCTTTTTTTTTCTGAGCCACTGTGGTACATTATAGGTGATATAGTAACTTGGAGAGACTATACCAAAGTGGGGACACAATGGATACAAATTAAAACTCCCACAATGTATCACACTGGGATTTCTAATATGATTTTTTTCAATATTCAAGTGTTTGTAATTTTGACAAAAAATAGAAATCTTTTGAGTGTAAATTATGCTGACTGAATGTAAATTTGATACCTGTATCATGCAGATACCAAATTTACATCCAATTAGCTACTGCGCAGTAACATTGTGTGTGTGGACTGACTGGGGACTAAAGGTGTCATAGGATAATGTGTTCTAAATAGGAGTTTGTACATAGGAGGTGCGGTCCTGTGACACCTTAGCCCCAAGTCAGTCCACACACACAGTGTTACTGCAGTAAGGTGTCTACATGTGCATTTCTGCACAGTCACTAACTGGATGTAAATTTGATACCTGTATGATGTAGGTATCAAATTTATGCTCAAGTTGGCATAAGTCACCATATTTACTGCACAGTACAAGTGTAAATGTGCATATGTAGATGTACCCCCTATATACAAACTCTTCCTTAGAACACATTTATCCTGGCACCTTTCAAATGTACTCTGCTAACAGGATTGATGGCTTGAATCCACAAAGTGTATTCAGTGAAGTCTAACTATATTATGCTATCACTGTTTAAAGTATTGGTTACACTTCTCTGGAGCACAGTGTTGAATTTTGGTCAACCTACCTGAAGATATAATTAAATAGAGGGCAGCTGCTTTAAAGGCAGCAAAGATATTAAATACAGTGGATAAACTGTAATTTACTGCACAGCAAATTTAAGCTGGCATAAATGCATGTATGCATGCCCAGGGAGTGGATTTTAAGCATAGGAGGTGGTTTAGTAGATGACCAAAAGGAGTGCTCAAATGAAAAATTCTGATAGACATGACAGGAAAAGTTATGAGCTTAAAATCGATGTGCATGGCAAAGGGAAGTTAGAGCAGAGATTCAAGTGTAACCTGACACGGTCAAAGTGCAGAAAGTTGTTCTCAGTAGCAGCATTTCAAGAGGCAGAGTGGGGAGCGAAATAAGATTCCACGATGACTTTCTTTTGTCTGGTGATCCTTTAAAACTGTTCTAATACTTCCATACTTCAACCATTTCTTTTAAAACACTGTTCTAACACATGCATTCCCTTGATGTCATATTCCAGCTGACACCAGTTTTGAAATACTGAAATGTTATGTTAGTTAATAAATACCTCTGAACATATTATATAATTTGTGTGTATAATTTATTCACCTGAAACACGGGATGTGTATCTAAAAGAGTTCAGTAACTGGCTTTTAAAAGCACGTGGGAATTCAGATTTAAAAATGTATCTTAATAATCCATTTTTCTGCTACCTGAACCATCTGAACATGTTAGACTCCCTTTAACAACAGTCAGAAAAAATAATGTGTTTAATTGAAATAGTTCTTTCACAAAATGAGCTATATACTTGCATCCCTGCATGGTGAGTTGAAGTCAGATCTTAATTTTTCAAAGATCAGAAACATTCAGCTTAAATTGTAGTTCAGGGTATTGAATTGAGTAACCCATAATAATCTTTTATTTTCCTATCTAAACTGCCCATTACCTCCTTGATCCTTATCCCACTTACACAACTCCCGAAATTGTTCATTTCATCTAACTCTTCCTATGCCCATCTCTACTCACTTAAAAAAAAAAATCTCCGGATAATCTATCTGAAATCAGTTGTTTGGCAAGGTAATGTTTAGGGTTAAGCTGGATATTTGTGATATCTCTCACAGACTTCCCAAGTCAGCATAGCCAAGGGACAGAAGGTGTCCCTTCTTTCAGAACATATGGAAAGTTTTTGTTTGTTTGTTTGTTGGTTTTTGAAAGAGATCAGTTTTCCTTTCTAAATACACATCCAGCCAAGTCGCAGCTATAGGAAAATTCAACATTTCTTTTCATTGTCCCCATTCTGTAAAAATGTTCTTGTCTGTAAGATGCCCTGCATGTTAGTTTTTATAGAAAAGGGTGTTCAGAAGTATACTTCCAAATGCTTATCTTTTAATGAAAATATTACTTTTGAGTTATTTGTTAGGTTAGAAATAATATAAGGCCCACTGGTTGCAGAGATTAAAGAAGTACTTATATTATAATTAAATGTGCACACAAAACCAAATTTTTCAAGCACTTCTTTTAAAACACTGTTCTAACATGTCCCCAAATGGATAGCGTGTTTTTTGCTCTTCCTTTATCAGAATACCACTTCTACAAAAAAAAAGCAATATTGTTGGTCATTTAAAATATCTTGCTATATTTTAATTTTGAAGTATTTCCAGGAAAATCTATCTTGCCATCTTGTGAAATTAAAAGAAAACAAGTTTTCTTCCCATGAGAAAGGAGAAAGATTCAAATCCGGAGTCGTGAAAAGGGCAGGCCCTCTAACACTCTAAGGTCAGCGGTCTTGGAAACTGAATTTGTCTCAATTGTTTACAGGAGTGAAAGAGCTCGCTGGATTACTACACTTGGACAGAACAGCGACAGACAGAGCACAGACAGGACAAGTAAGTAAGAGACAAGACTGTTCAGTCAGTTGACATGAAAACAGAAATATACTGCCCCTTGGTGGCTAAACTGAACAAGTGTAGACTGAAAAAAGAAATGTATTTCCTTGCAAAAACAGTCACCTGTGTTCCCTTTGAAATTGCTCTTTTCCTCCTAACATAACCAAAGTGTGACCTTCTGTGCACACAGTGAACCAGGTGGGGTTTTGTGGAGGTTCTTTGAGAGATTTCATTTACACATTATTATATTCCTTGCATTCATTTAGATTGATCTGGTCAATTATATCAGCCTATTACCTGGCTGAGGTTGAGAAAGCCAGAGCTTAGGCACATCACCTAAATTCCTGTTTGTGTGTAGCTATCAAGTGAAAGCCAGTTGGTTAATGTTCTACACTACTGAGATTACCTGAACAATTTTATTTTGTTACAGCCTAAAATAGGGATTTACTATGCCTTCTTGTGTTGTTTAAATATAAAGAAAATAATTTCTTATATGCATCTTAATCCAATATGTTCTGTTTCTTCCCCAGCATTGACTCAGGTGGAGATCATCAGAACTTACACTGCAAAGCAGTCAGATGAACTGTCCCTTCAGGTTGCTGATGTGGTTCTAGTTTATCAAAAAGTGAATGATGGTAGGTGAACATCTTTCTGCTTAGCTAATGCTGTCAACAAAGGAGATTAGTTTGTTGGGAGAATTAATTTGTCCTTGTAGCATTTTTTCCACAACAAAACATGGTGTCAACCTAGGTGTCCCCTTCCCTACCCTTTGTATTCTAATCACTGCTTTCTATTTAGTAGTCTGCTTCCTTCAGTCCCTTCAAAGTATCCAGTGAAGTAAGCCCTCTGTTTACAGAAGTGTTTGCTATACATCAGCATGGATTCACCAAGGGCAAGTCATACCTAACCAACCTGATTACCTTCTTTGATGAGATGACTGGCTCTCTGGAGGTGGGGAGGGCAGTAGACATGATATACCTTTACTTTAGCAAGGTTTTTGATATGGTCTTCTCCTACAACATTCTTGCAAGCAAGCTAAGGAGATATGGGTTGGATAAATGGGATATAAAGTGGATAGAAAACTGGCTAGATTGTCCAGTTCAAAGGGTACTAGTCAATGGCTTGATGTCTAGCTGGCAGCTGGTATCAAGTGGAGTGCCGTAGGGGTCAGGTCTGGGGTCAAGTTTGTTCAATATTTTCATTAATGACCTGGAAGATGGGATGGAGTGCACCCTCAGCAAGTTTGCAGATGACACCAAGCTGGGGGGAGTAGTAGACATGGTGGAGGGTAGAACTAGGATTCAGAGAGGCCTTGAAAAATTGGAGGATTCAACCAAAGAAATCTTAATGGGTTCAGTAAGGACAAGTGCAAAGTCCTGCACTTAGGACAGAACAATCTCATGAACTGGTAGAAGCTGGGGACTGAATGACTAAACAGCAGCTCTGCAGAAAAGGACCTGGTGGTTACAGTGGACAATAAGCTGAATATGAGCCAACAGTGTGCCCTTGTTGTGAAGAAGGCTAACAGCATACTGGGCTGTATTATTAGGAACATTGCCAGCTGATCAAATAGAGGGGAAGTGATCCTTCCCCTCTATTTGGCACTGGTGAGGCCACATCTGGAGTACTGTGACCAGTTTTGGGGTCCCCACTACAGAAAGGATGTGGACAAATTGGAGGGAGTCTAGTGGAGGGCAATGAGAATGGTGAGGGGGCTGGAACACATGACTTCTCAGGAAACGCTGAGGGAAATGGACTTATTTAGTCTGGAGAAGAGAAGACTGAGAGGGGGTTTAATAGCAGCCTTCAACTACCTGAAGAATGGTTGCAAAGAGGATGAACCTAGACTGTTCTCAGCGGTGGCACATGACAGGACAAGCAGTAATTGTCTCAAGTTGCAGCAAGGGGAGTTTAAGTTAGATATTAGGGGGAAAATATCTCACTAGGAGGGTAGTAAAATACTGGAACAGGTTACCCAGAGAGGAGGTAGATGCTCCATCCGTGTAGGTTTTTAAGACCAGGCTAGACAAAGTCTTGGGATGATACAGTTGGTGATTGTCCTGTTTGGAGCATGGGGTTGGACTTGATGACCTCTTGAGGTCCCTTCCAACCCTATTTTTCTATCATTCTGATTTTTTTGATCTCTTATTTAGTTAGTCTATAAAGGTGCAAATCTATCCTGGCTTCTGCTTTGGGGAAACAACATGGAAAGTCCATAGGTTTAGGACCAAATATTTAAAGGGCAGCCTCTGTTTATGAAGGCATTATTGAAATCTCTCATTTGGAGATTTGCAGATAGTTGCAGGAGCCAAAAAGCATTAGAATAGTTTTTGCATGAACCAAATTCTTAAACAGGCAGCCCCTTTTAAAAATTGGCCTTTAAAAAATTCGTCATGGCAAGCAGTATATGCAGTAGTTTGTCTTAATATTACATATGGGTGTTTCACACTATAATGGGGTAATTTGTAATGTGCTAAATTCCATGGGGCAAGGACTCTAATTGATTATGAAATGGTGAGCACAGAACAGTCCAGCTTGGCTGTTGCCAATAGATGCTGCCAAAATATAAATGTTAACTATAAAATGACTTGAAGGATACTGGGTAAATCTGACCCATTGGTTTCAAGGGACTTGAGGCTATTCAGCATAATCAAGCTCTTAGTTACAACATGGTTATTTGCTATCACTTACAGTGTCTGAGATACAAAGAAAACTGTTCTTTGTCAAATATCCTATAGTTTTTACTACTATATTGTTTGTTGTTCCCAGTCTGTAGTAACAATTAATCCAAATTGCCTTTTGTATGCATCTTACCCTTTACACATTAGAAGTGCATAGGTGGGATAGCTGACTGTGCACCAAGGTTCTCTCTAAAAGTGTGCCATACACAGTTCTTACATATGTATTTGAAACATTTTGGAAATTATTTATTGTTGCTCCTCTATTCCCCTTTGCAGGCTGGTATGAAGGTGAACGACTGCGAGATGGTGAGCGAGGTTGGTTTCCAATGGAATGTGCCAAGGAGATCACTTGTCAAGCCACAATTGACAAGAACATGGAGCGGATGGGGCGTTTGCTTGGACTTGAAACAAATGTATAGAGTCTCAGAGATCTGTTTTTTACACTGCCATTTCTTAACTGCAGGATTTGCACTATATGCTGTCAGTGATGGCTTGCTTTTGTGCTGGTTGCTATACTACAGTGGGCATATGGAAGATGTGGTTGTAGACTTACAACATCAGTGAGGAAAAGGCATGCAGAAACAAGTCAGCAGTTCCTTGCATGCATCCCAAATCAGTTGTGAAAATCCCTGAAAATAAATTAACTTTTGAAGACACAGTAACAAAATAGATATGATTCTTTATATAGTTGTTTCCTCCTACTTTTATGGTATAAGGGAGCTCCTAAATGAATCCTGCCCTGACTCAACATCTAAATTGATACTAATCAGGACTGACATCCTAGGCTCTAGAGACTAGTTTTGACTTCACTTTCTACTTAACCATTTTTACACACTCTTCCCTGACTTTCTCTAGCCACACACATACACTCTCCAGGCTCTCTCTCTCTTATTCATTGCAATTATTAAAAACAATTTTCACCTTAGCTTTCTCTGCCTAGCTCTAACACCAGCCCCTCCCAACAGACTAAACCACCAGCAAGCAGTGGTGACAGCTCAGTATTTAGGCTTGTCATGCCTCATTGAAAAGCTGCAATGCAGCAATCCTGGCCTCAGAAGGTGCTGTTTGGAGGATCATATAGCAGCTTTCAAGTCCCTAATCTAACCATAATAAGATTGATGAGTATATGCTGTATAAGGACTTGGGTTTTGCTAATGTCTTTGCCCCTTTTTTTTGGTGAGTCCATTCACTCTCTCTGCATATGCGTGTGTGAAGAGTTTCCATTACATTAGATTATTTTTTGTGTTAATCCTTTGAAACTACAGTCCTTTGAGCACTTTGAGCTTTGAACTCTTTCCTGCAATGGCTGGTTAATTCACACAAAGCATGCCTTTATTTTAAAAAAAGAAAATGTTCTTTAATTTTTAAAGCAATAATTAAGTCACCTCTCTTCAAGATAGCAAAACTGATACATTTTCCAGGAACTTTAGGGGGAAAATCCAGACTGGTTCTGGGGGTGGTTCTTTTTTCCTGGTGCTAGTAGAATGTTATCTAGTCAGGCAGTTCCCATTTTGTGTCCTCCTAGTGTTACGGCAGTGTTAGGAAGGATTTTTCAAAAGTGGGGATACCTGGGCACGGGAAAGCAGTGTCCAGCAGCGACATGGAATTTATAGATGGTGGCAGTAGCTGCATGCAAGCGCCCCATGCTGCTGGCTTCGCGTCTGGCCATCCGTCAGCAGCCCCTACCCCGCCACTCCCCGGCTGGCTGTCAGCACTCCCCCCACACTTCCCCTCCACATCTGGCAGGGGTACCCCCCAGAAGGGGTACCCTGTTTTACAAAGGTTGAAAACCCCTGTGTCGCTAATGCTGAGATGCCTGTGTTAGGCAGAGGGGAGGTGGAATAATTGCCTACAAGTTTCTGCTGCGCTTCAGCCAGGGAGCAGAGGGGAGGGGCCAGCTCTGCTGTGGAGTAGAGAGCCTGCCCAGCCCAGAGAGCATACCAGGATGCTGGAGGTGTCTGGTTTGTCTTAAACCAGCAAGGGGTCTGGGACAGACATTGCATAAGCTGGTTTGAGCCAAATCAGTTAAGTCTGATACTATATTCAACCAGGTTTATCTCAAACCAATTTCAGCCATTTTCAGACTGGTTTATGTACACTGAACATCTGTTATGTTACAGGTTTAAACCATTTTCTGATCACTTAAACCGGTTTATGCGTAATGTCTGTCCCTAGTCTTAATCATGCTGGGGAAAAGGAGACAGTTTGGTGCTGAGGAAAATTTTCCAGGGAGTTTCTCTAGCCTCACCCTGCTAAGTTTTGTGTTGTTTGGTTCCCCATTCTAAAATGTGATCTGCTGCCATTAGATGCTTCAAGGTACATATACGAAAGAGGGAGAGGAACGATGTATAATTAAGTCCATAGGCTCCACTTTAAATGGTTCAGGTTGGTTCACACATGTTCTTGCATTAGAAAAGCATCAGTCATAATTGCACTGCAAGGCTCACCAGCTGAATTTTCACAGAATTTCACAAGAGAAGCAACCATTTAATGTTGTGTAATCAAGATGTACCTGTAAATAGGAGATAATTCTCAGTACGACTTTTGCATGAATAGGTCTGACAGTTTGCACAAGATGCTACTGCGCAGTAGTGTTGGTGGGCACTAACCATGATGCAACGCTACTGTGCAGTAGCATCTGAAAAAAAAGTGTGTGGGGACGCTACGTGCAGTAACACCAGTGCAAGTACTAAATGACTGTGCAATAACAAGTGCACAGTCTGCCACTCAAGTAGACACAGCCCGTATGTATTCAAAATAGCTTCGTTGTTTTAAGGCATAGCTGATCACTCAGCAGAGTTGAATAAATATTAACACAAAAATGAGGCAAAAACAAGATTTTTGGCTTGTAACATTTTCAGTCCATTTTTGAGACCTGCACATTGTAATATATATTGTAAAATGTTTGGAATTTGATTTGTGAATGAATATAATGTTTCTAATGTATCTGTAATGATAACCTTAAAGGTTAACTAGTAAAGCAGTTGTTTTCCATAAAACACTGTGAGTACCACACTGATCTTAGCAGTCTGACAAATGGTTATACAACCTGTGAATTAATTTATAAATGGACTGATGAAGTGGTAATGAGAATATTGTAAACTTTATAAATTGGACAAAGTTTTATTTAACATAGTAAAAATACTGCTAATATTTTAACAACAGAATTTACTGTATGAAGGTATATGGTTAACATGGTAACTGAATGTAAATCCAGATATTAATTTTTATCCAGGTTTTTTAATGCATTGTAAATATGTTCATGCCTACTTTTTGCAAAATACTTTAAAGTTTTATAAATGTATTTTCCAGTTCTCCTTTTATGCAGAAAATAAAGAACAGTGTTCTTAAAGTCAACAATCAATAAAACGTCTTTAAATCCTTTAATAAAAGATTAAAAGTTCCTCTTTTTCCTAAAAAAAATGCCAATCAAATGCAAATATTTGCTTTTGAATTAATTCCAAATAATTTCTTTGAAATTAACTAACTAGGCCTTGTTGGTTTCAGATAGAACTATAATTCATTTGGATCTTATGTACTTTCCTGTTAACAAAATCCTTGCCTTGCAGCCCGCACTGATCCCAGCCCTAACCCTAGCCAGTGGATCCCCTTGGCTGAAATTCTGTTTCTTTCCTGGCCAGCCAGATTTGGTCATCTGTGCACCAAAAATGCTACTTAGGTCCCGGTAGGAAGTCTAAGCCTGAGTGTGCACACAGTTGTCTCCGCACGTAGGCTGGCCATGCATACTAGGTTGCCCATTGGCTGTGCACAGTCAGATGCAAACTCCTTGTCCTCTAGGTACATGAAAATCTGTTTGATCAAAGCCCATGACCACCAAATTTAGATTATTACTTTCCATCTTTTCCCCAAAGGCTGGGGTTTTACGCCTCTCCTCACCTCCAGCACAGTGCTCTAACCACCCACACTACAAGTCAGCTATTATTTTGGCCCTTTTGCAACACATTTTTTTTGAAGGAGAGGTACTGCTCTTTTGTGTAGTGTATTCATTTAATTTCTTTAAAAAAACAAACACCTGACAGACAGCAGTGCAGGAGGAGTCTCTGCCTCACTGGAAACATGGACCCAGGCTAGAACCAAGGGCTCCCCTGCCTCTGAGGTCACACGCCACTTAACACTCTCGCTGCTGTTCCTCTTCTTGGCCCCATGTATTTCCCACATAACCCTTCTTGTAGCTGCCTCATAAGCTAGTTTCAACAGGAGCACAAGACATCAGCCTTTGGGCTAATACATGGCATGGGAGTTAGTGTCATGCTGGGAAATCAGAAAAACCCAGGTTTAAAGTCCTCTTGGATGAGGGGGACCTAAAACCCAGGTTTTCCAACTTCCTAGTAACTGTCTTAGTCACTCAGCTAAGGAGAAAACACAGGAAGTCTCGCTCTCCCAGCCCTCAAATTATGCCTAGCAAAGCCTACTGCACCTCAGCCTTAACACTAGCCCCACAGCCACTTCTCACTGCAGCCCTAAACTTAGACCCTGCAGATCTAAACCCTGACCCTAACCCAGGGTTCCTTACTAATCGTAGCCCAGGAGTCAATACTGCTCCAGGCCTTATCCCACTGTAACTCTAGTAACCCCATCGCTACCTCCAGCCAGGGAACCCCTACTCATGCCAGCCCTAAAAATTCTTTCCCTGGGACTCCTCCAGGCTGGGTCAGGGGGTGGCTCCCATAAGTGGTGCTGAGTTCAGTTATGCCTGGGGCCAGTAGGGTCTAGAGTTAGGTGAGGTGGGGAGGGAGGTCTGGGTCTGTAGGGTCCCCTGGATTGGCTTTCCTCCCCCTAGATAGTGCCCAGGTCACTGCAGCATAGAGTCAGGCCTTCTTTGCTGTTCTCTCTCTTTATTTCCACCTACCTGCCCCTCTCAATTGCCAATCAAGCCACCCCTAACTGGGGGTGTGGAAGGAGCACTTTGCCCTGCCTAGTCCATGGGTATGGGGGTGAGGCCCTTTAACTGAGTGGTAGGTTCACAGTTTCCTCTCCTTGGCCCTGCTGTCTATCCATGTTAGCCTGCGAGTATTACATTAAAAATTCAGAAATACAAAATGGGGGCAGAAGCAGAAGCCAAAACCCCAGGCACCGTCTTTCAGGTTTTTCTATGGGTTCTTTCCCTTTATTTATGCACCCCTTCCACGCCCATTGGGATAACAGCAACAGATGTAATGTAGGCTATTTGCCTTAGTCTAGCCCTCAGCCCTGTGGTTAAAACACTCTGCTAGAATATAGATGAGGGTTCAAAGCTCCCTCTTGTTGAAGGTTTTTAGCTGCGGCTCTGCCTCACACTGGTGTCTATGAATGTCCAACAGTGACTATGAAATACCAAATTCAGAAGCAGCAGAGAAAAAGTACACATGGTATGCAAGAAAATACAGTACTTTCACAAAGCATGTCTATAGGGCACATCCTGCACAAAATTGAGTCAAAAGAGAAAGGGAGGGGACCGCCCCCCTGCTTTTATTTTCCAATAGCTCAGGAGTCACCCAGGAGTTTGCCTATACAAAATCAGCATTGTTTTTCTCTGAGTGGATTTGAACCTGCATCTCGTGAAAAATTCTCTTACCCCCTAGGCCCGGAGTAGCTGTTTCTCTTATCGAAATAGTTCCACTTTGCACTATGATTAAATATAGGAGGGAAAAAGTAAGAGCTGTGTGTTACACTATAGCCTAATCATTAGGAAAGGGAGGAGACCTGCGCTCCAGTCCCTGTGTGTCAAAAAGAGGGGTGGGGGGCATTGTGTAGGAAGCCTAAGTCAAGACTGTGGCACCTGCTAGGCAGCAGGACACCTAGAAGTTGGAGATGGAATGCCTAAGTCTTGGTGATTGTAGTTCCATGCATTTCCAGGGCTTCAAAATACTTTTGAAAAGTGTTATACAAATACAAGTAATAATAATAAGAAGAAGTAATTATACTAATTCTTGCATCTTTACCCTACTAGGAAAGAAAATTGCCAAAGCAGTTCATAATACTATCAGGAATACCTCTGCCTACTAACCATTTTTAGGTAACAAAACACAATATTAGGTCGCTTCCGCCTATATCCAAATGCTTTAATTGGTTACACATTGTATATGGTTGACCTGTTGAAAGTCCTTAAAATATAGTAAATTTTAGCCAACCATAATGGCTATGATTGAAAGGCACATTTTTGCATTATTGTACTCTGTTCACCTGCCACCCAATTTATGTCTGCTTCCTCACTCACTCTCTCTGAAAGGCAATAAGAGAGATGGATTCGGCTTGACAGAGAGATAAAAGTTTTCCTTTGTTTTCTTTTGCATAGATAACTTAGTGGGAAATAAAATAGCTGTATGAGCTGCTGGAAGGATACTGCCTTTTAAACTATTAGATAAATGAAGAACTATATGTCACCACATTTACAAGTCCAAGAAGCAAATTAGAGATGGATTTTTTTTTTAAATCAGTAGGCATATTTTTTTTTTAATCTGACCATATTGTTATTTTAAAATTTTTGTTGTCCCCTATACAAGAACTTTCTCTATATACGTGTGTTTTTCATGCATGTGTGTAATATTTTGAAGACATTGGCACTGGCAATGAGGTCTTATATGATGGCTGCAACAGGGTGAAAGACAACCCTGTACTAGAGGGGGTAGCCCCAGGGAGGGGGCAGAAAGTGACGTCAGGATAATTAAAACATTGGTCATTGTTGGGGGGATCTTCACACAGGGGAAGAGTTAACTGGCAAGCGGCACACTGGAGCACAAAAGCAGTGGCGTGTGAAGAGGATGTTGCCCTTGGGGCACTTAGAGACTGGAGACATTTGGCGGCTGGGAGCCTCACTTCAACAACCGATTACTTGCATGAGGAAAAGGTGAGGAGAAAAGTTACTTACCTGCAGGGTCCAAAGAGTTTGGGATCGTGGTGAGCAGACAGTCGCCTGACACAGCCCAAAGAGCGCGGGATTGCAACAAGTGAACGGATGCCTGACACAGCTGAAAGATGCAGGCAGAAGCAGAGAGGAAGTCATGTCAGGGGGAAGAACACCTACTAAGTGAGGCAAGAGATAAGAAAGGGCAAGAAGATAATAAAGCGTAGGATTGCCATGGATCATGGTGATTGTTAACATTCATGCAGGGAGCACAATAAAATGAAATTTAGTTTATCTCGTGACTTATGTGATAAACTACACTGTTTCTCAGGGATAATTTACTCTCTTCATCTCCCCATATTTTAAGGCGTGGCAGAAGAGCCCCCAAGAGAGAGTATTCATTTTTCACCCCCAGCCTGGCCACAATGGCCTTCACAAAAAGCTAATTTGTGTTTCTTGAAGAACACTTAACCCAAAATTATTCAAAACTTCTGCAGCGGGAAGATGGGATGGCTGCACATGACTAAGGCTAGAAGACGGGTTAGCTGTCAGGTTGATGGTTATATCTTAAACCTGGGGAGAGGGACCATATGGGCTCTGATATTTTCATGGATGTGCTTATACCTTTACTTTTGTCTTAATAATGATAGCCCACTCCTCTTAAAGTCATTCGCTAGCAGGCCTGTGCAAAGCAGCTAGTATTTGCTTTGGATTTGGCCGATTCAGGGGACAGTGATTCAATTCAGTGATTTGAATCACTGTCCCAAATCGATTCAGCTGAATTGGATTCGGAGATTTGGCTGCTGCTGAATCAGTCGAATCTCAGAATCACGCAGGCTCCATCCCCAGCCCACTCTCCCAGCCCCAGCTCCTGGCTCTTTGAGGAAAAAAAAAAATCCCCCACTCACCAGCTGCTGCCAGGCAGGGGAGCAATCCCTGCTGCCCCGCACCGCATGGGGGGCTCTGTCACAAGCCCCCTGACCTTGCCCACTCTCCCAGTCCCTCCATGGCTATTCCACCCGCCCCACTCTGGCCCTTTAATAAAAAAAAAACCTCAAGTCATTGGCTCCTGCCCGGTGGGGGGGTGATCCCCACTGCCCTGCGCTATGTGTTGAGCTCTGCACAAGCCCCTCGAAGCCGAGGGCTGGGGGAGCGGGCCGGAGATGGGGCCTGGCAGGGGGTTCCCCATGGTACCTTCCCCCCTCCTCCAGCTCTCCCTACTTACCAGCTTCGAGTCTGGGTCCAGCTCCCTGCTGCAGTGGGTGGGGACTGCCCGAATCACCAAAGATCTCCAAATCTTTTCTGAATTGACTTGGAGAGCTTTGAATCGATTCAGACCTTTTAATTGGTCCCCTGATTCAATTCAGATTCAGAGATTCGGCCGCCAAATCGGGCTGAATCGCCTCTGAATGGAATCAGCATCTGAAGCTTCACATGACCCTACTGGCTAGCTGCTCCAGGCCCCAGGGCATTTCACAACTTGTCAAAAAGAATGAATGCCTGGCAACAGAGGCTGGGCTTTCTGAATCTGAGAGTGCACCAGCTCACATTAGAACTGCTGAAATGATGACTGAGCCACCTCCACTAAGTACACAGTGTCATCTGGAAGCTGGCCGTCAGCCAGTATTTGTGCACAACTTTGATATGGCCATAATTTAGCTATATAAAACACAACCTTTTGAATCTCACATCAACACCAATTTCTATGAGGATTCAATAACTGGCCATGTAGGAAAAGTCACAGTGCACAGGCACGCTGAAGAATGCAAGTTGTTTTTCCACTACTTTTGGTTCTCATTGTGTAAAAATAAGAACCAAATATTTTTTTTTATGAAATGTAAAATATATAGGGTTTTGGGGAGGTAGAAAATACTTTAAAAATTCCATGCTTTAGATTATTGAAAACTAAATTTTGCTTTACAACCGTGTATGGTCACACTACGGGTAGGGATGTGGCAGTACCAATCTATCACCACTGCAGCAGGGCCTCAGCTGCAACATTCTTCAAGAACTGTTCTGAAAACAAATGCAAAGTCTTTGCCCAGCCAGTATTTGTCCTTTTAGCAACTGTCTGCCTTTGATTCTGGTGCAGTGGGTACACAAGATCCTTGAGATCTCCTTAGCTTGGGGCCATGGTTGGTGCTATTGCTGTGAAGACAGCCTCGAAGTCCAACCCCCACCACCCCTCCACATGCAGGTGCTCAGCACTGCCAAGGACACAAGCCTGCTCTTCACAGAACCCCTGGTACAGGCTTGGGCACAGCAGGAAGAAGATGCAGTGCTGCCTGTTCGCATGGGCACTGTCACCAGCTGGCCAGGCCACTCTGGGTAGGCTCCTGTCACCACCGCCTGAACACTGCCCTCAGCACTGCATCCCTGTCCCAGGTGCAATTTGTGTCACATCCTGCCACTGTCCACAGTCTCCGCTGGGCCCTGCTTCTCACCCTGGTACCAGGGTAGAGCCCAGGATGCAGCTGAGCTGACTGCTCCATTCCAGCCAGGTGTGCCGGCCACCTGTCTGAGCCAGGGAAGCTCCAACAGCAGCAGTAGCTCAGCCCTACACATAATCATGAAGGGTCAAGGAAGATGTGGCTGTAGCAGGGCTTGGGGAGGTTGGGCAGGTGGAAAATGGGCCTACATGCCCTAACCTAAACAGCTCCAGAAGTCACCAGAAACCAGACTGAGTACGTGGGAAGGGAACTTAGTCAGACCTCACTATCCACATGGAAGCAGAACATTAGTCTGGCAAAGCCTATGAATCAGGCAAGCGTCATAACTAGCTGCAAAAAGATCCATCTAATGAGAATCCCACCCATTCTCCACTCCAGTGTTTCATAAGAACACACAGAACTACACTGAGTCCCTTCACAGACCGAGCCAGGAAGGCACATAAAATCACAAGCTGGCAGTTGCTAGATTCAAGATCTGGTCATCAATAAACAGATATTTTAAAGCACAAGGAACATTTCCAAATATTATTTCTGCCTTAACATAGAAATGTAGAAGGCACAACAAAGATAAAGACAGATAAAAATGTAAGCGCTAACTGGGTAAAGCTAATGGTCTATCTAGTTCAGCATTCTGTCTCTGACAGTGGTAGAAATGGATGCTACAGAGGGAGAGTACTGAACTGGGTATATCTGAAGTGATCCATCTCCTGCTCAATAGCCTCCCTGGAATCCATTATGGTTAGTTTAGAGATGCCAGAAGAAACATTTCCAACCATTCTGTTCAATAGCCCTTAATAGATCTAGCATACATGAAGTTATCTAAATACCATTGAAAACAACTGTCTCAGGAAATATATAGGCATCAGGTGGAATTAATTTACAAGAAATGTTGAAATCTGTCCTAATTCAACAATCTTTTATCTCCAAACTTATCCAGAAAAGGAGCTGGGAACACTGAGGACCTGCATTATGAATCAAACCAGAGCCTCTGTCATGACCAACACTCAACTGAACATAAAAAGGGACAACCGAAGGAATTCTTCCATTGAACTATTTTTGCCAGCAGTAGATTTAATGCATAGCACAGTCAGAATAGCTGAGGAGAAATAAGGGCGGTAGACCTGTTTTGTGCTCTACACAGTACTGGCTTTCTAACAAAGTACTGTTCATCCAGGAGCTTAAGAACCTCTTTCTAAGACTTGAAGACCATTGACCTGAAAACCAGCTGTCCAAGGGTCTGTAGGAAACCGCAAGTGGCTGGTTAGACAAATCTGAGATATTTCTCCAGGTGTACTCCAAATTGCAGATTCAGAAATTCTCAAAGCAGTTCAAGTTTCTGGGCTAGGGACAGACATTACACATAAACCAGTTTCAGTGACCAGAAACTGGTTTAAACCTATAACAGAACAGAATTTCAGTGCACACAAACCACTTTCAAAATGGCTGAAACTGGTTTTAAGATAAACCTGGTTTGAATGTAGTACCAGACTTAACTGATTTGGGTCAAACCAGTTTCCGAAATATCTGTCCCAGACCCCTTCCGGGTTTAACTTAAACCAGAGTCCCCCAGGATCCCAGATGCTTTGCAGCCCTGGGATGGGCTGTCTGCTCCAGAGAACAAGGCTAGCCCCGTTCCTCTGCTCCCTAGCCAGAGCTCTAGCAGAGACTGCACACACAGCAGGGTTTGCTTGGCTTCCACCTGCCCTCCCTCCCACCCCACACTGATCACTACTGAAGCAGGGATCCTCACCCTCCCTTGCATCTCCCATAGCACAGACCCCAGCCCCACAGACCCTGGGCATGTGGTACGCTAGCTAATGCTTGTGCGGGCCGGGAGTGGTCCGGGCCCTTTTTTGCGCCGCGCAGGCTGTGGCCAGCAGCCCGGGCATGCTGGGTTGGAGAGAACAGGCGACACGCTGGAATTAGGCACGGACACTTAATGGTTGATTCAAGATTGTTTACTTACACCGAAGATGGCCGCGGTGTAGGCTGGACAGTTTCCCAGGCACAGTTCCGCTTAAATCCTCATTTGAGGACTCAGACAATATTCGGATCACTCCTACAGAGTTGTCGAGGCTCCGTGGATCCTTTTGCGCGCAGGGAGAGGGATACGTCGAGGATTGCGATCGGTGACGGGGAGAGGCTAGAGGCTGATCAGACCCCTGTTGCCTGCTTGAAATGCACTGGGTCCAATAGGGTCCGCAGTGTTTAGAGATCTTCACACAGCGTGAAGTCTCCTCCTCCTGGTGTTCGTGGAGTCCTCCAACTTGGGCAGAAACCACTCAAGCCTTTTATACGGCTAGCAAGCCAATCGCTAGCCGCCACGTGTGAATAATTTCACGCAAGCCAATAATGGGGCTCGAATTAGAATACAAATGGCGGGAACTCTTTGCAAAGTGCATTTCTGTGCTGCAAAGAAGAAATGCACACTGCAAAGAAAGCTACAAATTGGCGGGAATTCTTTTGCACCGGGGTTTTCCTCTGCAGCAGAGAACTCCACCGTACAAAGAAGCTGCAATTTAGCGGGAACATAATTCAGTGGTGCCAAAGCACACACAAAACAAAAATCACACCTTTGGGTTGTGACAATGCTGAGAGGTGTCTGTACGTACGTCTCCAATTTCACTGGGATAGCCAGATAGAACAGTGTCTGCTTAGGGTTTTTTGGAACTAATCAACAGGTAGCTGGTAATGTCCCTCCCTTCCTTCCTTCCTTGGAAAAAGATGTTCAAGAAGAGCTTGAACTTATGAGAGAGGCTTTTGTTTTGTTGATGGGTTGCTAAACTGTGTGTTACCAGCTCTCTGCTGGCTCCCTTGCCTGTCAGGTTTACAGACAGTATGAAGAAGCAGGGAGAGGGAGATTGAAAAGCTCGGTATCATCAACAGATGCATTCAGTCCACACCCCCATTTTGTCTCAGAGTGCTAGCCAGACTCTGGCACACTCCAGCCTCTTGAGCGCTGAGCAGGGAAAAGGCTGGGATAGTGCAGGCAAGGTGAGGGTTTATACCCCTCCCTAATCAAAGTGTCCTGCCAGGGCCCGCCCTGCCCCTCCTCAGCTCAGTACTGTCGAAGGGGAGGGCTGCTCTAGCACCCCTTGGCTTCTAGCCTGAGCCAATGCAGGCATGTGCCTGCATTTCTTCAACCGAGGGAATGTGTACAGTTACAAACTGATTCAATCTAGGCAGGTGAGACTAACCTACAAAGATTGAATCAATTCAGGCTCAGGCTTTTTGATGTTCTGTCCCTAGCCTTAAGGTGCATTACTTACTTGTAAGTTAGTGTTCACCATGTCATCCAATAAATGACTCATATAATATTTTAAAAGGAGTTTCTGAACAAATAAAATTAAAGACAATGTTAAGGTAATGGATATAAAGGGAAAACACTAATGCAGATATGAACACACTGCCACACACAAGGCTGCATGCATGCTTTTTAAGACATAGTCCAGTTTACCCAGGAGTCCAGTTTAATAGTTGCTTTAAAAAAAAAAGCAGTTTCATATCATCATCTTAGATGTACCAGTTCAGTGGTTCTCAACCTTTGGCACCTTAAGTACCACCAACCTTTTGTCAAAAAACCCTGGTCACACCATGATAAAAACAAGACCCCACTGTTTGAGATATCCATTCATTCATCTATTTGACGTACAAACAATTTTGATTTTTTCTAATTGGGAAATTAGTCGAACTCCCACCTACACAACCTTCGTGTCCCACTAGTTGAGAAACACTGGACTAGTGCACCTGCTTAGGAGTATGTAAAGAAAGTTACATTCAGTAAGTTACATTGTAGCTTATTCCAATTCCAACAAAAGAAAAAATAACGGAAGGAAAAAAGGCTGTAAATGTGTTCACAAACACTTTATATTCCATGATTCACCTAGCTGGAAACTGAAATCCTTCATTTGTATAGCTTCTGGGAAAGGTATCAGTCAGGTGGAGTATTGCAATGTGTCATACCATTCCTTAAATCTTTCAGTGACACTTTCCAACAAATTTCCACCTATCCAGAAGCTGAAGAACCTCTTCCAAGACTTGAAGACCACTGACCTGGCAACCAACTGCCAAAAGGTCTGTAGGAAACCACAACTGGCTGATCGGACAAATCTGAGATACATTCTCCAGGTGTAATCCAAAGCGTAGCAGCTCTTCAAAATGTTAAGGATAACTGAGAACATTTTTGAAATGTAAAACAAGGCGGCAGTTTATTTAGATGGCCAACTTAGCCAAATTATGAGCCATATCAGGCATAAAAAGTCAATTTCCAATATGGTCAATTTTCTTTACATTGGTGCCAATGCGATATCAAACCGATGTACCTCTAATTATTAATATATTAAAATGAATACAGAAAATCATCTGTAATCACTGTGGGAGCACTGTGCATACATTTATTCAAACTAGGTAGTTCCTTTTAATGGTATATTTATCTGATGATCATATGAGTATCTATCTACATGAAATGAGTAATATAGCTCCTTGCAATAACAGAGTTAACTGCAAGTGTCATATATACTTTGCACACATATTTGTGATTTTTACAGCTGCCTGACAACACCCTTTAAACATAAAATGCTGGAGCTACAGCAGCTATCCCTAAAGAAAGAAATAGTTTAAAAAAAGATGTGAAGACTGCTTAGCATAACAGTGTGACAGTGCATCCAGCAGCAGGTGAGGTTTCATTTCCAGTGAGTCACAATTTTAGATTCAGATTATTATTGTTGTTATTGTTATTAATAAAATAATAATAACAATAATAATAATAATAATAATAATAATAATAATAATAATGTCATCAGATTAAGCTTATTTTGCAGGAAGAAGTAAAGTGAAAGCATCCAGATGTAGATCAGACTGTTTTAAAAAGCTACCAAATATATATATTAAAAATAAATACAATTGATGAAAGTCTTCACTTTCATTTAATTTTTATGTGCAATTCTGAGTTGGATGTCTGGCACCATTTCAATTCCATTTTTTCATAATACTGACATATGGTCATATTTTGAGAATTCCATCCATTTTTGTTAAAAATCAAATAAAAAGCTTTTGCTGAGCTGTGACTCTCATGTATGACAGAGGCATTGGGTCTTTTGTAAAATCCATTAGGTTTTCTCATTTATCATGGAAAAAAGTTATTTTAGTTTTAAAAGGGACATGGAAACCTTTGAAGAAAAATCAGGTCTCCAGTACTAGACCATTTACAGCCAAAGGAACTCCTGCCATTATGGACTCCATGCTTTTTAAGAGCTGATTTGCAGTTTTTCCAAGGAACTGAGTTGTAGAGTTAAGAACAAGTATATTTGATTATATATGGATTTGTAATTTATTTTCCACAGAGCTGTTGTTTTTTGTTGCCTCCCCCAGCTCTCTACAATTTTAAATCGTATTACTTAAGATGAGACACTGGTATTATGAAGCTTGATTGTGATAGAGCTTTCTCCACATTTAGTATTCTCCTTTGGCCTAGAGCCTGTCAAGTTTTTAAGAAATTTGTAAATACAAATGAATGATTTATTATTGTGTTGAAAGATTTGTTGCTTTTATTGTGTACTTGTTATTGTCAAAACATTGTGTTGTGGTAACGGTATATTTTTAATGGATATCAGGGGGTAGAGTTTAATAAATTCTCTTTATGCAAGGGTAGAGATACTAATTTAAAAAGTGAAGCAATTTACATCTGAATAAAATAAGACTAAGCTACTGCAGTTTATCTTCCAATGAGAGCAGTGGATGCAAAGTCTACAACTTCCCCATTTATCATCTCAAGATACTGACAGATGAACAAACTATATTAAGGGGGAAAGTTGCAATATCCAATAACTTTTTTTGCCTAATGGCAACTTTCCAAAAAATACCATCTAGATGTGTTAGATTAAAGTGAGTGCTAATCCTTATATCAAATAGAGGAAAAACATACACTTGATCTTAACCTGGAAGAGTCAGAGAAACAGTAGGATTTGTAGTCAAACAAATTTTAAATAGAAAAAGATGTGTTACTGATTCACATTTTTTCAGGGTAAAGCTAGGAATTCCTTAACTATAATACTAGATGATATTCTAAATCATAAATAAGACAAGCATATTATAGCTTATGTGCACATACTTGGAAGTATTCAAAACATGAAACACTAGAAATAACTGCAGCTTTAACAAAAAACCCCAAACAAACAAAACCCTTTAAAGTACCATTAAGTGCATACATTTACGTTAAAAAAATCCGGATGAGTTTAAAACTTTGACGTTTTAATTTTATTCTGATTTTTTTTTTTTTTTTTTTTTTTTAAGTCAATAGTAAATACTTCCCTTATTCTGAAGTTTTGCTCAAACTGATCACTGGGCATAAAAGAAAAAGAAGAGATGTAATGATTTGGATGAAGGGAGAGCAGATTAAGTTTTAAATAGTGAATCTTCACACTGTACAATGTTAACTGTTTTGTCAAGAAGTTTGGTTTCTAACTGACTGAAGGAAGCTTCAGTTGCAACCATGCAGCATTTTTACTGTTTTTGACAACACTGACTACTAGCATCTATTTCCTCCCCAAAAATCCACAGGCAGCAGGAACTTGACAGTTTATATATAATAAAGCAGTACTTTTTGCAGTGCATTCTGAATATTATTCACCTTTTACATCAAAGTTAGTTCCAAAGAAGTAAGGACAAGAAATAAACATACACCAATAGTTGCTTACAGCATTACACTGTCTTGTATTTAAAAAGACACATTAAACACTGAATACCATGCACATATAGACATTACAAACTACTGAAATTAATTGTTTTTTAATAAGGTGAAATTACTACGTTGCCCTAAAAAGTCTCAAGTCTAGCTAGATAAATGCTATAAAATTAAAGAAAAACTGGCAAAATGTCATCTCTTTCTAACAAGAAAGAAAGTGTCAACTATAATGTTCATTCTGAAATCGAGGAGCAAAGTTTCTGGCACTTTCACTCTCTTGTGTTGTGATTAAGTCTATAATGGCTGTCAGGACTGCTGTGTCCCTGGATTTAGTGTCATTCCAGTCCACAGGGTGCGGGTTTTCAATTTTCTCTTGGAGAAGGTCATCTAGTTCACTTCTTAAATTCTGCGGATAAAACAAAGGGGTTTTTTTTGGAGTAAAGACGACAGCCAACCTAGAATGCTGCAAACAATTTAATGTTATAACACAAAGGTAAGATTACTTAGACCATCAGTTTTTCAAAAGATAATCATCATATCCTTGATAATTCTTTACCTCAAACATTTCAACACTTCCATTTGTAGTAGATGTGAAGTTAACATGGCTTCCTTAAGTCTGGCAAAAAATTATACCAGAATGGGTCAGTAGACAAACAAGTTGAATACAACCATTGATCATATTGCTGCTTTCATCAGAGATCCCCGAATAAAAATGGTCATGCTGAATTTTAATGTCTGGCCATTTCATTTATGGCAAACTTGAAAAAAAAATGCTATTGACTTTAAATACTCTTTGAAGTCTTGCACTCAAATTATTTATTTCTGAAATGCATGGAAATAAGACTAAAGGCACGTCTCAAGGACCAGGACTTACTACTTCCCGCTCAGAACATGTGCCATAAGTAAACAAATAAGTTAATAAAATCATTGCTAGCCTTAGAATTATTAACATTTGAAAGATCTATAAATCATGAATCAGAGATTCAATGAACTATAATTCCAGCTAAAAGCCTTAAAACTATTTGAAAACAGATGAATAGATTAAGGCCAGTTTTCTAGCACAGGACTTCCCTGAATTCTTGCTTAGATTCCAATATCTGTGGTTGAGCTACGGTACATCTTTTAGAGAAAGATCCCATCTTGATTTAGAAAATCCTTGTTATTGTTCCAATGCTTCATTTACAGTCAATTTTTTTCTAAGAAGAAGTTTTCTACATTACATTTCCAGACATTTAATTTTATTGGACCTTTCCCTGATAAGAAACCCAATAACAAAACGTGTTTTCGCCATGTAGATAACTACTGACTGATCAAGGCACTTCATAACTTCCTCTTTCATAGGGAAGTTTCTCACAATAAGGCAGACCTTTAAATCCTTTACTTATTCTTTTTATGTACCCTCTCTAACTCTACCTCCCCACGCCCACACCTCAAACTTCTTTAAATTTTGAATGCACTATTTCACTTTTGCATAATTACATCTCAGTGAAACCAGGTAACAAATCTTCCTACTTGTACATGATAGTACAAGTATACCATACTCTTTTTGCCATAAAACGAATCTCATTAGCCCTTTTGCTCTGTTATACTAAGAGCTGATGTAAAAGATTATTTGTCAAAACCCCCACTATTTTTCCTAGAGTCAATGCTTCTTAAGATAGAGTACCCCATCATGTGAATGTCCTGCATTCTTTGATTCCAGATGTCTAAATGCTATAGAACATTTATTGCCTAGATTACCAGACAACCTGGACCAGTGGTTCTCAATCATTTTGGAATGGAGACACCCCTCATAAAATGCTAGCTCTTTGTTTTCACTTGTTTTTTTGATTATGGAAAAATAATACCACAGTTTTTCTGTTGCAAAGAACTCAGACTAGAACAGGTCACAATATTTTTTTAACACTATGAATTCCTATTTGAAATCTCTGGGTTTAACCTGTGAATCATGTCTGCACACCTAAAAGTGCTAACAATTACATGGCAATCTGGATCACCCTTGAAAGAAATCAAGACACCTCAGAGTGCTGTGTGTGACACATTTGGTTGAGAATCACTGACCTAGACCATTCTGCATCTGTGATTTTTACTACTACTGGAATTTAATACATGTGCAAATTTGCAATACCAATTGTTTTCTTCCAGAACATCAATACAATTATTAAATAGCACATGGCCAAGATTCCTATTGCACACCACAATTTATTTATGAAACACAAACAAACAATTATCCATAGCAATACTCCAAAACATGCCAATTATCACCTTGACTAGTTGGGCTATCCTTGCAGGAGACTGAAAGACAATCCATTCATCCACAGCAATAGTATCCTGATCGTTATCCTTCTGAATGGAAATATCTCCTCCAAAGAACAAGAGACAGTATGGAGAGACTTCTGTACAATCATAGAGGTAAATCTGCAACAAGCCAAAAGTATGTAGCGACGCTAAGCAGCAAATTAATCCACCCAAAATGACAGTGCTATATCACTAATACAAGTCAAAGAACACCAGAGATCATGTCTTCAGAATCATTTCTCAATCAATAAAATAGTAATTATATGACTTAAAAAATATATATAATAGCTTCATTTGAACTGTTACAGAAGAATAGAAGCCCAGATTGCTAACAGTTTTCCTTGGCAAAAAGTTCTGAAGTCAAAGCTACAACCTTTTGGAGCAAACTTTTACATTAAGACACTTGACACAAGTCAATTAAAGTAAAGGAATGATCTTGTTAGCAATAATTAGTATATTATTACAGTTATCTCAACCTATTAGGTATGAAATGAATTATTATAACTGTAGTCACCAAGGAACTAAATCTGAAGAGCCACAAAGTTCAAGGGAGGACGAAAAAGGGCATACTATAAAGCAATTTCTATCTGGACAAGATAGGTGCTTAGACGTTCCTCTTATCCTTTAAAGGAAAGAGGGAGCCTAACAAATGCGTATAAAACCAAGAGAGAACTACGAAGAGGGAAAATATGTATTAAGAAGGGATTGGAAAGTTACAGAAGATAGAGAGAAGCCAAAAGGAATAGGGGGAGCAAAGGAATAAACAGACATCTTGGAAGCTGAGATAAGGGGGTAAAGAAGAAAGTAACAAAAGAAAGAAAAATCACTAAAGTGCAATTTGCAGCAATAAAGTCTATTACCTCCGTGGATTCAGACACATACTTTCTATCAACTCAGAGGTTAACCTACCATTTCAAAAAGTGGTAACTACAGTTAAACAGGCTACTCAGAGTACAGATTAAAATATTAATGCGCAGAATTTCTTTGAAAAGGGATTTTACATTTGGCATCAGTCCAGGTAGTCACCCCTTTTACATGTGCACACACTTTGTTGTTTTTTTTAAACAGCATGTTCATTAAGACAAAGTAAGCTGAGATGCTATGCTGATGAGTAGTTATAATAAAGTGTTACAATCATTACAAAATGCAATAGTGCAGGGGTCGGCAACCTCCGGCATGCATGTCGAGCATGGCATGCGAGACCGTTTTCCTTGGCACATGTTGGGACCAGGGAGGCAGCAGCTGTTTGCAGCCTCCCGGCTGCAGCCAGCCCCAGCTCTGGGTAGCTCAGGGGTGGACAAATTACAGCCCACGGGCCAGATCCGGCCCACGAGGCCATTCTATCCAGCCCGCAGGGCCCATAAAGAATTTAGAAAATTAGTATTTATCGGTCTTTGGTTCCTGTCAAAAGTGACAGGAGCCAGAGGCAGTAGGACCCAGGGGAAGCCCAGCAGGCTCCAGCAACAGCAGGGCCTGCCCGGCCCCCCAGCTGGAAGCCTCAGGAGGGGCTTCAGGCCTGGGACCACGTGACTGCACTGTGCTGGAACCTCAGGTAAGGGGGGCGGGGGGCAAGGGAGGGAAGAGGGAAGGAGCCTGGGGAAAAGCGGCCCCTCCCCCACCCCATGGCCAGTGCTCTCCCTCCTGCAGCCACTCTCAGCCCGCGTGGGGCTGTCCTGAGCGCACACAGGCAGCCCCAGGCTGGCTGCGAGCAGCTGCAGAACCGAGCACGGGGCGGGTGAGGGGCTGCTTTTTCTGCTCTCAGCACCAGCTTGTAACCCACCTCTGCTGCCAGCCTGGGCCCCACGCCAGCGCTGGCTCACCCGTCAGGGCTGCGCCACAGCAGCAGTAGGTATGGCGCCCCCCGCTTGCTGTGCCGGGCACTGTTTGCTGCTGCTGCTTGCCCAGAGCTCGCACACTTGCCAGCACAGAGGCGGCGGTGGCAAACACTGCCTGGTGCGGCAAGTGGGGTGGCCGCAGCAGAGGCAAGTTACTCAAGCTGGTGCTGAGTGCTGGAAAAAGGCCCCTTGCCCACCCCATGCGTGGTACTCTGTGCTGCAGCTGCTCAAAGCCCACATAGGGCAGCCTGTGTCTGCTCAGGACAGCCCTGCGTGGGCTGCGAGCGGCTGGGGAAGGGAACGCCGGCCACAGGGCGGGGTAGGGGCCGCTTTTCCCCATGCTCAGCACCAGCTTGTTCTCTGCTGTGGAGCATGGGGTTGAGGCAGCACACTGCCCCTGCCTGTACCGCGGGCCTGGGGGGGTGGCACTGGGAGTGAGCGGGTGCACAGGGCCCACACCGGTGTCCCAGGGCCAGCACCGGCAGGGCCCAGAGGAGGGCTGCAGGAGTACAGGGATCCCAGCTGGCAGGAGCTCTATGGAACCAAGCCAGCTCCCCCCCTCTCTCTGCTGGTGCAGCCCAGCCTGGCTCCACAGACCCCTGTCAGACTGTGCTCTGCTCTGGGCCCCACCGGCGCTGGGCCCAAGACACTGGGACATTGGTCCCAACATGGTGACCAGAGGGCGGGGCTACCTGTGTGGCCCTCGACAGCTTGCCAAAACTGGGTAAGCAGCTCTCCACCCGCAATAATTGCCCGCCCCTGGGGTAACTGCTGCCAGCCGGGAGCCTGGGCTGCTCCCAGTAGGCAGCTGGGACACTGCAAGCCCTGCTGGGAGCACCCTGGGCTCCACGGCTATCAGCAGGTACCCAGAACCGGGGCCAGCTGCAGCCATGAGGCTCCAAACAGCTGCTGCCTCCCCGGCCCCAATGGGTACAGTGCCAGCACCTGCTGCCCTCCTGGAGCCTGGGGCCGGGGCAAGAGGGCAGCAGCTGTTTGTTGCCTCCCGGCTGAAGCCAGCTCCAGTTCTGTGTAGTTGCTGATAGCCATGGAGCCCAGGCTGCTCCCATGGAAGCTCTGCTGCAAGCAGCCCGGGCTCTGTGGCAGTCAGCAACTACCCCGAACCTGGACCAGCTGCAAACATCTGCTGCCTTTCCACCCCAGCCCCAGACTCCGGGGAGGCAACACATACCACCAATGCTCCCCACTGTGCTGCCCTCGCCGTTTCTGCAAAGCAGCGTTGGAACCCAGCGCAGCAGGGCACAGAAGGGGGGTGCAGAAAGCTTCTTGCTCCAAGCTCCCCGCTGCCCTGCCACACTTTCCCCGCAGGCAGGGGCAGCAGCGAGGGGCACAACCCTGCGCTGCTGCCCACGCTGCTCCCATGTACACAGGGGAACTGTGGCAGGGGAGCGGGGAGCTGGGAGCAGGTAGCTTTGTGCCCCCCGCTGTGCCCTGCCGCACCAGGTTCCAACGCTGCTTTGCAGAAGCAGCAAGGGCAGCACAGCGGGGGACACTGCCGGTATGTACTGCCTCCCCGGAGCCCAGGGCCGGGGCGGAGGCAGCAGATGTCTGCAGCTGGCCCAGCTTCTGGGTAGCTGCTGACAGCTACGAAGCCCAGGCTGGGGGGCAGAGGCACAAGCAGGGCATCCTTCCATATACCCCCTGCCCTCATTTTGTTTTTCTGGCATGCCGGCACTCCGACACCGTCCGAGGTAAGCATTGTGAAGGTTTTCGGCACTCCGGTCAAAAAACGTTGCCTACCCCTGCAATACTGATTTGATTTTAACAAAATGACTTTTCATCTTGTTAATATAGTATGCCAACAATTTTCACACCAAATGCAAAATGCTGCTTTTAAGAATTTTCTTTACATGGTGTCAAGTGCACTGACAGGTACAGTAAGGAAACAGAATTGTTCACTTACACTGCTGGTTCTCATCTTCAGATGATAAACGAGCCAGTTATAATGGAACTCAGCTTCTTCCACATTAACAGATTTAGGATGAATGTTAACAGTTCCATCTGGCTTGGTACAAACTTTAACCCTTTAAAAATTAAAAAAAAAAAATTAAAGGCAATAAGATCTTTGAAGTGTCAGAAAAGATACGTCTGTATTTTAACAAAAAATATAAAGCCTTCTCAAGTTGTGTACTACATACATTTCAATTTTGAAAATAAATGTATAAAAAGAGTCCCCTTTAAGAAACTATCTGCTTAAAAAAAAAAAAAAAAAAAACAACAACCACATGTAAGTGGTTAAGCTGTCATTTGCTCTCGAAATCAGAAAAATACTATTATTTATATTTAGCAACTATTAATTTTGTATAAAAAGCATTTGACATTTTCACCTTTTCCAAAGAGGCACTTATGAGTTTGCTTAGGAACACTTGTACACAAAACAAGCTGCCAAAGAATTAATGGAAAAAGCATATTAAATCAGCTTGAGCTCTCTGCGTGGCAACTGTATTAGATATAGAGGACAGAGTATAAAACAATATATTACTAATACCACTAGTGACCAACCAAGGGGGCTCAAGAAAGAACAGCCACATTTGGTCACAAAGGCAGGTGTGGTAATTTAAATCCACTTCCTGAAATCGGAGATTCAAAGGGAACAAAGAGGGAAAAACCAACTACAAGACGCTCGCAAAGAAGTTTTTCCTCCTTCATAGAGCCTGAGGATAGATACTTCAAGATAGCAATTGCAGTTGTGGTTCATAAAACCCTTTTGGCTACTGGTATGTAGAAGGGAATGTTTTGCAAAGTAAGGACCTGGGGCTTTGCAGAGACAGACAGAGAAACTTGCTTTGGAAGCAGTCCAGAGAATGAATACTGTTTCAGCAGATTTGTGAGAGGAAGCCTTCCTAATACAAGTTCAACTAGCACCACCAGGTGGCAGAAATGCAGGTTGCAGTACTCTATACTGTTGAAAGCATAAACTACAAAATACATTTCTAGGATTGGTTTAATCAGTGTTCTGACTTTGCAAAATTGTAAAGGTTCACGATTCCCTTCCTTCCCAGGCAAGGAAACAAGACTCAGTTCAGGTTTTCATAGAGGTTACAACATGAGCTGGTATACAGTGGAATCCAAACTAGTCTCTATTTTTCTCTTTTCACTGAGCTAAGCAACTAATAGTTTGCATGTTACTTGCCATATCATTGTTCCTTTGTGCCAAGCATGGGTAATGCTAAGTGCACAATCCATGCAGTTCATATGAGGCAAAGAAATTAAGAAATCATGAACTAAAGACCAGATCTGTTTGGATCTTTTTCTAAACAGTGAGGGGGAAAGGACAAAGCATTAAACATCAAAAGTGACACTGAAGAGAAAAAATAAACAGGACAATCTGACAGTTGCAATTTTCTGTATATGTAATATACTTCCATACAGCATTGCCAGGGAACCTTTAGATGCACTGCCAGGTCTCCAAAACTTAACATTAAAGTGACTTGCCATCTCTCATAGGTTCAGGATTGCTGATTTACATCAAGAAAACAAACAATAAATTAAGTAACCTATAAGTACAATTAACTGGACAGATTATTACATTTTGCCCTTAAGGTACTTTCAATACCTATAAAACTATCTTTGCAGTAAACCTGAATATAAACAAATGGACTTTCACATCAAACCCTTACATTTTTCTCTTCTTGCTAAAGCTTGGCCGGATCTTTGCAACTTTTGGATATAAACCAGCACAGATGACTGCCTTGAGCAACTTCTCATTATCTGTAGAAGACAACAAAGCAAGCAATGCAGTTTTGTAAATAAGGAGTTTAACTTATCTAAAACCCAGCATCTCTTGCTGTTTACCTGAGTTGGTATTAGATTTTGGATCTTTGGGGTCTTTACTATTCACAAACCCAGCTGCTAGGAGATGTTCAGCAAATTGCCCTTTCATATTATGCAGCATCTAGGAAGGAATGTCAAGTAATAAGTATTCTTCTGGAATTATACTGTCACAGAGTTTCCCCTAAAAACAATGCTTCCTAACATGACACACTTAAGATATTACCTGGAGTGTATTTGAAGACAGAAAATACTCCCAGCAGTAGTCTTTTTCATTTCGGTAGCCACGCCGCCGAGCCTCTTCCCAGCCCTGGACACAAAAGTATTTTGAACTGTAGTTCTTTAAAGGACAAATTACTCTATTTATTTTATATATATACACATGCACACACATATTAATACTACATTTAATTATACATTTAATTCTTTGTATTATAATATTTGTATTTACTTTACACATCCACATCATGCATACAAGCATATGCAAGAGAGCCAAGAATGGCAGAAAGGTTTTTAAAATTTATGTTTAAAAGATCAAGCACAATGCTAGTCCCTAGAATGGGTTCTTTTACTTTTTAGGTACCAGCCAGATAAAGAGAAAAGAGTATGGATTCCAAGCTATTGTACATATTTTGTTTTCCGAGTATATTTTCAGGAATGGAAAATTCTTTAGGACTGCTATCTAACTGTTGCTAATTTACTCTATTTACTGTAAGTAACAGTTCCTGATAGCCCGAGCAGACTGATGTAAATGTGTAAGAGGACTTTAAAGTTATGCATTCCCCTAGTTTCCATCTCCACAAGGGTACAGTTAAAGGAAATTTTAAAACTTGTGCAGTCAGACCCAGCCCCTGCAGAGGCCAGGTGAAAAGTCACTGACTTTGAAGGAAGAACAAGCAGAAGCATAACAAGATTCTTACTCTTCTACCCAATACAAAAATCACATATTTAGTAGAGCTGTGCGAAATTTAGCCGCCAGTTTTGTTTCAACACTGTTTCGACTTGTTTCAAAGTCAAAATGGCGAAATCGAAACAGATATGGTCAAAACAGCCTCGAAACAAAACAAGACTGGCAAAACGTTTCGCCATTTTGCCCATAGACTATAATGGGGAAGGCTGAAACAGCCTATAACTTTGTCATTTCTGGCCTGATCTGGATGCAACTTGCACTAATGGTAGCCTCTTCTGAGGGCACGAAGCCTGCCCGTTTCAAGGAGAGAGATGCAGGGGGTTTGGGGAAACTGCACCCCAAAGTCTTGAAAGCAAAACTAGTGTCATGTGTATGTGTTAAAATACAACGGGGTCAAGACTGCAGGCCTGCTAGGCCCTGCTGCAGCCACAAAGCCTGCCAGCTATTACGGAGATAGGTGCAAGGTGGTTCTGGGGCCCTGCAACCCTAGCTGCCAACAGGCAAAACTTGTGACATGGCTGCTTGTGCAACTGCTGCCTCTCATCAGGCAGCAGGACTGAAAATCCCCCATCACTTGCCACCACAGACCTGCGGGTAATAACTGACCACAGTATGAACATGAGCCAGTAGTGCAATGCTGTAGCCAGCAGGGCCAACAATACCATGGCATGCATTAATTGATGCAGCTCCAGCAAAACCACTGCAAAGAAGTGATTCTCCTGCCTTACTCGGCATTGGTGAGACCGCAGCTGGAGTACTGTGTCCAGTTCTGGGCTCCACACTTTAACAAGGACGTGGTAAAGCTTGAGAGAGTCCAGAGAAGGGCTACCCATCTAATAAGAGACTCGCACGGCAAGCCATATGAGGAAAAGCTGAGGGACCTGGGACTCTTCAGCCTGAAAAAGAGAAAGCTGAGGGGGGACTTGGTAGCAGCTTACCGCTACATCAGAAGCGTACACCTAGGGCTCGGTGAATAACTGTTCACCAGGACACCTGAGTGGGAAACTAGGAGTAATGGCCACAAACACCTGGAAGATTTTTCTAATGTTGAGCCTGAAACAAACTACTTCACAACTAGGGTGTCCAGACTGTGGAATAAGTTCCCTCCAGAGGTGGTGCGATCACCTACCCTGGAAATCTTCAAGAGGAGACTAGACAGTCACCTTCCTGGGGTCACCTGACCCCCAGTTATCTTTCCTGCTTGGTGCAGAGGACTGGATCTGATGATCTCCCAAGGTCCCTTCTGGCCTTACAATCCGAGTGGCTGGAGCCTAAGTCTTAGGAGATATGGCTTTGAAACCGTTCTTCCAGAGCAAGCTCGGTCAAGTTCCTTAGCCTCCCTGAGCCTCACCTAATTGTCATAACCCAATCGTATACTTAGACTTCAGGAAGGCCTTCGATACGGTATCCCACCCCATATTGATGAACAAGTTAAGAGGCTGTGACTTGGATGACTACACAGTCCGGTGGGTGGCGAATTGGCTGGAGGGTCGCACCCAGAGAGTCGTGGTGGATGGGTCGGTTTCGACCTGCAAGGGTGTGGAAAGTGGGGTCCCACAGGGTTCGGTCCTTGGACCGATACTCTTTAATGTCTTCATCAGCGACTTGGACGAGGGAGTGAAATGTACTCTGTCCAAGTTTGC
>NW_005841858.1:1120683-1127880 GCF_000455745.1 Alligator sinensis
GCTTATGCAGGGGGTCAGACTCAATGATCTATTGAGGTCCCTTCCGACCCTAACATCTATGAATCTATGAATGATTTTTAGTGCCTCGGCACATTGGAATTTTCCCGCCACATGGAGCTTTCTTTGCACGGTGGATTTCTCAGCTGCAGAGAGAAATCCCCGGTGCAAAGAGTTCCCACCACACATATGCAAATTTGTACCTCATTATTGGCTGATTCTAAATTATTCCTACGTGGCAGCTAACAATTGGCTCGCTAGCAGTATAAAAGGTTATAGAAGTTTCTGCCCAAGTTGGAGGACTCCACATCCATCTCGTGGATGAACTCTGAGCGCGCTGCGGAGCCTAGCAAACTCCGCGTGTGTCTTGGAGGAGGACAGAGAGGCCTGATCAGCTCTTAGCCACTCCCTGTCATAGTGTAATTTGACGTATCCCCCGTGTGAAGAAGCGCTCGTGGAGTCGTATATCGACGACTCATCTCGGTTCGGTTCGGTAGAGATCTCACTTGTGTTTGTTTGTCTGCAACTGCAACTCAAGCAAGTTTCCTCCCTGCACTGTGACCATCGGCAGTGTAAGTAAAGCTTTCTTTATAAAACCAATACGCTGTCTCGCTTCTCCATCCACCAGCCCGCCTGACGTTCGCTTAATTAACCAGCGTTTCCCCTCGGTCAGCTCCACCCGGCCGAGACACTAATCACCTGTAAAATGGAGCAATTACACTTCCCAGTTCACAGGAGTGTTGAGAATAAGTTCATTAAACAATTGTGAGGTACTATGGCAGGCTTCGTGGCAGCAACAGGGCCTAGCAGGCCTGCAGTTTTCACCCCCCTCTGCCCCAAGACAGACACAGTTCCACAACTAACTCCCATGACACGAGTTTGTCTGTCAGCAGCTAGAGGTGCAGGGCTCCAGAACCTCTGCACCTATCTCCTTGAAAGCTGGCAGGCTTCATGGACTCAGCAGGGGCTAGCAAGCCTGCAGTTTTGACCTCGCTGTGGCTTAACAAATACACATGACATGAGTTTTGCTTTCAAGATTTGGGGTGCAGTTTCCCCAAATCTGCTGCACTTATCTCCTTGAAACTTGGCAGGCTTCATGCCCTCAGAATGCGCAAGAATTCCTGCAAGTTTCATCCAAATCAGGACAGAAATGACAAAGTTATAGGCTGTTTCGATCTTCCCCGTTATATCCTATGGGCGAAACGTCAAAACAGGGTCGAAACGGTGAAACTGTGTCAGTGGAACGAAACGGAGCACCTGTTTCAAATCGAAACAAAATTTGAAATGGAATGCTGCCATTTCACACAGCCCTAATATTTAGGCATCTGCAGCATAACTGTGAATTTACCCATTCTTCCTTTCCCCTTAATAAAGCAATGGGCAGGAAATGAGGCTACTATTAATCCAGAGAAAGTTCTGTATCACTAGCAAGGCATTGTGTCACAGTAAAGGTCAAGCACAAATGCTTTATAAGTGTACAGAAATCAGCTTTGATTAGGAATCACATAATTAAAAGCTTCTTCAATTAAATTGAACACCTACAACTGCAAAGACTAACGGAATATTAATACTAATGTACCTACTGTGAAAGCATTCACAATGGTTAGGTGGTCACTCTTAGTGTTCTTTGAGAGTTCCTTTCTCCTTGCATCTGCTACTTTCTCTTTGCCCTAAAGGAAAAAAAAACCCACACAATAAAAAAATTAAAACATGCCAAATACTCCCAACTCTGAAAAGCTATTGTTCTCCCAACTGTTTTTTTATTTAAATAAAAATAGCTTTAGTGAGCTACTTCAATATTCAGGATAGCAATGACAACACCATAGCGAGAGATTGGCAGAAACAGTTCTACAAATTTTAAGTCAAATTGAAATCAACCCTTATCAAATATTATTTTAAAAGATTTAAAATAAACAAAAAGTCTTAGTTTCATCTGCAATATCATCTTAGACAGTTTACCAGTGGAATGACAAAGGGATCCTTGAAGCTGAGACTGGCTGCAATTGTGAGCACAGGATCTAAGCAACAGAATAAAGCTCCAAAGAGAATCATTTTTCCAATATGCGGCTCAACTGGCAATCGTGCCAAATGGACACCTAGTGGAGTCAGTTCCTCTTGTCTATCCAAAGCATTCTGTTAAGAAAAAAAAAAGCGCACAGTTCTTACGCAAGGAAGACTTTTTTTTGGAAGCAGACGATGCGATTGGAAGGAAAGCATGACAGCTAAGGTGGCGGCAAACTTGAATTTCTTTAGTGAATTAACTTATGTTCTACATTGAAAGCTAGAATATCTGTACCTTTATTAAACAGCAAATCTTTCTTGTAATTAGAATTTATTGCGATTGCTAAAAGATTATTAGACAAAGCACCAATATCAAATAGTATTACTATACCATACTAGATGGAAAGAGTCTAGAACAAAATTTTAAAATAGGTTATGGTACTTTTCCATGTTCTGTTCTCTCAATTTGTTACATTCCTATTTTTAAAGCCCCAAGTCCTTTCCCTCCATTTCAGAGGCAGACTATAGCGATTCCAATGCTGTTAAGCAGGGTGCTCGACCCCCAGCCCAAGAACCAGATCCAGCTTACAGAGCCATACATAATTTAGCCCACAGGACTCTCCTGCATCCAAAAGTTTGGCGGCAGGCAAACAATGGCAGGTTTAATTGCTGCTTTCCTGCTGCCAAATTTCCAAGCCCATGGCCCTGCCTGGTAGATGGGGCGCACAGGGTAGAACGAGGCTCAATCTCAGCATAAGGTCAGGCTCAGGTGGCAGGGGACCCAGTCAGGGTGCACAGGGCCAGCCAGTAACAGCTACATGGCACAGGGCATGATCGCAAACGTAAGCCAGGGGTATAAAGGCATGGGGTCTAATCTCAGCATGCAAGCTGGGCTGAGGCAGCAGAGGACCTGATCGCAGTGCATGGGGCCCAAACTGGCCTGCAGACTAACCCTGTGCCACTCATCCAGCCTGTGGGGCCAGAAGATTGAGCAACACTGCTGTGTAATATAGTCTGGATGTATGGAGAGCCAAAAGAATCTGAGCCAATTCAATAATCCAAACCTGTACTAGCCAGACCTGAATTATCTTAAGATAACTTAGTAAGAGGACTCTATATTGAGCAAATGAATCGTTTTGTTCTGGAACAGAAGATGCTTACCAGTTCCATTAGGTGGTTTATGGACAACATTACAGCATCATGAGATGGTGGATCCATTAATTTGCTTAGAAAATGAGCAATTCCCCCAAGCTTTAAGATCTGGAAGAAAAAATGCAAGGTCCAAGAAATATGACTCGAAAAGTGAATATTTTTATGTTACTGTGAACATTTGCAGACCACTAACGTGCTACTCACTAAGTAAGTTTCAATTTCACTAGGAATACACTCAGATCTATTCCCCCTTCCCCACAGAAAAATCACTAAGTTATAATAAAACAGGCACTAGCAACGTTATTTATATTTAGGGATCCATTCCTCATCCAAGTTGCATGTCTGGAACTTGTGTTGATTAAGTTGTGAACTGAACAGCTTTTATTTAAGATCCATGAACTGTTCATTGTCACACACACTTCACTGCAAACTGCCAAGTATGGAGATGGAAGAGGAAGAAAAAGAAAAGAAAAGAAAAAAAAAAAAAAAACCCAAAAAACCCCCCACCACATTAACAGTAATGACAGAAGGGGCTAAGCCAGCAAATCCTGCAACCCATAGTCCTTTTCTGTCTGTTGCATCAATTTTGTTCTGTAAGCCCCTTCCCCACCACAACATACTATATGTAAATCACACAATTACCTGGTTAATCGTGCAATTAATTTAAATTAGCTACATGCACAAATTAAGTATGGTGGCATAAAAAGGTCTGACTAGCTATAAAGTTACACATTTTCCAGCAATAAATTTATAGCTAATTGCTAACCAGATATAAATTTACACATGTAGCAGGGTCTGGCCCAGTAGCTGGGAGCCCCGTCAGTTCACTGGACTTCCACCACAGGGGTACACCAGGGACTAGGCATTACACAGCTGAAGGCAGTGCATAGCAGCTGCACACTGGGTCATGGCAGCACCTTGCTGTGATGTCTCAGTCACAGCATGCTAAGGCACAACAGGATCTAATGTGAGATCTCTCAATCATACCTCCTGCCAGGCATATATGGCATGGTAGGAAGTACGATTGTATGGATTGCACCTTAGATCCCTCTCATGCCTTTACCTGCATGATTAGAGAGGCCCTTAATTCTAATAAACATTAAAAGAAAAGAAATTGGGGGGCAGGGGAGAAGGAGTTCTCTGACTGATGTACTTCAGAGTCTGGTTTTTATTGTTTTTTAACAAATTTGGGAAACAATTTTTTCTGGTCTTTACCCTCTATCATACCTCAAAGAAACAATTGAAACAGCTTTTTTCAAATCAGCTGGACTCTGCTATGCCAAGCAAAGGACAGCCTCAGGCTCAGAGTTATTTAACTTCTTTAGTATACAAGTGGCAAATTCTTTACCTTTGCATTCAGAAAAAAAATTCTAATACGTAGTGCCATTCACAACAACTCACCCCTCTAACAGATATTCACCTTGATTTGTAGACAGAGTTCTTCCAAAGGCGTCCTCAGGATTTCTGGTAACTGATAATCATCTAGAAGACTGGCACGTAGACCATTGTATAGATGAAAACAGTGACCAGGCTGGACTCTGTAACATATTTGATCTGTATGAATGTTTTTTTCCTCCATCTTAACCTAGCTGGAAACAGTGTCTAAAATGGTATTACAAAAAACATTTCAAGGACCTATAATTAAGGGCTATTTAGACAGGTAAAAGCAACTGCAAGATTTCAGATTTGAGATGACAGGAGCAACACTGAAAACATCCCACAATGGTGATAAGATTAATGAAGAAGCAGTGACAATAAGGGGAACACAGACCAGAAATGTGGGCTACAATGATATACTGCAAAATTACACTGCTTTTAAGAAATATTTGGTTCCACGGTTCATCCTCATTTAACGAGATGTCAATATGAAAAAAAAACAACAAAACCCTACTAAAACAAGCGGATGCAAGACAATGCCTAACTAATTGTATTTTATTGTAAAGGAAAAACATCTTTAGAGGCTGTCAAAAGTAAATCAGGTTCCTAAAACTTAGCACAGTCATTCTTTCAGTAAAAGAGAGACAGTTATGCCAAATCATGCTTTAGAATATTCTAATATTCACTGACTGAACATCAAGGTTCTCAACTCGAGTGCAAAAGCACACAACTAGATTCCCTTTTAGAGATTACTGAAATGAGAATTTTTCTATTAGCCATCTGTCTTACCTTCCTGCTCGGCCTTTCCTTTGTTTGGCATTAGCATCACTAACCCACTCAGCAGCCAGGGTGCTAATGTTGTTCTGCGTGTCAAAATGAGTTTCTTTTATTTTTCCTCCATCAATAACAAACACAACATCATCTATGGTAATGCTGTCAAAAATAAAAAGTTTTCATTTGTCACATCTTTGACATATGAACAGAAGTACCCATCTACAGAGACCAACTAATACTTCATCTCTACATAAAGAAATTAATTACAAGTTATACTAGTTTCAAGGACCGCATACAATTATCAAGGTTATTAGTGCTATTTTAAGTGGTCTATCTATAAAACAAAAGATGTGTACTTGCTACATCTAAAAGAGAATTGAGCAGCAATTCTGCACACATTTTAAAAACCTTCATTTTGTACTCTTTTAAACTACAAGAAAGACAGCTCTTGCTCTACTGTAGCAGCTCTCCAGCAAACACTTAGTACCTATAAATCAAGTATTACATTAAGCACCGATAGATTTAACATTGCCAACAAAAAAAACAAAAACAACCCCCCCCCACAAAAATCCAACCAAACAACAACAACAACAACAACAACATCAGCCTGTAGTGGTATGTGTGGGAGGCTTGTCACTTTAATTTTTGGGGGGGTGGTTTTGGACACAAAATGCAGCATGATCATCGTTCATAACTAAGCTATGATAAGACGTTTTCAAAATTTTGCTCTAAACTCATCCCGATGCTTACACAAACCTTTTAAGGATAACTCGGTGCTCTAGCAGGAATCAGAGCCAGAATAACCTGGCACGAGTTACCCTCCCCATTATACGACAGGAAAATCTACTTCCTAGTTTTAAAGAACTTTTTAAAATTATGGACTGAAGTTTAGAAAGTTCAAACATGGCAACAAGGGATTACCATGAACAAGAATAGTTTACACAAAAAGTTGGACTATAATATTTGCACAAGTAAAAGCATATTTTAACCATCAGCTCTTCCAACTCAGTCTACATCTTCGTCAACTGTTTCTCCTTGAGTTACAAACCGCAAATAAAAACCCTGGGGCGGAATGTTAAATTGTTTATCACCATAACTGTTTAAGGAAAAGTCTGAGTCACTTTTCTCGGCCTTGCAGTAGTAAAAGTTAATAAAAGAGGGGTTGAAAAAAAGCTTGCCAGAAAAACAAGCAACTCAGATGCTTCAAAACGCAACAGATTTGAAACATTATGACAATTCCATACTCTGAACTGTTTCCTTGAAATCTGCTTAGAAGATTGATTGAACCTAAGAACATTTATGAAGAGAAATTTATTTTTAGCATTATAAACCAATAGTAAAAAATAGCAAAATACATTCCCCATATTATTTAACAGATTTATACTTCTAATTTTATAAATCAAAATTTATGCTGCTTGCGTTACGTTGAAGTCTGGTCACCCCTGGTACATGTAATATTTTACCTGGTCTCTGCTATGTTGGTTGCAATTACAATTTTCCGTACTCCAGGAGGGGTCTTTTTAAAAACCTGTAAATACAGAGTCTATTAATTCCTATTTAAGCATTTGCCAATAACAAAGGATAGTCAATCAGTTGTTTTCCAGATCCGAACAAATGTACACACTAGGGCTGTGCGAAGCTTTGGTCGTTGATTCGATTTAGAGGAGATTTGGCCCGATTCGGTGGCCAAAATTCCGAATCCAATCAGGAGACTCGTTAATCTCTGCGAATCCAATTGGAAGCCTCCCATTCGATTCAGAGAGATTCAACAATTCGGCCGTAGACGCACCTTTCTATGTTTTTTCTACGTACCTCAAGGCACCAGGTGTGGCTCGTGAATGCTGAGATGGTGGGGTAGATGGAGTGTCCCACAGGAGTGTGAGTGTGTGTGTGTGG
>NW_005841858.1:1127911-1142460 GCF_000455745.1 Alligator sinensis
GGGGGGGGGGGGGGTGTCCCTACATGCTTGGCAGCAGACCCAGCAGTGGACCAGAAGTACTTCCGATACTTCTGCGCAGGGGACCCCCCACCCCCGGCTCAGCACCTGGTGCCTCCTGGGTCTGGGGGGCACCCAGAGTCCCCCTGCAGCTGATCGCCAAGCCAGGGGGTACGCGGGGGGAGGGTCCACCACCAAGCACACAGGTACCTTGGAGGTACATAGAATAAAAACCATATAAAAGCTGTTTCTATGGAATAACGCTCTGATTTCAAATAGAGATTCAGCTGATTCTTAAAAAAAAAAAAAAAAAGTCAGGAGAGTAATCCAAATCAGCAAATCGAATCACTATCCCCCGAATCAGGCCGAATTTGAAGTGAATACTGCCCGTTTTGCACACCCCTAGTACACACTTGTCCTCAAACACTTTCATGCTATTTAGCAGAGGTGAAACTTTCTGCAAAACAAACTAGTTGTAAATATTTTTTAGGAATGCTAAATAAATAATATCTTGTGTACAGTTAACCATAATTAGGTTAAAACAAAGAAAACCTTCTACAATGGGGGGCAGCCACTCACACAAATCATATTGCCATTAACAGCACCACAGTACAAGATAATCACAGCAATGATATCTGAATATATAAACACTGAAATAAAATCACTGAGTCAAGTTTTAAAATTTAAAATAAAGTATTCACTGTCTATGCCTTCTGTACAATGTACTTAAGAAATTTTGTACATTTCCTGATGCTTTTTATGGTCCAACATTCACAAAGTTTTCTTATTAAAAAAAAAACATTTACCTGCGTCTGATTAACAGTAGGCATCAAAGAGTGGAGAGGTATGATAACAAATCTATCTGCAAATTAGAACAGTATGCATTATAATATAGAATGAAAAATACAATTCTTATACAGCAGAAATGAACAAACTGAACAAAAAAAGAATGTGTGTACAGCTATTGTTTACTACTACCAAGGCTATATATAGATGTCCCAGGAGAAAGCATTTCCCCACCCATGACTACAGACAAGACCACTGTCCTGCTTCAAGTCTTGCCAAAGTATGCAGGATAAATTGTGTTACCACATTTTTCCAGGACAACATGGTATGTGGCTGTAAGGTTATCACAGCCTTTTCCATAACCAAGCTGGTTAGCTGTGGTTGGCCATCTACCTGCAGAGAAGCAGCCATGCAACTTGGAAGAACCAGGGGTGTTTATACACATGCTCTGGGAGTGGGGGTGGAGAGGATGTTGCACTTAGAGCACCCAAGGGCTGCAGACTTGCAGTGTGGACCCAAGCCAGAGTCCCCTTGTCAGCCTTACTCTCTCATAGGTGCAGGTGATCTGCAAGTAGATCTGGCTATCAAAGCTTTAATTTAGCTATGGCTGTGAGAGGGCCGACACAGGGAGAGGGGGGACCAAGGCCACCAGGGGAAGCCCGACTGGTTGGGCTCAAACTTATCTGCCTGGCCAAAGCAAATAGATTGGATTCTGGGTGACTACATGCTGAACACAGATCCCTGCTGACATTCCACAGTTTGCATTTCATTCACAGAAATGATCAGAAACATTACAAGCTCATGGACCATTTTTTTGTGTTTCTCCAACTGAGAGCCCCTCTACATATGCATTAGATCCCATGATGCTTGTACCTGCACAATTCATATAATCCATACATGCACGGTATGATTGTGGAATCGCAAATGAAATCCCATCATACCTTATTGCCAGTGCTGCAGCTACTGTGATCTCCCAGCCACAGGGGCACCATGTGTACCCTCACAGCTGCTTTCCAACTGCAGGAGTGTGTGGCAGCCCTCCAGGGCTGGGAACTCCCAATGTTGGGCATGCACATGGACTCCTTCAACTGGGAGCTCTCATGAGCTGAAAAGACTGCCAGCTACAGAGGCCCAGGGCCACACATTCAAGTAATGGCATTATAGGAAGCAGTTACAAATTTATTACACGTTTTGTGGAATATCTTTGTAGCTTATTCCTTTTTATCATGCCACTAATTGATTGAATGTGTAACTGGATGACAACTTAAGGCATAATTAACTGGTTAATCATGCCCTAAATGTAATGTATAGATGGGGCCTCGTATGCATCAAGAGGACAGAGCAAATAGTTCTGTACCCAGAAGATATGAGCCATCATTATTCCAAGAAATGTTGTGCTGGTCTCTATTAAAAGACTTTTAAGAAGTCTTTCAAACAGCAAGACTGAATCAGCAAAGAGGAATGAAGACGACAAGCTCAATTCTCTATAGAGGAAGACAAGGTAGGAAAGTTCTGACATGAGACAAGACAGAGGAAATGCAAGTCTGAGACTCATCAATATGGAGACAAAAGCTAAAATATGGGAAGCCAATGGCATTGCCAACAGTCTCAGATGAAAGACACTACTAATGCAAAAATAATTCACGTTATAAAGAATGAGGAAGAGAAAGACTGTGAAAAAACGCATTGCCAAGTATGTAGGGATCTAAGGAACCACAAGAAAATAGTGAAGAAATTTTCATCGGGGAGGGGGAGAGAGACACGGACACAGAACTCTTAGAATCTATATAGGAAAAACAAAATATATTACCCGATTTAAACATGACTTGTGACATCAAGAGATCATGTAAAGTGCTAATGTTGTCCCAGCCTGGGAGAAACACCAATATTGCACCATCCTACATATAAAAACGGGGGAAAAATTGGATTATGGCTAAAGTTATAAAAGCATTTGTTCAAAATGTTTAGACAAAGTTGGGTATTATGAATAGCTGACATTTGAGACATCACTGAACAAAACATGGCACAAAACTGTATAAGCTTGTTGTTACAAAGAGATGGTTACATAACCTTTCTTAAGTTCTCTCAATACTTCAAGTTAAAATTAACACATTCCCTTGCAGAATTATTATAAAGGACATTCCAGTTCTTCAACATTCTGAGAAATTAGCAGTGCAATTAAATAAAAGACAGAGAACTAGCTGAAAAAGCAAGTATTTCTCCTCGCTCTTAGTTTTCTAATTGTTTTGCAGCATAGGATATGTGATTTTGAAAGTATATGGTTTAATATTCAATTGTCCTTTGGGGAAGACAAACAACAGATGTGCTGGATGAGGACTGAGTTATTCCATTACTCTTTCTAGAATTAACTTCAGTTTCCATGTTTGATATCTGTCTCTGGTGCAGAACCGTTCTGACAAAGTATATTTAGTTATAGTGAAAGTGGCCTTTTATTAGGGTTTCATGACTTATCGCTGGTGTATGCCTATCCATTCCATGGCCTACTTTCGCTAATAAAAAATAAAGGAATGGAACTAAAATTCTAAGTAAATTTATATAAAGAGAAAACAAGAATTACCATACTGGATCAGACCATAGGGCCATCTAGTCTGGTATCCTGCCTCCAGCAGGAGCAAAAACATGCTGCTGCAGAGGTGAGCAGTAGTTAAGTTTTTAAGCCCATTATTTTGTAAGCACACAAGACAACGGAATGTATAAATGTGTAATTAATTTAGACATCAATGGGATAGGCATATGCAGGACTAACTTAAAAAAAAAAAAAAAAAAATATACCAGTGTTGTATTCAACAGTAATGCAAAGCTTTGGTATCTCACAAGCAGGTAAACAACCTTAAGAAGGCAGAGATGTATCCTCAATGTTTGTGTTTAATTGCTGAACTAATATGACCCCATGAAATTAATTTTTTTTGAAGAAAGAAACAGGGTCCACTGTATTGAAATGAATTTGACGACTCATCTGAAATACGTAAATTTAAGACCTACTGCTCCATACAATTACGACAAGGAAATAAAACATCTCTCCACCCGTTCAAGCATTTTTTCCTAGCCACTTGTCCACTTAAGAAGATGGCAAAGCACTAGAGTTTAATTTTATATGAAATTTCTAGAGAGTATATAAGGTAACTAAGGTTGCTGTCAGTGTACCATTAAGTCAAAAAATGAATTCCAAACTACCTACTAACAACATTTTCATTTAGATTTCTATACTGGCTTCCCTCGATATTTTAGCAGTCATTTATTAATACCTCTGGGAATTAAGGTTTTTCAAATATCTCACCCTGCACTTTACTCACTACACAATGGTTCCTGCCTAGGTAAAGGATATATGCTGCATTTCAGTTGTTCAGTATATACCACAAAACAACTGATAAATGTATTTAGAGTGAGATTTTTTTCAAAGCTACTAGCAGGATTTAACTGCACAGTTTTCATTAATTTCAATAGTCTTTATCTAAGAAATCATTAAGCAGGCATTAAATTTAAGCAATTGCTTGAATTACATTGACTTAATTAAGTTGTACTCATTATTCATGGACTTGAATAGGAATTATGCATCTAAATCTTGTAGGTGACTTTGAGGAAAAAACAAACAAAAAACTTAGTTACAGTGTAGTTATAGAATCCAGCAAAATTTCCATCTACTGTGACCTCCTTGATGACCACTGACCAGTGTAGTAATTTCCTAAAGCATGGTGTCACATTTCAATATTACTGCTGTAACAGTAACAATGCTATGACAGACTTGAGTGCTCTTTGCTCAATATTTTACCTGAGCATTGGATTTTCTAAAGAATGCAAGTCTTATATATCAGTATATAAAACCTAAGTAAATGCTCCTTTTCCATCAGAAAGTGGCTTCTGGAGGGGAAAATAGAAAGTGCTGAGAAATAGAGGAGAAGGCTTATATGAATTTTAGACTACTTTTGGCATCAGCGTAACAAACTGTGTAACTATTTTAAATCTGTAATATAATTTATTTTTTTAAAGCTAGGCAGAAGGCAATCTATAAAAGGCGTCTCCATGCCTTGAGTCGTTCAGAGATACCTGAGCTTTTGTAGGCTACGATCTACTTCACCAGATGCACAGCATAGCATGTCATTTGAGAAAGGAGGCTGTACCTTATGAAAGCTCATGTCCCTTTCAAGTAGTTGGTCTATAAGGTGGTCCCCTATGCTGCCTCTGCCTAGCAAGGCAGAGTACCACTTAAAAAAAAAAAAGTTAAACTGAATGGGTTAAAAACTGTTTAGCTAGGGAAAAAAAAAAAAGAAGTTACGCTAGGCAAAAACTCACCTCTTCTTCTAAGGCAATGTATCTGATGAGTACAGCTATGAGGTCAAGGTCAACCTTGTCATCATCCATCGATTCCAAAGCAGCTATAGTACTTGTTGAATACCTATAAACATCAAGTGAATATGGAGGCAACTTGTTTGCATACAAAGCAACAATCATAGATCCATTCATAGGAATATAACCAGAAGGGGCTTCCTGGGTGATTCAGTCAAGCCCCCTATATTAGCTGGCAGTACTTCTACCCAATGATCACCCACTTCAAACCCTCACTCCTGCAACTATATGGCATAAATTCAGAAACATCAAGAGCCTCCTACAACATACCACAGATAAGAACACTATAAATGAGGGCACTTCCAAAGACCTGCCATTGCAATGGGAAAGGCTCTATACAAAACTAATTTCAATCTGACAACATAAAGTTAGCATTAATGTAGGATAATTCTTTTGACACGCTGGCATTATATTAATCTATATAGTGGGTTTAACCTAAATGTAATTTGCTGTAAAATATTGTCAGAGCTCTGGCATTATTCAAACTAATATTTAATAAAGTTGGATCACCTTACAGGGATCAGCAACCTTTTTCTGCTACAGACCACTGTTTCCAATCTGGCCCCGCACAACAAACGGTACAGCTTTGTCTCTCTAGGCCATCTAAGCCTCTTACATTTACTCTTACCACCAATCCCTGCTCCCAATGGCAATAGGGAGGGACAAATACCATGGCACGGGTAAATTCAGACACGAAACCAGGGAAGGCCATGGAGGGGATGGGCAGTAAGAAATAGCTGTGTGCCTTCAATCCCCCACGTGACCCAAAGCTTGATCAGACCTTGGCAGACCAGATCCACCCAGTAGGCTGTTGGTTGTCAACACCTACCCTGAGATATCCCAAAATAGTACAGAAATACTAAATACTACTTGGCATTACATCTTAAATGAAAGATTTTATGTTCTATTGATATGCAATGCAAAAAAAGGCAGACTATATTAATATAACCTGTCTGAATTAAACTAAATAATTTAAGCAGCCTACAAACATTCCATGCTTCATCATTCAAACTAATGATCTTCCTGAGGGACTTAATTCAAGCCAATTAGTAAAGACTTTGGAATACATTATATAGGCATCGCTACTCGTAATTATTGCAGTCCACAACAAAAGTGGCAAAGGTAGAGAAGCTTTAAATCCACAGTGGAGAAAACACTGGATTTTTGGGTAGAATGAAGGTGTGGATGTGCAGAAGAAAAAAAAAAAAAAAACACTGTACAGGATAGGCAATATTCTAGTAAAGCATATGTTACCCTGGTAGGAGTACAGCTGATAATTTGTCCTAAAATGAAAAGTCATTCAAGAGAGGAGCAACAGAACTCAGAAGGGAAGAACGCCCAAAAAAGTGAAATGACCAAAGGAGAGGAAAACATGTTAAAAGGAAAAAAAATGTGCACTTCATTTAAAAAAAAAAAAAAAAAGGGGGGGGGGGGAGGGGGAAGTCAAGTTCAAATGAGAAAAATAAAAAAAGAACAACTCTGGAAGTGAAATGTAAGACAGCTATAAGAGAAGTAAAAAAATAAATAAATAAAAGGAGGATTTGAGGAGAAAATTTACAAGGAACAGAAGACATAGTAAGAATGTCTTACAAACTTTAAAAGCAGGAAGAATGGCAGGAAATAAGTTGAGCTACTGGATGATCAGGATGTAGAAAGAGCACCAAAGGGCAAAAAAGGCATTGCAGAAAAACTAAATGAGTTTTTTGCATCAGTCTTTATTATGGAAGATACTAGAGAGATTCCCTTGCCAGAGTCACTCCTCCCAGGGATCAAATCAATATTAGGGGTCAGTTCTAAAGTGTCAACTGATGATGTTTTAGAGGACAATGGATAACCCAAACAGTAACAAACTGCCAGGACCTGATGGCTTTCACACAAGAGATCTGAAGTTGTGGAGCTACTTCCTGTAATATGCAGCCTATCACTAAGAACAGCATAGGTACCAAGGCATGGAGAGTTTCCAATATAACATCTCTATTTAAGAGAGAGCTGGGTTACCTGTGAGAAAGGGACTTCTAAGGAAGGGCTCAGCTAGGCCTTTGACATGACCACAGGACTGCAAGAGCCATAAATACAACAAAACAAAGACTCAAGTCGAGAATATCATTCAGAAAACTGGAAAAAGCAGTGTTTTTGTTTTTAATCTGTTTAAAACAGTATGAAGAAACGGTCTGCATAAAGTTGTCAGAAGTATTTTAGAGCCCACTAGAGTCATGCATTTTATTGATTGTGGAACCAAACCATCAACAGCATTTAATACAAAGAAAAACTGAATAGGGAAGGGGATTCTAAGAGAAACAGTAGCCAGATAGTTTCTTTAAGAGACAGAATTATGGATCATATGTACCAACAGGAAAATGCATAACAGTAATAACTTTGTCTACATTAGCCTTGGCACTGGCAGCTTTTAGTCTGATCAGACCTAGAATTACATGAGTCTATCTAAAATTTTTAAGTAGCATTTCAACACTTGGTGTTATGCCTCTCATTATAGGATTGTTAGTCATATTAATCATTTGCAGCTGTAGAAGTACATGTAATTGGTAACATTTGAAGCGCAGCAAAGAAAACTAGACTGACCAACCTTCCTTGAAGCTGTTTTAGATAATCTGGCCAACGTTCTCTATAGATTTCCTCTTTTTCTTCCTTTTCTGGTCTGCTTATGTGTCCCTGCATGAAGCCCTTTTTCCAGCGAGGTCTGCGATCTGTATTTTCTGGCATATACCTTAAGTGTATGTTAAAAAGAAATTATTTATTCATAATCAAATGAAAATTATTTAAAAAAAAAGTAAAATCTGAACATTACTACATGCATTATTTTTTCAATCCACAACCAGTAAGAAACATGAGAATATTTTGCTGCACTTTATATTACAAAAGTAGTTAAGAATCTTTCCTTACAAAATAGGCACCATCCTTACAAAGCATAAAAAATGACAGTCTCTAAATATACATGAACACTATTTAGCTCAGTCTAGCAGATTGAAAGTAACAAGATGATTATGCACCATCATCTATCCTGAACAAATATTGATCTTTTTAACAGTTTTTCCTCATATTAAAAATATATTTAATTGCTACTGATAGCACCTCACATTTAGCAAGATGTTATTTATGAAATTACAACAAAAACAACTCAGTTTTCCATTAGTAAAAATGTTTTCTTAAACAAGATACCTGCCTTCAATTCAGAAGCGTCAGCTGTCACTAGAAAGAGTGAATTGCCTTTCAGTTTAGTCATGGTGGAGAGTGCTTGGCAACTTTGGTAATTCCAGAGTTCAGCTGGGCAAAAAGTAAACTTCATTCTACATATGCACCCAGTAATGTTTGCTACCATTTCATGATCTTTACATTTAGAAATGCACTGACCTTAATTTTTCAATGACATCTTCCAAAAGATATTCCACTACAGGAAAAGTGAATCCAGGTATATGAAGCATGGGACAATTGTCTAACAAGGTAAAATAAGTAGTTCTTAAACAAGTAGTGCAAGACAGGACAGAACTATAGCACTATTCTGTATTTAAAAAAGTGAAGCTAGGCTAACATTTCTCACTAGGTTTTTTTATCTTCTTAACTGCATGCTTTTTAAATCTCTGGTTTCCAGGAAAATGTATTACCTTTGAAATGGGCCAGAAAATATTCACAGAAAATGAATAAATAAAAATACCATACGTAACAAGAGCACATGCTTCCCCATATTCTTATTAGTTGTCTGAAACCCAAACCAGAGGCCACTTGTAGGCTGGAATTAGATATGAGAGAGCTTGAAATGTTCATCCCTGGATCTTTTACATTTACTAAAACCTAAAGAAAAAGCCAACTGCTGTGTAGCAGCTTCTATTACATAGTATGCTCTACTATTCTAAAAGACATCCCACTAACAGAAAATGACAGTGGCAAATATCCACGATGGAATAAATCAGGGCCATCCAACTGGCAGACCCCTGCAGCCACCTCTCCCAAGGCCATGAAGCAAGGGTGTGGGGATGTTCCTATACAGTTGGGAAGGTAGGATCTCAGGCAGCCATGCACTGCCAGCACTGTCTGCATGGTAGGGGGGACCCTAGGGTCCAGCACCAAATGCAGCCTCCAGCCAAAGGGAAGCTGGACAAGCCTGGAATAAACTAAGGAAGCATTAAGATGGTCAGCAGTTTGATGCCCGACAGTAGTGTGAAGCTATTCCTAAACCAGAAAACAACTGCAATTATAGTGTGCAAGTATGGCTAAACTACTGTAATTAATATTACAATGCAGACATTTCACTTACCAAAATATTCTGAAAATTTCTCTGCATTCAAAGTAGCACTCATCAGTATTACTTTCAGGTCTGAACGAACATTTAGGAGATCTTTAATAACAGTCATTAAGACATCTGACTGAAGATTCCTTTCATGGATTTCATCAAGGACAACATGACTAACACTGGACAATTGCCTAAAATAGAGTACAAAGATGATTATATTCTGCTTAGCATATCACAGACTAGAAGCAAATGTTAAAGAAAAAAACCCTATAAATATCACTATTAAAACAACTAGTTCACTAATTATTTCTTATGATAATTACATTTTTTTTTTCCAACAAGTTCTTACTTGTCTGATTGAAGCCACTGTAAGATGATTCCTGTTGTACAGTACAAAATGGAACCTTGTTTCCTTGGCAACCGACTGAAAAGAGATGCATTAAGAATTCCTGAGTTCTTTTTTCCAAATATTTTACAAAGTACTTTAAAAGTTCAAAAAATCAAAATGTACGCTTTAAAGTGTCTATAATGACGGTCTGTATCATTCAACTTTACTCTGTTGACTCACTCATTTAGAAATAAATTGTTGCAGGAGGAAATTAAGTAAGGGGCTATGCCACAATATTCTTCAGATGAGAACAGACAGTCAATCTGCCAGAATCAGATTGTACAGCCATTATTTATTACCATTTTGGGATTTGTTTTTCCTTACTGCCTCAAATTATTGCAGCAATTTAAAACACAGTGCAAATGACTGCTGGAGACTAACAATATGGTAGAAGATTGTTCTCTATTAAGCAGTGTTTATAAATGAGACAGTGAGCTTGGGTTCCACAAATAAGATGCGGCAAACAGGACTAAGCTGTCAAAATCTCTCTATACTGTTTACGATCTCAGATAACTTGGGCCGTATAACCCATCTGAAACATTTTAGTCTGCTATCCATTTGGCATCTTCTAATTTTTTCCAGTTTTCTAGGATTAGTATACAGTATACTCTTAGACCATAACATTGTTCTGCTTCACCTCAACAAGTACCTCTTATCTAACTCTCACAGGGCCCAAAGTTTTCCAAGAAAACCATCATTTACCTCTGCAAGCGAATTTGGTATCCTGTACTCTTCCCATTACCACATACTTCCGCCCTTTCAGCAGCAACTCTCTCTGCAACCTTAAAATCAAACCAACATGTTAAAAAGTTACAATGGTTATCTGTGAACTTCTCATTATTTCTTAATAGTCATTCCCTATAATGAAGTTGTACATGCACTTGTTAAAAAAAACAAAACAAAACAAAAACAAAAAACAACAAAAATTATATGCAACAGAACTGAAAGATATTTTAAACATCTCCTTAATTCTTCGCTGTATGACATGCAATTTTTCCTGGGCAATACACCTTCTCCCTGATGGGTATTAATAAAAAATAAATAAAAAGAAAGAAGGGTTCTATGGTCAATTGACTTCGTTCAAACAAATCTCAACTTTAGTAAATAGCTGCAAACGTAGACCAAGACCTTCCCTTAAATACACAAATTTCTGTAATTTATGTACCAAAAGTGGTATTAGCATTCATGATTCCAGGACTACAAAAAGTGTAAGTCAATTGAAGTCAACAGTATAAGACAGAGGTAAATACAGAATAGATTAAGACCCACAGCATCAGTTTTCATTAAAAATAAAAATTCAAAGCATTTACTATTAGAGTTCTCAAAATGTAACCATTTAAATAAAATGGTGTGAAATTAGCACCAAAACTAACCCAAAAGGTTTAGCTTATTTGTCTTCAATGGGCTGAAAAGCAATCCTGGGAGAACTCATGATTTTGTAATTTTGATTTACTAAGTCAACTTATTTCTTAAGGATGACCACTACATATGCATTATGTCAATTTACAGGGGGTTTTACAAGTTTTTTCAGCTTTCCCCACTTAACAGTTTTATATACTAAACTAGGGTTGGGTATTTGTTTGGTCAAATAAAGATTGGTCAACTGATTGGTCAAATCTCAGTCAAAAAACTAAACAAATTACCAACAGGTCCATATAATACACAGAAAAATCACAGATGTATAAAAAAAAATACCCCCCCCCCCTCTGTATTTTCTGTGAAGACAACTGCAAAAAATTTAGGGTTTTGTTGGGGTTTTTTGTAAAATTGCTATAATCTTTGACCACTCGGAAAAAAATATCCAGTCAGTTGACTGGTCAGCGGCCAATATTTGACTAGTCAATTGACTAGCTTGCCAACCCTATATCAAACACATATTCATTATACTCAAAGAGATTAAGGGCAAGGAGATTTTTTTTTATAAAACTTTAAAGACTCTTTGTTCATTCTGGCTACCAAGTTTCATGCAATCAAACACGCTCAGAAATGTTCATCTGTAACTTTCAAAATCCTGGACAAAGCAAAGTGCTACAGTTTTCCCAACTATTTTAGATTGTGAAATTGCTTAGGCAAGGCTTAGCTGTATTGTCTTGTGACTATCGAACTGACTGTGAAATGAAGTTGTAAGCACAGAATCTGTTATTTTTTAAAGGTGTCTTGTTTGTCACAGAACCAGACCAACTCACAAACAAGGTAGCTAGAAAACTAGGTCAAGTGCAAACTCTTATGTTCTCCTTTACTTGTAACATGCTCATATAGGATATGGGTGTTAGAACGGAAAACCTAGCTAATATCCAAGCTAAAGGCTGAGAGGGGATCTGGCGGCTGTTTACCAACTCACCAGTGGAGGTCAGCGGGAATTGGGAGAGACTGTTCCCCCCAGGCACCATCAGGGGTTACTAGAAATAATGGCCACAAATTGTTAGAAAGAAGGTTCAGGCTGGACATCGGGAGATGGTTCATGATTAGGGTTGCCAGGCTCTGGAATGGACTCCCAAGGGAGGTGGTGCTCTCTCCTGCCTTGGGGGCCTTCAAGAGGAGGATGTATAGATATTTGGCTGGGGTGTTATGACCCCAGCACTCGTTCCTGCCCAGGGCAGGGGGTTAGATCTGATGATCTGTTTAGGTCCCTTCTGACCCTAAGCACTATGATCTCTGCAAAGATAAAGGGGATTTGTTCTGGATGAATTTCCTATTGTAGGGTTCAGCCAATTTTTGGTAAATTGGTTAACTGCTGTAAAATACCTTACTGTTAGTGAATAACATTTAGCTGCAAACCTGCAAAAACAAATTATCAACAAACTTCTGTTTATTTTTACATCTGCACAACTAATTAGGGGTATAGGTGTCTGTAGGAGTGGGGATTTAGGACTAATCTCTTTGGGCAGCACAAACTTTGACAGACAGAACAGAAAATGAAAGAAAACCAAAGCTGACTGCAATCTTCTTGCAGTTCTTCAATACGAATAGGAGACACTCCTTTCTTCCTTTCTTGCAAAAATAAATTAATATTCAAAAAAGTAATATAGTTTTCACGATGATACTTACTGAGATGGCACTGATCCTCCTTGGTTGTGTGCATACAATCCTGCAAGCAGACCCTTTTCCTCTCTCAATATAGTCATCCAGAATGAACTGAGTTACTTGTGTGGTCTTTCCACAACCAGTCTCACCACTTATCACAGTTACCTGATTATTATTTATAACGTTTACCAGTTCCTATTTGAAAAGGAAAAGAAAGCATTATAATAAATGTTATATTAAGTGGACATTAGACTTCAGAAGAATTTCCTACAGACTCAGCTTTTAATTAATCTACAAAAATGCAGTAGCAATGAATACAATGTTATATAATGGGCTAATAGGGTTGCCTAAGTACCAAGCTAGCAGGCATAATACGATTCATTAGCAAAGGCTGGGTTTAAGGCTGTTTGAGTCTCAAACAGCCCATGAAATTCAACTTTAGAAGTTGACACTGCAAAGACATGGAGAAAATGGCATTTAAAAATATATATTTTAACAGTACCATATTTTGGTACATTTGATTGTTTCCATACAAAATGCTACCTCTGACAAAAATAATACATTTCAGCATAATCAAAATAAGTTCCTACAGACTGGTGAAGAATTCATCTCTTCTGAAATGAAGTCAGAGCCAATACTGATGCTTCACAAGTAAAAGGTAACTTTTATTATAAAAGGTAGGATTCTTCAGAAGAGATGCACCAAGACCAACAGGCTTTCAATTCTAAAGCTCAGCTCAAAGCCATACTTTTACAAATGCTTCTCTACTTTTTTAATAAAAGAACAAGTACGTATTCAATTTTAAAATAAAAGTATAATTTACCCTTCTCATCCCATATGAAGGTAATTTTTCTCGGAACCTCTAGGATAAAAAAAAAAAAATACATGCAGTTGAGAAGAGCATTTAAAAAACAATCCAAGGTAAAAGATATAACCAATGTTGTCTACTATCCATCTTTCAATCAGAAAACAAAACAGCATATTGGTCTTGAGTTAAGAATTGGTAGGCTTAGGTTTATTTGCATGTTTAACCACAAGCACAGTTTCCACTCAGGGCAGGGGCATGGGTGGGAAAAGAGTATTTGCAAACTTAAAGTTAAGTATGTGCATGTGTGAGAGACTGGGGCCTTTCATAGACATTAGGGCTGGAAGGGACCTCGGAAGATCATCGAGTCCAGCCCCATTTTTGTTTCATAGTTTCATCTTCTGGATTTGACTCTTAAACAAATTACAAGTTCATACTCCCACAGAGAACTTGTAGGCCAGGGGTGGGCAAAATAAGGCTCTCCAGGCCATTGTACCCAGCCTGCAGGGTGCCTAAAAATGAGTATTTATCTGCCCCGAGCTGCCTGTCAAAGATGACAGGAGCCAGTGGCAGCAAGACCAAGGAGAAGCCAGCGGCAGGACCCAGTGGCAGCAGCAGCAAGACCCAGTGGCAGCAACAGCAAGGCCCGCCCAGCCGTGCCCTGCAAGCTTCTAACCTACCAGAGGGTCCTGGCCTGTGCTCTGGGGTTGTTCCCGCCTTGCTGTACCCCAGAAGGGAACTTGGGTAAGAACTTGGGGAAAGGGGAGGGGGAGAATCAGGGAGGACCGCCGGCACAGCGGGAGCCAGCCCAGCCCAGTTGGAAGCCACATAGTGCTCCTGCTGCACCGCAGTCCCAGCACCATGGCCATAGAGTGGCAGCCGGGGGTGTGGCAGCAGTGGTGGCAAGCAGGGAAGGAAGGGCAGCGGCAGTAGCCCCC
>NW_005841858.1:1142491-1147601 GCF_000455745.1 Alligator sinensis
TGCAGCCGGGAACCATAGGGGCGGGGCACTGCCCAGGCAGGCTGGACGGCTCTGTGCCATGCTATGCTGTGTTTCCTGACTGCAATGTTACAACGCACAACACAGCAGAAGCCAGCCTGGTCCCATGGTTCCTGGCTGGTTCTTGCTGCCGCCTCTATCCGAGGGCCACGTGTTGGAAGAATCGCTGCACTGGAGCCACTGCCTTCTCGTCCTTGCCACGCAGGTCTGCTGACTGGAAGTGGAGGGAGCCTGCCCCCTGGTTCCCCACAGGGTCCAACAGGGCTGCCACATGTGAGGGCAGAAGCTGCAGGCGCATGCAGAGCCGCTGGGATAGAGGTGGCCAGGTAGGCTGCACCTCTTGCCCTCAGCGCATTGGCCAGAGAGATGCCCCACCAGGCACCAGTGCCTGCACTGGCCAGGAGCTCCCTGAGTCCCCCTGACCCATTTGCTGCATAAACCTCACACTCCACAATCCCCCCACATATACACACACCCCGCCATACCCTATGCCCCCACACAGCCACACCTCCACCATATACCCCCCCCAAGCCCCGCACACAATATAAAAGAATGAGACTATTTTGAGTTATTATGCAGTCCCTTCTATATACAGCACACAAACACAAATCATGATAAATATTTTTTGTAATAAATAAATTAAAAAATTAAAAAATGTTCTAGCAGGTGTTTGACTTTTACTGTATGATTTTTTTTCTAGTTCTAACATAGTAATCCCCACTCCCAAAAGGAGTACTTATGAGAGGCAAGAGGAGGGACTTCTTGTGGCAGAGGTGACAAGTTAAGCAGCTCTGCACCCAAAATAATTGCCCTTCCCTGTTGTAGGCACATCAGCACTCCTTAGCGATATTCTGTAAAGACAACCTATATACCCATATTATACATAGATTGTTTTATCCTTCACCCATTTCCATCAAATCAATTAGCACAATATCAAAATAAAACTGAACTTAAGGCCAGTTACTGCTTTCATGACTAAATTACCCAGTTAATTTATTCAAAGTTACCAAAGGCTGTCACAGCTCTGGATTTCGTTCTTAACTATGAATTTTGGAATGTTAGCCACATGAAAAACATTACACAATATAAATATGTATGCTCATATTAATACAAATTAATATAATGTCTAATACTTTCTACTAGATTGCACAAAATTGGTAATTACCCTTGTAAAATGTTTTAATTAAAATGATGAGACAGCTAGCTAGCTACATAAAAATAGTATCACAAAAAATGTCAAAAGTTATTTTCAGGTATTTTAGTAAAACTAAGGTAACATTATCAAACCAACATTCTTTCACTAAATAAGATAAAACAAGCTACGCCTTCTACTCAAACCAAGTTACTTTAGCATTATATAGTACCTGCATTTCAATGTATCTTGAATCAGATTTCTTCTTTCTTAATTCTTCTCTAAATTGCTCATCTAAATCAATATCTGGCTCATTTTTTTGAAAAAGAAATTCTGCATCCCGATCTAGGAACGTTCTCTCCAAGTTTGGTCTATGTTTTATAGGAACCTTTTCCAAGGTTGGTTTCTCTTTTACTTGCTCCACTTGATCAGGTCTGGAACAAAGATTAGATTGTATTTTAACTTCCATATTAAAATGTTAACACAAAATAATTAAGGATACACTTGGCCACTGAAACAAGTACAAAAACTTTTTTTTAAATACCTTGAATCTGTCTAATTTTTAAGCCATACAAATGAGTTTGCTTTTCTGAGCAGAGACCATGAGCACTAATATTCTTGAACATATGAATTCAAGAGCACCTTGAAGAAAATCTGTCTCTTTAGGTTTCTCAGGTATGCATGGGGAACTGCTTTAAGTTTTATTAAGTTCAAAGTAATTTTGCAACCGCCAGTGAAAACTACTTGCACATGCCCCACACACACACACACACACACACACAGACACAAACTTCATGCACAAACTTTTTTTGAACAAACCTTTCCCCTACAATAGCAAAAAACCCAAATAATGCCCTGCAAGATGTCTGCAAGTGAAACGGACTACACAAGAGCAAAGCTTTTCTTGATTTCATTGTTCAGTCTCAAAGAGAAGCAAAAAAGCATAGTGACAAGTAAATTAGATTTTTAAATTTTCTTTCTTAATCATCCTCAATGTCAATCTGAAATGTAGTCACTTTAAGGAGTTATTTAAAATGCATTTCAGCCACTATACCTGCCAGGCCTTTGCCAATTTTCATTTTTTAGAAATAAATTTCCTACTTTTAAAACCCATTGCTGGAATGAAAGTGCTGTCAAATGCATGAAGCAAAAAAGAAACACTCTTCTAATCCTTCAGCTATAGTTATTGTAAGTATAATTAACAACAACAGCAAATAATATTTCAGACAGATGCAAGAGCAAACTGAAGACAAGGCAACACCACATGCTTCTGCTATAGGCAAGCATTTTTATCACCACATCAGTTAAACAGAGTAGGGCAATGGAAGGGAAAACTTTCCGGTAGGCATGATGCCACAGGTTAGCTGTGCACCCTCCCTGAACACCACTCTGATCGCTTTCACCTGCCCAATCTGCTGCTCTACTTTCTGCTCCTTAGCTTGGTCAGGGACCACAGGTTATCGGCTTCCTATCTTTCTGCCACCGTGCTGCCTATGCCCTCTCCAATCTGCCACATGCTACACACAGACTGCCTGTGCCAAAGTTTGACCACCCAGAAGAAGGGATAAAAGAACCAGTTGCAAATACCACACAGTCTTCTCTCTAACGCAGCTTCTCCAGTTGCAGCCATTAGTAGTGGATTAGTAGAGGATTACAGAATTACAAATAGTGTAAGGCAAAGTGTCCCTAGAATTAATAGGAGGCCCAGTATCCTGGCCCTTCTCAGCCACAGGAAACAAAAAGACGTCAGTCCAAGGTAAGCTAAGGAAATGTATTCTTCCTCATAGCCTACAGTTGATCAGCTTAGTACTCTGAAATGGGTAAATATTTTAAACTCACATTTCCTGTAAAACAATGTGACAAACCCATATTAATTGCCTTGGTATATTATAACAGAGAGAAATTTTTTACAACATTTTTAAGCTAAGCCACACATGCAATGACATTAGATGTTCTACTGAAGTCTTTCTAGCAACTCCCAGAATGACACCGTTTGAACCAAGATCAATATAATGCACAAATAATTGTTCCGTTTACCCTTCTTCCTCGCCTGACCACCAGGACATGGCTTCTTGTTCTTTTTCGTTTCTAGTCTGGACAGTATTCAGCAGCTGCACGATCTGTTCTTCACGATGTTCATCCATTTGCACCACAGCTCTCTAAAGCAAAAGAAAAGTAGCCTTTACACCAAACTTCACACTTCAGATTCGAAAACACTCTTGGTTTACATGCAAAAGCATCATTTTCCTGAAGCTGTTATAATTGGTAAGCTACCTAAAAAGTTGTTTATCCAGTAATTCAGAAAACAAGGGCAATGTATTTTTTCTTGCTATATCACAGAACACATTGTAACCATCATATTCATTTGTATACAAGCTTATGGTCGAACGTGTGCACAAGTTGCTATTTCTAAGGAAATTCTTCAGTGCAAATTTTTCTTTGCATTACAGGTGTAATGGAAACTGAAGTTTAAAAAGCTGAGATTTATATAATGCCCTCACCTTCAGTATGCCAGCCCTTCATTACTCACTTGTTAAATGCCTTAAAGTCCTAAAAAAAAAAATCCAGTTACAGTGAATGCCATTAATGGATTTCAAATCCGCGTTCCACAGCTACAGGTACTCTTCACTTAACGTCGCCCCACTTAACATTGTTTCATTACAACGTCACTGATCTATTGGAGAACATACTCGTTTAAAGTCACACAATGTTTGGTTATAATGGCATTTGGCTGCTGCCTGCTAGTAGGTAACTACTGCGATGTAACTGGATTCGCTTAAAGTCGTATTTTTCAAGAACATAACTACAACAGTTACTCCTCACTTAATATTTTAATAGACAAGTCTTTCAGTCATCCAAATCTTCCAAAAGTTAGGTCATTAATTACAAAGCAAAAAACACTACAACCTTTTCACAGTTTTTAAAAGAACATAGTCTGCTGGATCAAAAAGAAATGAACTAAACAGGTCCATATGTTGACATTGTTGTACATCTCCTGTCCGTGAACATTACTTGAGAGCACTTTCCTCACATTCTTTTTGCCTCTCCCCCTCCTTTCCCAAACTGTTCTTTCCGGAGCTACGCATGTGGATGTGCACTGATATTACACAGGAGTGCACAAACAGGCAACAGCACACAAACTGCCTCTTCCCAGCAGGAAAAAAAATAAGACACATAAAACAAGACACACACATTGAGAAGAATTGCTTGTTTCACCTCATTACAGCGGCACGTTATTGCCAGGGGGAAATACAGTGTAAAAGCAAAGACTTCACCCTCCTCTGCTGCAGGGAAATTTTTAAAAAGGAAAGATAATGTTTTGTATCTGAAAACAGGTGCTGAGCTGCCGAGAGTGGTATCCTTGTATATGACAACGGCACAAATGTGATATCACAAATGTTATCTTTTGTATGACAGCAAAATCAGCACAAACGTTAAAAAAACAGAAAAAAAATCTCCTATTTGCTCCATCAAAGCCTTTAGCTTGAGATAGAGGAGGCTCCTCTTTGTATTCACCAGTTTTTTTTGTTTAACCGTATGAGGAAGAATAAATAACAGGTGAACTAGGCCCTATTCAAATCTCCTTTCAAATGTTCAGAGGGGCACAGCAAGTGTCTTTTAGAGCTGTCCTCCCCATAGTTTATCTTCAGTTGCAGCTTAAAAACTAACATGTTTTCTTGCCTCTATGCAAACTTCTCTTCCAACTGGCTTCTCTAAGGGGGGAACGTGCCAGCCTGACCCAGAAGTGGGGGTTGGGTTGGGGGGAAGGGGGGGGGGGAATTGATTGCTGATGATTGATTTACAAGTGCTGGCACTGACATCCGGCTGCTTGCAAGCTGTCACCTGCTCTTAGGGGCTCACAGGCAAGCAGATGTCAAGGGCACTACGGGAGCCCCGGGGCCGAGGAGTGCGGTTGGGGGGCGCAGACCCCGCCCCCCTCCGCCGATTCTTTACCTGCTG
>NW_005841858.1:1147696-1148007 GCF_000455745.1 Alligator sinensis
GCTGGCACTGACATCCGGCTGCTTGCAAGCTGTCACCTGCTCTTAGGGGCTCACAGGCAAGCAGATGTCAAGGGCACTACGGGAGCCCCGGGGCCGAGGAGTGTGGTTGGGGGGCGCAGCCCCCGCCCGGCTCCGCCGATTCTTTACCTGCTGCCTGTCAGCCTCTTTGCTTCTCTGCCCGTGCTTCCGCGCGTACCACAGCCCGATCTCGCGGCCCTTCAGGTGCCCGGGATGTCGCCCACGGCCGCCACCGCCCCCTCGGCCTCCGTATCCCGCCTCGGAGGAGGAAGGGCGGGAGCTCCCGCCCCCCA
>NW_005841858.1:1148136-1156782 GCF_000455745.1 Alligator sinensis
CAAGCCGGCTGCTAGCAACCAGCGGAACCACAACCCAGCCAGCGCTGCAGACGCGTCACTTCCGCTGTGCCATTCAGCGCGTGAGCAAAGTCGTCGGCCGTTCTTGATGATGCTCGCTGGTGACGTCATCGCACCTCTGCGGTGGGAGGGGGGACGCAGAAGTGCGCGTGCGCTCGAGGCAGCGGGCAGGCGGGCGGGCTGTGGCCACGCCCTCTCCCCTGGGCTGCGCGGCACAGGCCGGCGGCTGCTGGTGGGGGGAGGGTTCGGGGCCCAGCTCGGCACCTCAGAGCCGCTCGCACCCGTGTGCTGGTGTTGCCTTCACCCTGCACCCCTCTCGCCTGGGGACACTGCGGCCTAGAGGGAAAATCAACTGGTGGCGTCTGAAATGTTAAAACAGCAGCAGGCAGACAAGGTTCTTTAGGTGAATCTGATACCTTTTATTAGACCAGCTAAAGTGTTGGAGAACAATATTACAACCTGCACCCCTAAAACAGCAGTGACACTTCAGAGGCTGCCACTCTCGCACCTCAACACCTGCCCCTGCCCTTTTGCCCCAGGAGCTGTGCGATGGCAGCTTGTGCCTCCTATGGTGGCGGGGCCAGCGCGCAGCTCCTGGGGCAAAGGCAGCAGGGTGCAGACCCCAGCCCGCCTCCGCCCTGCGCACAAACCAGGCGGGGGCGGCCTGGTTGAATCCAATTTATACAGTAGTCCCATGGGGGTTTCTTTTAAATGTAATACTAGTAATGTGCATCTCCCTTCCTGCGTACAGTAGATCAGTCATTAATGCCATTACAACATGACATTCGAATGGAATTGGCAACCCTAGCATGTGCCCCCCCCCCAGGAGTGCGCGCAGTGGCACCGCACCTCCCACACCTCTGGATGAGCTCCCCCCCCCGCTGTCGTTCGACCTGCCTTGGCCCCAGAGCCCCTGCCCCACCTCCCCCCGCATGGAGGCCTCAATCTGCCTTCCCAGGTCCCTTTCCTCTCCCCCCGCCCCTTCCCCTCCACCTGTTGGGCGCTGCTCGACCTGCCCCAAAAGAAAAAATCCTGAGATTTAAGGGCTCTATCCTGAGGTCATGAGTCAGAGTTAATTTGACTTAGAAATCACAAGTCTCACGATTTTTTTCACGAGAGTTGGCATTACTGTCGGTCTTGCTGTTAAATGGCTAGGTTTATGAAAATAACATTTATTCTGATAATTTTAGGCAATATGAACAACTTAGTTTGTGAAATCTACCCTTACCATCTCTGGAGAAGATTTTTTTTTCCCCATGGTTGGGCAACTATAGTAAACTTTCATACAGTTGTGGAAATCAAATTAAATGTGATTTAAAAACATTTAACACCCATAAAATGGTTTTGGCGCTCTCTAGATAACACCCTTCCATCAAATGTTGCACCCTGGCTCAGCTCTAGCAGGCGCCGAGCTGTTGAGAGCGAACTCTTTTGTATATGACAAAACCCACATTCCATGGTCGTGGAATATTCTTAACAGTCTGATTTTTCATAGAAGTAGAAATGTTAACCTCATCATTCTCCTCTCTAAATACTTCTGCGAACCAGTATCAGTTGTGGTATATATTGCAATGTTTTCTGGTCAGATATGCTTACCTTCATACTAGTTCTGTTCATGTTTGATCCATATTTTTAAGGTATTAGCAACCTGAAAAATGTATCTGGAGTGAATATTGATGGTGCAATGACATAGGCACCACAACAATGCCATGTAATAACTGTCTTGCAGGAAGAGGTGGTGATGTTATTTGTCACCTGGCTTCTTGAAATGGCCATTATTGTAATTAAAAGGGAACAAGTAGTATCTAATGTTATTCTCTGACTTATTGTTCAATATAAATCTTATGAAGTTACTCAGGGCACTTTTCCACGTGCTCCGGAGGTGAGGAGGCAGCGCTTTAATTAGAGAAGCTCCAAGTACTCTAATTAAAACACCGCTGCGTCTTGTGTATCAGCATTCTCACACTTAAAAATGATAGCAGGGACGCTTGAACTTAGGGTGCAGACAGAACTGACATTTCTTTTTTGCCTCATCTGGCCACAGAAAGCAGTTTATAGCTGTGGCCAAACACAAGCACACAGCTGCAAAGAGCTTCAAAGATGGCTAACTGGGAGAAAATCTGACCCTCATTGCATGAGATCTTTCAAAATGTGGCATCTTCTGTAACTTGTGTCTGCCCAACTCCCAGCCTGTCACTGTTTTTAGAAGCGGAGCGGTGAGGAGCAGGGAGAGAGGAAGGGAGCAGAGGGAGGTCAGTCTGGGGGGGTTTCAGCTCTTCCAAAGGGCGAGGCGGGAGTATTGGAGCCCCCCCCGGTGAAGGAGGCTCCAATTCAGCCACCCCGCCCTTCAGCACTGGCTGGGGAGCCCCAAAAATGAGCTCTCTCCGCAGCCTTTCCCCCTCCCATTCTGAAAACAGCAAGCACTGCAGAGAGCTTGACTATTGCTATAGGAACCTGGCTGCAGGTTCATGGCCCACAGCTAGATTCCCTTCCCCCCAGAACAAACAGTGAACTTCTGTTTGGTCTGAGGTAACAAAGCGCTTTGCAGAAATCTTTCTGTTACATCTGGGAGCAGCACTTCTGTCTGCAATCTAAAGCTTGTTCAACAAGATGCAGGAAGCTGCTAGAGTGTAGCAATTGCCACGCTCCAGTGACTCGATTAATTGAGTCTGCTCCAATACACTGGAATTCCAGTGCATTGGAGAAAACTCACAGCTCTTCTATAGACACTCGGATCCGTGCTCAGGCTGAGTGCTTCTATTATTAGATTATTTCATATTATGTATACATTTAAATAATTACAAGTTCTGGATGTTCTCTGTTAATTACTGATTTTGTCTAAGTTCTCTGAAGTGTTAAATACAGTCTTTTAGTTCTAGTGAATTTATCAGTTGAGTTATTAAGACTTTCATTGGTAATTAATACTCCTTTTGTTACCTTGAGTACCACGGTGATGCTCTAAATGGTGCTTGAATCTCATTTTTCTGTATCATTTTTTGCCTTTCCTTCTTTACTGTCAACCTACCATCACTTCAGAGCGCATGTCTTTTTGCATTAGTTTAAATGTTGCTGGCATTTAGATCTCTAAGTACTGATTATCTGTTGCACTAGTTTTCAAACTTCTTTCACGTTAAGAACAACATTTTTGACAGTTACTCTCATGGAATAATTCCCCTCAAAGTTCCAGTCCTACAGTTTACCTGCTGAGCTAGTCAAACACCAATTCCAGTAATTGATTACATAAAATAAGATGCTTCTGTGGCAGTCTTGCTGGTAGCAGCCCAGCTTGCTGGCTTGAGCCAGAGGGCTCAGAGCAATTGGTGAGGGCATTTCCCTTCCCTATGAATCAGGAAAGGGAAGGAGAAAGCCTTGCCCTTCCCAACCTAGGGGTCAGGTGAAAAGCAGGACTAGAGGGGGAACTAACCCCTCAGGCTTTTCTATTGATCCACTCCCACTCCAGGGGTGGAATCTTCTGAAGGAATAAAAAGGCAGCATGCCCAGCAAATGGGCGGCTTTGACGAGGGATGATGAAGCAGCTCGGGTCCCCAACCCTGCACGAGGCAGGGGTAGAAGCCCTCAGTGCACAGACCGGTGCACAGGGCTGGAGAGCCAGTGCACAGAGAGTCCAGGAGCAGACAGGACCACAGCAGCTGCATGAGGCAGCACAGGTCCCCAGACCTGCACAAGGTGGGAGCAATGTCATCAGTGCAGTGCACAGGGCCATAGTGGTGCACAGGGCCATAGAACAGAAGGGATGCCAAGGACTGTCCTATGCAGCTCGGGTTCCCATCCATACCTGCATGGGGCAGGTGTCCCTTCAGCGCATAGGGCGGAGGGCAGCCTGACAGGCCAGGAGAGCCACACAAGCCCAGCTCAGGCCTTTCCACAGAGAGAGGGGATGCCATGCACCTCCAACACACACCACTGGAGACCAGTCCAACCCTTTCAAGCCGGAGGGAATCGTGAGTCACTCGAGAAGGGGATTCCCACAAGGGAGGAGGGCTCTTCCACGCTACGGGGGGGGGCTGAAGGGAAGCCCCTGACGGGAGGGGACAATTAGCCTTGGGACCTAAAGAGGGATCCAGGGCTCCTGTTTGGTATTGGAAGTTCCCTAGTTTGGGGCTTTGGCGGCTGGGGCCGCTCACAGGTTGGAGGCATTGGAAACAGACCCCGATGCTCCTGAAGGCAGACCCAGGGGCCTCGGCACCATGAAGAACTTATCCAGGAGGGAGCCGGAGGCAGGGGTTGGAGCCGCTTGAGCCAGTACTGCGCTAGCTTTTCAGATATCTATCAATCAGACTGGGCAGCGGCCGGCTAATGACATCATCTACGACCACTGCCACAGGAGATTTAAACACCCCAACAGAAACCAGGTACAGCGGGAACAAATGGCATGATACGCCAAGCTCACCAGGGTGTATCCCAGCCAGCGTGGGTTCGTTCATGATGATGACCCACCGGAGGTGAGCGGGAGCAGTGTAAGGGAGCCAGAACAGGCTTCCCATGCACAGCTCCCCAAGAAGGGTTTCTGGGCTCGGTTGCCATCCTGTGAGTTCTGGATTGTTATAGCCATCCTTGAACCCATGGAGGGGACAGCAGTTCCAGGTCTGGCCAAGGGATGGAGCAGGGTCAAGGATTAGGGACAAGTGCCAGGCTGCAACTACAAGCCTGCACTTCCTACTTAGGCTGATGGGGTTGAGGCCTGACGAGAGGCCATAAGAAGCCAGAGCCTGTAATTGGGAACGGTGGCACAACAGCCTGCGTGGTTGGTGAGTGGAATGGGGTGTAGGGGAGGTAGAGCCCAAGGATCAATCGCACCTTTTCAGTGAGTGTTACCATCTGGGACACAGTGGGAACACCACTGAACCCCTCCTTCAATTATATTTCCATCAAGCTGTGGCAGGAAAGTCGGGGTAGATACTCATGGAAGCAGGGAGATACTCATGCCACCAACTGAGGACATCACAGGGGCCTTGCCGAGCTGAGTGACCTGGAGAGGGTAATGGAGGGTCATGGTGCCCTATTAGGTGACAGGGACCCTGTTTGTGTTCTTTGGGCACAGCAGCTGTGCCATGGTTGGGTTCTGTTTCTTGTCCTACGCTGCTGGGGTTCTTATTGTTATCTTGTGTCCATTGTATTAGAGGAGGATTATTAGCTGTACTATATTTGTATCTAGTGTATTTGGGTATTTTATGCATATATGTTCTGTTTGATGTAACCTTATTGTATAAGTATATATATTGTCCTATTACCATCAGGTATTTTTGTCATTGGGTTGTATTGACTATCTTTAGGTATATAGGTTTCTATTGGATGTAACCTTGTTGTATATGTCAAATTATTGACCCATCACTGCCTATTATTTTGTCATCAGTCCACTGATTAACCTGATGCTTTATCATTAAGTGCTCCTTCTCCTGCTGCCTAGGGGGCCCTGTCCGGGGGAGGGGGGAGGGCAGGATTGCAGAATAATCAGAAAGCCAGAGGATAGGCCTGTGCTTGAGTTCGGGGGTAATTAGAGCCCTTTGTTTGGGTGAATGTATTTCCGTCAGCGTTTACATGAATATATATATATCTATATCTATCTATATCTATATTCACGTATGTAAGTTTAAGGCTGTAAGTTATTTATTAATGTGTAACATTAAATCTGTACATAGTTAAGAATCACTGTGACTCCTAGTCTTCTCTGCTCTGCTCTGTAGGAAAGGAGGTGAGCTGGCCTATAGCTAGACAGTCACGCTCCCCACAGCATACACACTCTTGCTAACATCCCTTCCATTTGAAGAGAGGGTACCTCCCGTATACCACCCAGGTTACACTTCTGAGAAGGCAAGATGAAAATAAACACAATACTATCACAGGACCAACTGCTTGATTACATAACATACTCTCCATTTTGTTTCTGGTAGTCCTTTTTGGTGGTATAAGACTTTATGAGTAGCCCCTCACTTTTTTATATTTACTTCTTTTCTTACTCTTTTGTTCCCTTCTTACTCTGCTGCTTCTAATCCTTCTGAGCATTGTCTCATATTTTACCAAGCAAATAAGTCTGGTGTTATAGGGTGACTGAAGGAGAGAGCTGACCTGATGGAAAAGCTGACCTTTCAGATGATAGGTGGTAGGGTCAGATGATAACCAAGATAGGGTCAGGACCTCAAAAGTGAAAAGTAGGTTATATTTGATGTGATGACAAAAAGGAAGAAGTGAAAGTCTGAAAAAAGAATTGTGCTTATGGTAGCAAATTAGGAAAATGATCTCTGCATCACTATTCTGAATGTATGTCAGCAGGGCACAATGGCATTTAACACCAGGTAAAGAGATAATGTATTAATTAAGATGCAAGACGATGAGTTCTTGGACAAGAACTTTCACCGTGTGCTTGGGCAGGAAAGACTATAAATGTTATACAACGGGTCTGCAAGACTTAGACATAACCTAAATAGGAGGCTTTGGACTAAGGTTGAAGATTATGGACCGGAGTGACAAGCAGAATGTTGGTGTTGTGCATAGTGATTATGAAAGCACATCCTAAAGACAGCTTGCAATGGAGGAAGGTTAAGAGCTCTGTTTTAATCATGTTGTATTAGCAAACTATCAATAATAGAATGTCACAGATCCATGGCCTGATTTTAGTTGGGCAAATGGGCATAAATCAGGAGCAAAGGGGCAGATCTCTTAAATATCCATATAAATTATAACGATTAATTAATATTATTGTTATAATTTATAATTATTAATGATAAATATATCTTAATTGTCCATATACAGTTAAAATTGTGTTTGTGGGTGAGATAACACAGAGATATGATATAGGGGGAAAGAGAAGGAGACAAAGGCCACAGGAAGCTGAATAGAGTTGAGGAGGGATCCTCTGAAGATGCTGCTATATAAGCAGTTAAAGAGATTGCAGGGGAATAGAGAGAGAGTGTCATGGAATTAGTGATAGTATTATGCTTCAGATAATCTCTGGCTACTAGAATGACTCTTGGGTAGCTGAACACAATTTAAAGGAGTCTTAGGAATGCAAAGATGCATAAGGTAATCTTTTCCTATCTCACCCACTCTGATTATGCAGTAAGTGAAGTTTACCTGGACTAGAGATTATGAGCCAGAATTTCCAGTTTTCTGTTTAATCTAGAGCTGAAGTCTAAAAATCAGGGCACAAGTCATACAAGGTTGAATTTTTCACAAATTACAGAGTCTAGTTTACATTGTACTTGCTCAAGACTAGTTGCAACACTGCCAAGGTAGAACTTCATAAGCACTACCTTTATGTGTTAATTTTAAAAAAAAAGGATATTAAGAGAGAACCTTTGAATTCTTTACATGTTCTTCTATGTGGTATCACAAGGCTATTGTACCTATAGCCATTTTGTTTATGCTGAATAGCAGGAAAATGATGCCAAAGTAAATAATTTAAAGCACTAAAAGATTTTTTCTAAAGCCGATAATGTGCCAGAAGTAATCTCACACTATCATATCCAAAATGTAAATGTCATCACATTTTGCAAATTACTCTAAGAGATTTTCCATTTATTTACTGGCCATGTTTTCATCTACAGATCAAATACTAAGTTATTTTGGGGTGATACTGAGATGGTTGCAATGCACAGTAGGTTTGTGTTAAATTCAACTCTAGCATTATCAGGGCAATGATACTGGTGTTGGCTGAGCTAGATGGTAGGAAAGAGTTAACTCCTTAAAGCCCCTAACAGTACCAGTGGATGCCTACAAGCATTATGTTTAGATCAGGGGCAGGCAATTATTTCAGGTAGAGGGCCGCTTGCCCAGTTTTGGCAAGCTGTCAAAAGCTGTATGGGTAGCCCCGCCCCTTGACAGGTGCCCGACCCCCTGGTCACTATCTTGGAACCAATGTCCCAATGTCTTGGGACCAATGTCCCAGGGCCAGCACCGGTGGGGCCCAGAATGGGGTGCAGGCTGGCAGGGGTCTTTGGAGCCGGGCTGGGCTGCACCTGCAGGGAGAGGGGGGAGCTGGCCCAGCTCCATAGAACCCTGCCGGCCTGGACCCTGTACCCCTACCACCCTGCTCTGGGTTCCACTGGTGCTGGCCCCAGGACACACCGGTGCGGGCCCCATGAACCCGCTCACTCCCAGTCCCCACTAGCTCTGCGGTAGAGGCGAGAGGCAGCGTGTAGCCCCAACCTCCTGCTTGCTGGCAGGGAAGGAGCTGGTGCTGAGCATGGGGAAAGCAGCCCCTCACCTGCCCTGTGGCCCGTGCTCCCTGCTGCAGCTGCTCGCAGCCCACGCAGGGCTGTCCTGAGCAGGCACAGCCAGCCCCATGTGGGCTGCGAGAGTCTGCAGTACGGGGTACTGGCCATGGGGTGGAAGAGGGGCCGCTTTTCCCCTGCACTCAGCACCAGCTTGTAACCCACCCCCGCTGCCAGCCTGGGCCCCACGCGGCTCCAGGCTCTCCTGTTGGGGCTGCACTGTGATGGCAATAGCTGCTCGGCGTGGAGGAAAGTGCCCCCCCCCCACTTGCCATGCCGGGCAGTGTTTGCCACTGCCACCTCTGGGATGCCCAGTGCGCGAGTTCTGGGTAGGCAGCAGCAGCAAACAGTGCCTGGCACAGCAAGTCGGGGTGGGCCACAGCTGCTCCCACCGGGG
>NW_005841858.1:1157030-1196206 GCF_000455745.1 Alligator sinensis
AGCAGGGAGCATGGGCCACGGGGCGGGCAAGGGGCAGCTTTTCCCCATGCTCCACACCAGTTCCTTCCCTGCCCCTTCCCTTCCCTCCCCACTTACCTGAACTTTCCATGCCAGAGCAGCCACAAGGTCCCAGGCCAGAAGACCCTGCTAGGGCTTCTGGCTGGGGGGTGGGGCCAGGCAGGCCCAGCTGTTGCAGGAACACGCTGGGCTTCCCCTGGGTCTTACTGCCCCTTGTTCATGTCATTTTTGATAGGAACCAAGGATAGATAAAATTTAATTTTCAAAAAAAATCTAGGCGCCCCAAAGCCCAGATAGAATGGCCTCATGGGCCAGATCCAGCCTGCGGGCCATATTTTGCCCACCCCTGGTTTAGATGGTCAGAATTAAGTTTACTCCAGTAGAAACTCTAGATAGGTAAGCATTAACAGCTCTTAATCTGCTTTAAAGATAGCGCACCCAGTTTAAAGGTAGACCTCATCTAATGAAATCTAACTCTGAACCAATAGCGATTAGACTGTTTAACAAATGCTTGTACAGTTTCTTCATTGGTAGAAGCACTCTTGCTGTCCTTTGGGTGAGTTCTGGCTCCAGCTCTGAAGTGCTGTGGGTGGGGAAGGGGGGAGCCTGGCACTTGAGAGCCCTACACCTGGAAATACATTCACCCAAACAAAGGGCTCTAATTACCCCCGAACTCAAGCACAGGCCTATCCTCTGGCCTTCTGATTATTCTGCAATCCTGCCCTCTCCCCTCCCCCAGACAGGGCCCCCTAGGCAGCAGGAGAAGGAGCACTTAATGATAAAGCATCAGGTTAATCAATGGACTGATGACAAAATAATAGGCAGTGATGGGTCAATAATGCAGGGCCACAGGCCTTGGCTAGAAGTGCTGCACGGGGGAGATATTCCCCCTAGCAGGTCTTGAGAGACCTGAGCTCTTGCAGAAGCCGTGGCTTCCCACAGCCAGAGACCCAGGATCACTATGGGCAACCCTCACCCCCAGCTTCTGAGGCCAGAGTCCCAGTTTCAAAAGATTCAGCCAGTAACCTAACAGCTGAAAGGCTGGGAGGGAGTGGGTGTTGTGAGAAGTAGTGTGTGGTCCCCTTGGATCACAGCCAGTCAGCCCTGACAGGCTCCTTCCCCGCTGTCACCTCTCTCCAGGTAGACAGCGGAGCCTGCAAAACAGGCTCTGATGCATGCTGTGGGGTGCCCTGACTGTGCCCTCTGCTGTGCAGTCAGTCTGTCGAGCAGGCAGCCAGACAGATGCATTCTTCTACAACCTAGAACTGGTAGAGTTTTCAACTGCTTTATCTAAAGTGTTTTAATTTCCACCTGTTGATTTGAATGCTTATACACTCCCAATGTTGAACTTGCAGCAGTGGGACTGAAGAAAGTGTCCCTGGAAGTTGCAACAACTGGGTCCTTATTTCTCATGAATCTGGAGAACAGGCAATCAAATTAGTTCAGGTGACCAAGATACTTCAGCAATGTACATGCTTAAAGTCAATGGAATATCAGCTCATCTGGAAGTTTCTGTCTGCATGAAAAAAACAAGTACAGTTCAGTCATTTTCCTACAGTAGGACAAAAATACAAAAAAATGCAGAGTTTAAAAATCAAGTCAAACAAATATATGCAAATATGTCTGTGTGGTTAAACATACTTAAGAGCCAAAAATGCTAATAAATGTGCTGCTATTCACATAAGTATCATTTTCTAATATGGATGGAATATATTTCTTGGTGTAATCTCAGTAAGTTGAAAACTATTATGCTTTTTTTCAAGCTCCTTTTCTTTTGGTTGCTGTTCATATTCATTTTGTGTCCAAGTCAGCAGTACATTATCTTGATGTAAAATAATGAACGCATACAGGGTAGTTTCTTTGTGTAGTAGCCTATCCTAAAAGAGCAGATGAAGGATAATGCACTCCTTTCAGCAGTTTAAAGGGAGAGAGAGAATCCCATCAAATAAAGTGTCATTTTTAATGAAAAATATTAAACTATTATAATGTGAAAAGACAGAATTTAAGATTCATCTCTGTAGTACAATGAAGATACTAGCTCACATGCTGTGAAAATGAAGCAGCATGTTAAGAAAGGACCCAATTCCACAATTCTTGCTCTAGTGAATAATCTCTGTTCATACAAATAGTGATGACAAAGTCAGTGGGCCTGTCTGTGTGAGTGAGAATTATGCATGTACAGACAAAGAACTTGTTAGACTATCTTGTGAGAAGTACAGGAGATGCACATCAGTGTTGTAACCACAGAGAGACATTTTGTTTGATCTTAAAAAGCAGGATTATGAGAAGGAAACATAATATTTAAACACTCACCTTTTGATATCATTATAGTGCTAACCTGAAACCTATAAAAATAAAACAATTTAAAAGTAGCACTTAATCATTAATTTACAGGAAATCATTACTATTTTAAAATGATATGATTTTTTAAAATTACATCAAGATTACAGTATCGGTTTTAATATTTTAGGGGTACTTATTTTATAAAGAAATATCATATTCCTTTGCAATAGGGCATACAGGACCTGATTCTGAACTCCTGTATGCCAGGTTTACCTTAGTTGTAGTCCTATTTATTTAGAATTACTTTCAACTTACACTGGTGTCGCTAGAAGAATCTGGCCCATTGAATACTCTGTTTTCTAGAGATTGGCCTGAGTCTGTTTCACAGCTTCTGCTATTACGTGCTTTGTATTATTCAGTACTCAAAGTCACATCAGTCCAGTATGCTCTCAGGTGCTAGACACAGTTCATTTTTTCCTGATGATTTTTTTTCTGCTCCTGCCTCTGGGATTCCTGTACGCAAATGGAGCTCTTCTCTTTGAAGTCACCTTCAAAAGGTCACTTTGACAACCATCTCTCTGCCCTCAAATGTCAAGCTGTTGTTGACATATATAAAGGTCATCCAGAGAAAAAAAGCCAGCAAAGGGAAAGGGATAAAAATATTTTCAGTAGTTACTGTGAAAGCATTTTTAAAAACTAGATTTTTAAAAATGCTACGTGAGAACAGTTTACAGCACATATTAATACTGGAAGCAGGAGAGAATGAGTCAAGGTCTCTAATGCAATGTGCAGGTAGCTCATGTCTGTTGAATAATTAAGACTGGAGTTTCATACTGCTTAAAATGTTTAATTGTATCAACCATTTTAAAGCAAGCCATAAAATAATTAGGCATTTAGTACATTAGCAAATTTACAGACATAATTAAAGAAAATTTATTTTTTATTATACACCAGCAAAACAGTACTTTACAATTAGGTCAAGTTGAAGGTGACATTTATGTTACATTTTAATTCATCTAAATTTTAACCTTGCCTAAACATGCCCACCAGAATTCTACACACCATCTATTCATATTCTAAACACAATTCCAGTCCCTCTTCGGGAGACAAGCAAGTAAACCAATAATGAATAAAACAACTCCTCAGTGTTGGAATAATACTTTCTGATTCTCTGGAATAAAAACATTGCCCCTTCAGCCCAGGCCACCTAGAGATGCGTTGCCTCAATGTGAATGCTGCCTAGGATAGTGGTAACTTGTCAAATAAATAAAAACACTGACCTATGTCCATGTAATCAGAAAGCATCCAGTGCACAGCACTAGAATATACAGCCGTGTCATAGCAAGAAGAAAGGAAACATTTTAGGAGGACTCCATTTGTACAGTTTTTCAGTCACAGCTCAATTACCAGTGTCTTGTGTGTTGGACCATTTGGCCCATAGACAACACATTGCTGCTCCAGGGAAAGCACTTGCTTTTGTTTACTTGGGAGTTTTCCTGTACTGTGAAACGCAATGAGAAAGGCTACTACCTTACTGTTTTCTGTGCAAACCATTCTAGGTTTAAAGACTGCTACATTTCCTTGTGGAGCCCCCAGACTTGCAATAGCAAGATAAATACAAACCTGGCAACTGAAATAAAACTGAGAAGTATTTATGATATCAGTATGTGGCCCTACTCATTTTCTGTAGAAAGCAAAGGGAAGAATAATTTCAAAGGTGGCAGGGTGTCTGTTTTGTGCTTAAAACCAGAAGAAGAAAATTGAATACTTTTTATGAAATAGAGGGTTGAGTTTCTTTATAATATAGTTTCTAGTTAAGTCTGAAATGTATAAGCATCTAGAGTGTTTCTAGAACCCACAGAACTTTACAATGTGTCTGAAAATCACTGTTATTTTTTCTATAATATAACAATATATGAGGACCACAATTCCAAGCATGGAGTGATCCATCTTCATTTCAGCAATATTGAGTCTTGGGAATTATCTGCACCAAAGTGTTACAATCAAGTAAGTCCTGATTTATGATGCTTTCAAAGAGAGGGGAACCGGGTAATTTGCATTCACCCCTCCATCTTGCAGTTTAACTGGAAAAAGTGGGCTTGTGATTTCAACTGAATACCCACAATAAAGTTTCTGCGTATTTCCTTCTCCTCCTATGTTTGATCAGAAAAGCAGGCCTTCTCTTGATTTCTCTTTGGAAAACTGTAGATGACTGCAGATATAGAAGAGTGTAAGCCATCCTATATATAGCATGGAAATGAAACCTGACTAATTGAAAGGGAATTGGATTTTTATTCAAACTGTTTAAAACATTTTGAACTATTAGATCTTTACCCCTGTTTAACTCAAATGTCTGACTGACAAATGCTTGGAAGAAGAGCTCCACAGATAAAAGATTATAAACAATATTCAGAACTACTGCAGCTGTGACTCAAGGTTGTGTCATGGACCTTATGAGTCCTCAATGGCCTCTACTAAGGGGAAGTGTAAAAGACCTTCAGTTCCTATACTAGTACTTGTATAAGGCTGAGTCTGGCCTTGATAACCTTTGAAGATACAGACAATTGCATTTTAAGTAAATTAGAATTGGTGTTTTGGATCTTTTCAAAATTTCCAATGTGACCATTGTACGGATCAAGTTACATTGCATAAGGTTGGAACATTTCTTTGTTCGTGAGGGACTAGGATGGGGGGGTCCTTAGATTCTCTGGGATAAATAAATAAACCAAATAATTGTCACACTTGTAAAAAGCCATATTAAACCACTGGAACTTTGGTGAAATGCATGTTATCTACTTACAGAATGTGCATGCTTATATTTCAGCTACCCAGATTGGTATGACTGTCAGTTACTTAGGCACAATGTATGATTTGTGTACAAAGAAGTGAAAACTTAAAGCACTTAGGACACCTATACATGAGCGTGGAGGCTCCTCTGACATGCTGGAATTCCAGCGATTAATTGAGCCTCCTGTGTTTCTTGCATCAGCGTCCCAGCGCTTCCAAATGGCAGCAGGGGTTCTTTATCTAAAGCTCATCTAACGAGCTTTAGTTCAAGCACCCCCGCCACCATTTTTAAGCACAGGTACACCAATTCATGAGATGCAGCAGTACTTTAACTGCAGCGGCTCTTAGAGCCCTTCTAATTAAAGTGCCATGCCCTCCCTTCCCCCCCTTCTCCCTCTCCACCAGCCCCAGAGCATGTGCAAAAGTGCCCTCAGACTTTTTAAAATCCTGTATGTAGCCAAATACATGGATTGGCCTCTGGCTTTTGCTACATTTTTCTAGTAAATATTTCAGGCATGGCATAGCAGAATTGCAACCAAAGGACAAAAAATGTAAAGACTTGTTACTTAGATGGGAATGATTTAATCATTTCATTGTTGTAGGGTTCCATACATAGGTTGCCTAGTGCCAACAAGTAAACAAAGTTCTTTCTACACATCTATATAGAAAAGGTCTTAAAAATTAGAGTAACTTAAAAAAATAACCTGTTATCAGTGTTGAAATTCTCTAGTAAATGCTATAAAAGCACTTAAGTATTTACTGTTTTTCCATCTATACATCATTAAAACATTTACTGATGATATGAGCAAACAAAATTAAGTTACATGTTACAGGAAAGAAAACAGTTATAGTTGTGTTTGACAGAATAAGCTGATTCAGAGAAGCAGCATCAGTTTTGCCAGATTAATGCCTCCTAGTTGTTGTTGCCATCTTCTTCCCTTTTTCTATATGCTTTATTTAACATTTGTATTTCTTCCTGATAACCATCTCTCTCCATATGCTGCTTTTTACTGTTTTGCCTGTGAGCCTCAACAGTGTCTGGAATTGATATGTTAATATCACTGTCAGGATTGTTTGAAGGTATAAAGAGTGAGTAGGAGGCTGTTTCCCCTAAATCACAAGAAACAAACCTATTTTCTTTCCGTGAATAGCGCAAGGATGGAGACCTAACTTGAGCAGAGGACTGGCTGATGTTACTGATGATAGACACAGTATCCATGGCTTCTTCATTGTCACAAATTTCAAGAACCTCTAAATGAATTTTGACACTTGTGTCAGCAAATGTAGTAGGAGAATCCTCAGGGTTTGGCTCATGACCAACGCTCTTTGATCGATACACTTCAATTTTCTTTGATGTGGGTGTTATTTTTTGCCCTTCAGTGCTTACCTCGTATGTAGATAAAGAGAGAGTTTTTCCTGTGGGGGCCTGAAGAGATACAGTTCCTTGAAATGCACATAAAGGAATAGCTAAGGCCCCACCTGAACGCTGGAAAGAAATAAAATTACCGTTATTTACTGTTCTTTTGTGAAGCCTGAATCCATTATAAATAAGCAAATTAAGCATAGCTTTTTAGATTGCCTTCATTACAGTACGCTCTCCATAGGATCACTTTAGAAGCCTGGCATTTAAATCAATATGATTTTTTTTTTTAAAGGAAAAAATCATTAAAATAGGTGTTTTAAAGATAGCAAGTCTCTATGACACATTTTAATACAAAAAGCAAGATCTCACTCATTAGAGTGATTATAATTCAGTTATATGCATGATAACAAAGAGATTTTATAACATTTGAAAAGGATTTGCAGACCATGATGATTTGAAAATGCCATAGAACCCAAATCCTCACCTCCAAAGACAGTAGGGATAGGTCTGCACTGCAGACAGAATCATCCTGTAGAGCAGCGGTCAGCAATGTTTTTGGGCAGAGTGCCAAAAAATGGTCACAACCTCGACTTGTAAGATGTTGGCATGTTGGGGGCAGGGGGCAAGAGAGCTGTGAGGGGTCTGATCCTCATTATGGCAGCATAGCCACTTCCCCGCTGTCTACTCCAAGGCGTGCATGCCACGCAAAATGTCTCTGCATGCCACACCCTGGCACATGTGATGAGGGTTGCCTACCCCTGCTGTAGGGCTACCTAAATTAGCCTTAAACAAGTTAACATGGGCGCATGTACAGGTCACTCTATGGCAATGTAATGATGTGCTGCATTGCCATACAGCATGCTATGGCAACATAGTGATCACATATGTCTACACGCAATCACCAGCTAAGTTGCCATAACAGCATGCTCTCCATGTATAGCATGCTGCTATAGCGACATAGCAGAGAAATCTACCCTTGTGCCATGCACACAGTGCAGTCACCACCCATACTGTGCCGTGCTTTAATACTTCCAAACAGAAGTGCTAAAGCATGGCGCCATAGCAACGGCACTGTATGGCAATGTGTAGATGTGCCCTATGAGTACCAGAAGCAATCTAGCTGGTCAGCAGTGTGCTAGTGAGAAGCAATGTGCATTGCACCCTGAGTGTGCTACCATCACCTCTACAGCTAACGACTCCTGCAACAATTCATAAGTGACCCTGCTTCCCTTCATATTTTCCCCATGGCTGTAACATCAGAGATGATGCTATGTACAGGGCTGAGGGCTCAGTAAGCAGCCCACCAACCCACATTTCAGAACTCTGTTCACCCTTCCAGTGCAGTAGCCTGCACTTTTCTGGCATGTCTGAGGAAGAGGATATGGGAAGGAAAAGAAGACTCAAGCAAAATGGAGCTTGAAACAAAGAGAAAAGAAAAAAGGATGAGGGAAAATATAAGAGCAGTGAGAAAATGAGAGAAAGAAGAGAGACAGCCAATTTGTCAGATTATGACAGGAGACTAGGCACAGTACTCCTCACCCTCTAGCTAAGGGAGGGCTAAAATAAGGGAAGGAAGCAACTGGTCAGAGAACAGCAGGATTTGCCTTCTAATTTGTGACAGTGTTGTGACAAACTGACATTTTAGCTGACAGGCATGAACACTGGATAAACCCTACACAGCAGAGAGCTCAGAATAGTTCCTTGTTCCTTGATTACAAAAACCACTGGCCTTTACCTTTGCTACTTACCTGCTACATTTATGGATGATCCCAAATCCCCTTTGTGTGTTAATCATAAAATGGGAACATGTCTCTCCCACACAGTTCATGATTTGAAAAAAAGGGTGGGGAGGGAAGAGAGTTAAGACAAATTTTAGCTCAAATAACAAGGCAGGGATGCACTCTGGCATTACTCAGGAACTGAAAGGGTGCCTCCTTTCATGCAAAAAACCAAGGAAAGAACTAATAACAATACCATCTTTCCTACTGAAAACAACTGGCAAAATGCTCTTTTGAGGATTAGGAAGGTCAGTTACTTACTATTAAGAAAAGATCTTGTGATGAAACCTTGAAGATTGAGCCCTGAATTTTACAGGACTGCCATGCCATTAACTAAGTGCTGCAAGACCTCACCACAGATACAAAGAGACTGTCTCACGAAAAGACAATTGGGTCCCATTGTACAAGAGATGGTTATTAGACTCAGGCCTATTCTGGTGCTTGGACAAAGCACCTAGTCTGAAAAATATTAGCTGTTGGGGCTTGCCTTGCTAAGAAAGGAATAAAAGTCATAATAGTCTTAATAGATTTGTCAGAGGAAAATGGATATCAAAAGCATACCATCAATGTACACTCAATGTCACAAACAGCTTATTTTTCTGTGGATCTAGTTCAGACTAGATCCAATGATAATTAATATAACTTCAACTTTCCAGCACCCTGCCCTCTGGGAGTGGAATTCAGAACCTCGTGGTGGGCACCTGGGCTCCGTATGCAGACCACACTGCAGAACAGGAGCCAAAACTGACAGCACGTTGAATGGAGCGCTCTCATAGAGCTAGCCACAAAGAGAAAACACTGTCAACAGAAGGATGCCTGATAGCCCACCCTTCCCTTGGCATTATGCAACATTGTCCACTTGCACTCCACAGTAAGTCTGTACTTGAAGATAGTCACAACTTGTTATTCAAAAAAAGGGTTCAGTTTTAACCAAAAATATCTTGAGCAGAGAAGGAAGTGGCAGTAATGTCACTCTCCACCTACTCTGTGACATAGTTTAGTGACTACAGCACACCCCCCAGCAGTTGGAGATCTTTCCACGGAAGTAGGAAACTTTTGTTAAGTTCCCTTTACAGCTCAAAGAGGTTCAAACCTAGGTCCTCTGACTTCTTACTGCCCCCTAGCCACTAGGCTGTCAGTTAGTAGGCTGGTCAGCCATGTGGGTTCCCGTCTCTGCTCAAAGACTCTTTGTAAATTTTGGATTAAACAGTCATTGGATAAAATACATGAACTGGGAACCAAGACTCCCACTTCCTAGGTGACTGTCCTAACTGCTCTTCCTGCTTGTGTTGTCTCTCTCTAGCCCAATTAATATTGAGTTTTTGCTGCACAATGGTACAGTTTCTATAAAAGGGGTAAAGGTTGCAGGACCTCACCCAGAATAGTCTATGCTCTGATTGCCTGGTCACTCTCCTGGGCACTGCAAGTGCGAACATCAAGATAAGAGAATTAAACCAGGTCTCCCTTTTCCCAGCCAATTATTTTGACTAATATAGTATTAATGACATACTGACATCACTTTCTCTTTGGGTCATGTTATAAAAGACAGGAGCCAAGACTGTATTTTGGACAGTTAAACCTGACCCTGTTGGTTTGGGTTTGAGAACAACAATCAGGTTGAGTTCCTTAGGGAACCTAGGTGGGAAAACTTGACAGATATATATGAAGCTGGACATGTTCCAGACTTCTTCAGAAGCAGAACTGCACATATGCAGGAGCCTGGGGAACATTAAAGTCAAATGGCAGGGGGTGCGGGGGAAAGGGAGGAGAGTTCTCAGCAAATGTAGGTGCTTCCAGGGATAGGCAGCAAATGACTGGAAGCTTTTTGAAATTACAGTTTTGGACTTAGGCACCTAAAATACATTTATATCTTGCTTTGGATCATTAATCCCCAACCTTTTTCTCAGCATGACCCCATTTAAACATTGGAAAATTTTTGCAACACCAGAATGATGCAGACAAGATCAATCCCTGGGCAGCACATCTGGAGTGGAGCCTGTGTGGGGTGTGGGAGAGGAGGGCGGGCAGCGCTGCTTGCGGCAGGTTCGAGGTTCCCCATCATGCTGCCTCCCCCTTGGGGGCCTTTGCGGCCCAGCAGGTGGGACCCAGCATAGGAGGGGAGAGAGGGGTGGGGAGGCTCAGTGCTGCTGCCAGGAGCCCTATGCTGACTGTGTTGCCATGGCGAGGTGCTCCCTGCCTGTCCGGCAGCAGCAGCAGCAGCACCGGTGTGCAACTGTGCCTCCTGCACACAAATCTGAAGAACACATGCCCCCCCAGGCCTTCCTTCCCAGTAGGGTATGCAGCAGCCTCTCCCTGCAGCCCTGGAACTCTGCCAGCCTGCAAAGGGAACCCGTTGTTTCCCTCTTTTTAATGTTATTTTCATCATAATTGGTCGACACTGCTGAGTGTCTTTGTGACCCCATTTTTTATTGTTGTGACCCCAAATGGGGTCATGACCTCAAGGTTAGGGGTCTGGCCCTTGGTTCTGTAGCTAGGTGCATGAAAGGTAATATTTATCTGTTGTGTAAAACTGAATTCTCATTGAACAAAGAGAGAGAATGTCCTGAACTACAATAGAGGTTGTGGAAGAAACAATGTAGTTGTTCACAAATTTGTTTCTAAGTAACTGATAAAAGATGTGAGGCTTAATTTTCAACCACAGATCTAGATGCTTTGTGTTGTGCAGGCTCTAAATTGGTTATACTGGAAATTTCCATTATAAGAGTCAGTTATACTGTCTGCATCTCTGCAGTAGTTCCTCTGGTTCATAGTGCAGGTTATATAGAAAGACATCTGAAGTGCAGGAAAACAAAAGTTGAATAAGGACTAATTATTTGAGCACCTATTGAATGCAAGGCTAGATTCTACCTTGAGATATCCAATTTTACAAATCTGTAGTATCTAGAAGCTGGAAGATATCTCTGAGTAATTACTTGTACCATACATCTCACTGCTCTTTCTAGGTAGTCTGACTTTTTTTTTTAATTAAGAAAACAACCTCCATTTTAGCAGCAAGACGTACACACCAGGTTTATACTTTTTTCCTACATTTGGTGGGCAGTATAATTTCTCCAGTAGGAAAAACTGAAATAATATACCTTATCTATGTGCCTCTTCAGTGATATGGGCCTATTTACTAGCAAGTTCATGCAGTCAGGTAACAAGACAAAGTGATAACCGATATATTGTAATATAGTGATGTTTTAGGGGCACTAAATAATCTGAATGGGACTGTTTTGCCATGGTCAATGAAAAAATTTAAAGCCTAAACTAATAGTTTCTCATAAATTGCTACTGACATAACAAAAAAATCTACTACCTACGCATCTCATTAAACAAATACTAATTAAACAAACTCACTGGCCACCAATGTAAAATACTACAACATAAAAAAACCCAAAATGAAATCAAATACTAAGTATAGCTAACAAGCCCTATATAATGTTTTGATGTTTGCTAACTAAATCACAGACTATTTTAAGTTTTTAAATAAATCGAACTCGTGAAATAGCACAAGGAGGTAAAGGGAGCATAGATTTAAGTCACTACTCTTAAATGTTTGTGCTGGCTGACCACAATGATGCAGTGCAGCTGTGTTCTACACCAGGGAAGCTTACAGGTGGCATCTGTGAGTTGAGTACCTTACAGTGATGCTTAAAAGTGACAGTGCCATGAAGGAGAACTCCAAAGTCCACAGGGTTGCAGTCAGAGATGATGAAAGGCCCTCTGTGCAACCAACCTTCTTTAAATGCTTCTGAATTAAGTACCTGAAAGGATAAAACACCTGAACCAGCTCCAGGACAGCAGCCCTCCCAGCAGTGCAAAGAAGGTCTGGCACCTCAGTCATGTAGACTAGTTACTAACTGATGTTCTGAACAATATGAGCTAGAGGTTAAAGACTCTCCTGGATTCCCATCTTTTATCTTGGCTGGTTTGCTTGTTTGGCCAACCTCATGCATAAGAAGGAAGCTGAGTTAAGAAATGGAACTCATGTATTAGATTTACTCTAAAATGAACGGGCTTGGAACAGCTTTATTTCTTCTGAAAGAAAGAGAAGGACAGATTTAGGTCTCATTTGCATCCGGTTAAATCAGGATAAACCCATAAAAGTCAGTAGAGTTAGTCTAAATGGCAACTAGAGTAAATGGGAGAATACCTGTATATTTTCTGTTCAGCTCAATTATCTTAAAAAAAACACATGGTATAGTTTTTCTACAAAGCATTAACAATAATGTGTGCCTTGTTATTCTTTTTTGGCTGCATGGTGGTGGGCTTTCACTTATTTTGTTCTTGTAAAGATACCCATTATGTCAGCTTTACTATCTAAAGGAGAGCTGTCAAAGATATGGCCCATAGGCCAGCTCTGGCCCATAAAGCCCTATGATCCATCCCAGGTCTTGGACAGTGTGAGAGCCAATCTGGACCAGCCCAGGATCCAGCGCACAGGGCTGGTCTGACGGGGCACCCCATGCAGTGTGCGCCTCTTGCTGGCCCTGTGCACCATGTGCAGAGTGAGCCTCAGAGTGGGGCCAGCGCACGCTTTGTGTGGGGCTTCCCAGAAGATGCATCAACCATTCCATCACCACGCTGGCACCTTAGGGTTTGAGCCACTTCTCACCCAATGCATCAATGTATATGGCCATCACACCTGAGAAAGTGGCCACAGTGCTCTTATGGGTTTACTAACCTTGCCTCCCTCTCTGACACCCTGGGATGCTGGCTCACTGTCTCACCTCCCACATCTTTTTTGGAACAGATTATTAATTTGAGAGGTTGCCTTAATTCACCAGAAGGACTTCTGGAAGTATTTTGCTCTATGGATCACTTCACTGGGCTGGCTTGTTCCTCAATTTATTCAAGTTTGCTGTGTTGCCTCATTCATCGGTTCAGTCTCTTAGGAGGGTGAGAGTCAGAGCCCAGCTATCTCAATCCTTGGGCTTTTGGTAACCTGCTGTCACAGCCTCTGGACATCTGACAGTCCTCTATCAAATGCTCTGTTCCTCCCTGGCACTAACTGTGGCCTGTAGTCTTCCCCATTGTCACACCCATGCTCCAAGGAATCTTTTCAACAATAACAAACAATGTGAAACCTCAGTCACTTAACTGCTAAGCAATCCCCTTCAGAATCCATAGGATCACAGGAAAGAAGGGCTGGAAGGGAACTTACATGGTCATCTAGTCCAGCCCCCTGATCAAATCAGGATCATTGCTGACTAAACCATCCCAGCCAACTGTTTACGTAGATACATAGATGCTCAGGTCAGAAGGGACCTCGATAGGTCATCGAGTCCATCCCCCTGCCTAGGCAGGAAAGAGTGCTGGGGTCAGATGACCGCAGCCAGATGCCTATCTAGCCTTCTCTTAAAGACCCCCAAGGTAGAGGAGAGCACCACCTCCCTTGGACCCCATTCCAAATTTTGGCTACCCTTACTGTGAAGAAGTTTTTCCTGATATCTAGCTTAAATCTGCTCTCTGTCATTTTGTGACCATTGTTCCTTGTTACCCCAAGAGGCACCAATACTAGACCATCCTTATAGTCAGGAAATTCCTCCTAGTCTCCAACCTAAACTTCCCCTACTGCAGCTTGAGGCCACTGGTCCTAGTCCTGTCCCCTATGGCCACAGAGAAAAGCCCATCTCTATACTCTTTATAATATCCTGCACATATTGGAAGACCGTTATCTTCAAATATTCCCTTCACTTCAGGATCTACAAGGCTTCCTTCCCTTCACAATCAGTAGGTTCTTGTCCTCCAGATCCTGTGGAGCTCCTTCTCATGGCTAGCAGGGTCTGTTTCAAGCCAAGCAGAACCCAGTTTCAAGATCCAGCCCCAGAGCCTGGCTTAAGGGTTCCTTTGCCTCTCCCCTTTTTGGTTATCTGACCTGGGATTCCCTTAACTGGGCACATAGGGTGCCTACAGACATGCTGTGAGGCTGCTCCAACATGCTGTAATTACAACATGTTGGAGCAGATTCGATTAATTGAGTCTCCAGCCAGCTCCAGCCAGCCTCCATGTCTGTGTATCAGCATTCATGTGCTTCAAAATGGCAGCAGGGGCACTTGAGCTAAAGCTCGTTCAACGAGCTTTAATTCAAGCACCCCCAGTGCCATTTTGAAGTGTGGGGAGGCTGATATATGAGACATTGCAGCACTTTAGAGTGGCTCTAGCAGCCACTGTAATTAAAGCACCCCCCCCTTCTCCCCACAGAGCACATGTAAAAGTGCCCATGATTTTCTATTGACGTAATTAGCAGGCCTGCTACTTCATTCTGCTGCAGCCATTCCTTTCTCAGTTGTTCATCATCCTAGCTCCTGCAGCCCCCTAGTTACACTCTGGAGACTGCAGCTCTTTTAGCTCTAGTGTCTGGTGCCACTCTCAGTAACAGGGTTTGAGTAACTACTCTCACAGGATTCTGGTGCCTGAAAGTGGCTTCCCCAGAAATGTGGAGCCTGACAGCAGCTCCCTCTGCATTTTGAAGTCCAGTTTATGTTCAAAGTAGGTTATTATTAGAGGTTCTGCATTTCTCTTCTCAGTAATGGGGTAGAGAACCCAGTACACAGACCCAAAAACACATTAATTGTAAATAATGCAGTATGTTTCAAGAGCAAATCAATTTTAGTTACTTATACCCTTTTATAGACTCATATTATGTATGTGCTTTTGTATATACATATTTATTCATTTACTTTAGTCCAACTCTTGGGTAAGACTGACTGAAGGGGAAAAAAGCCCAGTATTTCTGCCCCGCAGGAAATTCTGATATTTTAGTATTTGTTTCTCTCTTGAAAAAAGTCAAAAGCTTCAAACTTTTCTATGATTCTGAAACATTTAAGTTTGGTAAAGTCAAGGTCTTTCAATTGAAATACAACATTTTGATATTCTCTAAATCAATTCATTTCAATTTTCTGATCCCAGTCACCCCCTTTTGTTTCAGGTCAACATTAATCTGTGTCCAGCTGAGCTTCTGTAATGTTTTATGAACATTGCAGAATGGGATCCAGACCTGGTCCATTTACTAGAAAGACAATTAACAATATTAAGTTTCAAGATAAAATTAAAGATAAATAGTTGGACTAGCAGTATTCATAATTCATCTGAAATCATGCAGATTCATTTTCTATTGAGCTGTTAGTACTTGTATCTAACAAACAGCAGCTTGTTAATTTTTAAAAATGTTTAAATATTAAATATCTGCCTCCTGCATGCCATGCAAAAACCACTTCACGTAAAATTATTTAGGATTTACTAAAAATGAAAGATTTGGGGTCCAAAGCTATGTACGCTCTGTGTGCACTTACTTTAAGGTGAGTTCCTTGCACACTGAATGTGTACCCAGGTTTGCGCCCTTTCCCCACCTCTTATACTATTTGTAAAGAGTGTTTATTTCCATTCTGCCTCACCACAGAGTATTTTCACTGTTCATTTTCCTGTCTGGAACAGCTATAAGCTATTTTGTCTGTTAAAATCTAGGACACAGTTTTCATTAGAGGACTACATGTGCCAGTACATTAATTTTTTTAACAAGCAAAAATGAAACGTTACAATGAAACAAAACACAGATATATTCATACTTCACATACTATCGTGGCATTCTGAACAAAGGAATTTCTGCATAACTAATACAGCAAATCCTTTTATTATTACATTAAGTCACACACTGTAGCCTATCATGTTTTACAGAGAATAGAAAATAGTCCACAATGCACATGTTTGTGCAGCATTTCTAAATCAAACCAATAGAAGGCTAAATTATCTCCTCTTCTGGTCACTTTGTGATGCTCAAGTAGAATCCGATTCTAATTCACCCGTTTAGAATTTCCCCCACATCGGGAAGGTCTTAGCTGATAGTGGGTGAATCAAAACATGAGCTTTACTGTGCATTAGGCTAATCTAATGTGTAGTAAAGCATTACTGTCTAGACATGTGCAGCAATTACTGCACAGTAGACTAATTTAAAGCACTGTTTGCTAGTACCAACAGGTACAGGTACTAGAAAATGGCACTTTAAACTAATACACCGAAGTGCATGTGTAGACCCTGACCAGGAACAAATTGTTCCCAGCCAGCCCAGGCAGCAGGGGGCCACAAATGCTATCTTAAAGCTCCCAGCCATGCAGAGCTCAGGGCCAGCCATGTGGCTGGGAGCTGCCCTGGAGCTGGGACAGCTCCCCGGAGTCCCCAGGAGCCTAGGCTTGCCCCAGAACCTCCTGCCAGCTTGGGGATGCCTCCAGTGCCCCCTGCCAGCCTAGAGCTGGCTCCCAGGAAACCTGGAGCTCCCCCTAGTGCTTTAGGGGGGCAAAGCAAGACAGGAACAGCCCTCATTAGGCCCACAACCCAGGTGCACATGTAGACTTGCTCCCAGGAGCAGTTTAACATGCCTGCAGTTACTGTGCAGTAAATTCAGGAGCATTAATTGTCCATGTAGATGCACCCACAGAGTGCTAACCTTGCTCCAACCCAGCTGTCCATTGGGCCCTGGCAGAGGGATTAACTGTGGTCTACCAATAATCAATTCCCAGTTGGCTGAGGGTCTTTTATTTTTTTTTAATTCACAGCCAAGCCACTTATAGAGCCTTCTCTATAGTATCTTTACAAATAGAACGTACTAGAAGTTTTGCTAGAGTAGAATCTGAAGAATATGACTCATTAAGAGAAATAAGCGTTTAGAATCATTCTTTGGAAACCGACAGAAACAAAACAGAACCAGAATCTCCCCACAACTCGACCCTGTTTGTCAAGAACTGTTTATGCACCCATGCTTACTAATACAATGGCTTTAACTTGGAAATACAGTTTTAAAAAAATCATTTTTTTTGATTGTCATAATAGGGTCTCATCCTAAAAAATGCCAAGCACTTTCAAAGGAGATATTGTGCACCTTAACCTTCATACATTCCCATGTGATAATTTCCTACCCCAGACACATATTTTGTGCAGTATCTTAAAGTTAATTTATTCTAAAAAAAAATCTTTTTAGGACATTGTCACTGGCATCACAGTGCACAATATTCGCAAAGAACAGCTAGCTTACTTGAATGGTTTGCTTGCTGTGGATGAAAAACTGTGCAGGGTAACATGTTACCTCAGGCGTGAACGTGTTTTTCCATATAGGGTAACAACTTACCCCAAACCTATGTTAATGCATTGAGGTAACTTGTTGCCTCAATGCAATTTCTGTATAAATGACAAGTCTAGACCTGTCTGGCCATTTTGGGTGGATGCATCTGAAAGATCAGCTTTCATTCGCACCTCATTCATGTCCACTTCAGGTATCCATGGTAACTAATGAATGGCTATTCCCCCACTCTGCTTTTGAAGAAGATGTGGTAATCCCTTTTGCTAACCACTTTGTTTGCATGCTGCAAGGTCATCAAAACTCCCTGCCCCTTGCCAACCCCCCTTGTCACACACAAATCCACCTCTGCTCTCTTTTCTCATGGCATAACTCCACCTCACTTACCCCTTCATAACATACAAGCTAGTTTGCCCTGCCTTTGTTGGAAGTGAGGACAAGGAGCAAAGGGACAGCAGAGAAGAAACAGAACAACATCATACTGCAATACAGCACACACTATGGAGTCCCCTTCAACAGTAAGGGCTTGATACCCCCCATGCCCCTTTTACTTGCTCTCAGTAAGCCCCTGTATGTGTGGTTTCCAAATAGCATTGACCCACATTTGGCTTGCCTGCAAAGGGTGGATGCTGGTCTGGTTTTTGTACCCAGGAGGAGAGGATGCTACCTGCGCTGCCATAGGGCAGGGTGGAATTGCTTCTGTGACAGCATTGGTGGACAGGCTTGTCTTTGATTGTTATTTATATGCATTCAGCAGTAATCCATTTTTTTCTTTTTTTCTGCAGTCCAGGATGAGAAGGCAGTACATATTCAGCGCTGAAGCCTGTCTTGCACACGTAACTAGGGATGACAGCAACACATCCACTGACAAAATCTTATCCCAAGGCAGTGAGGATGCCGACTTTATTCCAGACATGGGAGATTGTTCAGAGCAAGAAGACCATGTGTCTATGGAAGCTTCATCCACCTCAGATGAGGAGGAGTTGGTGCTACAAGCAGAAGTGATGCCAACACTTCCAGTAGGGAAGTGGACCAGCCCACGGCTGCTGTGGAAGACCAAGGAGAGCTACTGCAGGACATGGAGCACAGCCACTGCCCCCAGAAAACATTGCAGATGGTGACACCTTTAGAGGAAGGAATGGCAGAGTGTGGGGAACAAAGTCCACAACTAATACATCATCAGAGAACAGCCAAGGACACAGTCCAAAAAAGGCCTGGGCCAACAAGAGAAAGTAATAAAGACACAATGGTGGAAACATTCCACCTGTTTCTCTCACAAGATATCCTGACTGTTATCATAAGAGAAACAAACAGAGAGGCAGAAAGAAGATTCAGGGAGTGGAATGATAGCCATCCTGAAAATACAAAAGAGTGAAAAAAGCTGAATGAAACAAAGCTGAAAGCTTACATTGGCCTCCCACTGCTGAGTGGTCTATACCACGGTGGTCATGAGGCACTGGAGGAGTTGTGGGAGCAACACACCGGGCATCCTTGCTTCCATGTCACCATGAGTTTAAAACGATTCTGTCAAATCACCAACTACCTGAGATTTGACAACAAACTGACATGAGGAAAGGAGAGCTGTGGACAAGCTTGCTGCCTTCAGAGATATTTGGACACAATTTGTGGAGCAGATCAGGAAATGGTATATTGCAGGAATACACCTGATGGTTGATGAGTGGCTCATTGCATTCAGGTGTTGCTGTCCCTTCAAAAAGTACATGCGCAGCAAGCCTGCCAAATATGGCTTGAAAATTTGGTGGTGCTGTGATTCAGCAACATCATTCCCCCTGTTTGGAGACATCTACCTGGGCAAGCAACCAGAAGCTTAGTACCCAGGTCATTCAAAAACTGGTTCAGCCCTGGTACAAGATGGGAAGGAATATTTTGGGTGACAATTTCTTCACAAGTGGCAGAAAAACTGCTACAACAGGACTTCACCTATATGTGGGTATGATTGAGAAAAACAAGGCCGATATCCCAAACGAAATGCAAGCAAAACAAAAAAGGGAAACTTTTTCATCCATTTTTGCTTTTGATGGGGAACTCACCCTACTTTCCTATGTTCCAATGAAGTCCAAAACTGTGCTGTTGCTGTCAAACATGCACCATGACCTGTCAGTGGGTGGAGAGCAAAGAAAGCCATACATCATCCATGACTACAATAAAAACAAGGATGGGGTGGATAACCTTGACCATTTAGTCCGTATGACTACTTGCAGATGGAAAATCAACAGGTGGCCAATGATACTATTTTTCAATATGCTGGATGTGGCTGCCATTGCCAACCTTATCATTTGGCTATGTCGCAACGCACACTGGAAGCAAAGATCACATGTAAGAAGACAGCACTTTTTTTTCCAGGAGCTTGGAGAACAGTTGATTGATCGGACAAATAAAACAAAGAATGATGGATACATGTAATCTGTCTAAGTCCGTCAAGTCTGGTATGACTGCCCTAAATTACCAATTGCTACAATGCACCCCAGTAGAACCTTCTGCAAGCATGAGTGGACATTGTGCTTTTTGTCCAAGGACAGATGACCACAAAAACCGGAATGATGTGAAGATGGTAAGCAATTTGCTTGTGTGCACCACAGTACATCACTGCTGCTTTGTGAAGAATGAAATATTTAGTTAAAATAGTTAGGAAATGTTTTTGGAAGTAATTGTTAGTTTGAAAACTGTAAATTGAAGACTTAGCAAATTGTTCATTAACATTTTGAAACTCTAAAAAATGTTTAAATTTTGTTCATAGTTTCAGTTAAATAATATTTTGGGTTCAAATCACCATAAACACTCTTTCAAACAATCTGTATGTTTAATAAATAGTTTTTGGTACATTTATACTGTTGTCACTGGTTCCATTTTGTTCATGCAGGTGGGGTAACAAGTTACCCCATGAGACCAACAGTGTCGAATTGCGGGATAACAAGTTACCCCATGAGAACAATAATGTACGGTTTCATGAGAACGGATGAGGGTTAAACTCATACTGGATTCTATAGGAACTGCTCGGTAATTCACAGAATTAAGCCCTATAGAAAAGTTTTGAATACTGTACTCCTTAATTATATCTCATTATAATTTTGAATTTCCTTTTCATGACATTTATGTTTTACCTGAAAACTACTTTGCTTAGAAGTGTTTCAGATGGAGGTGAAGTGTTTATTTTGCTCAAAGAAGCCTATACAATTAAAATATTGCTAGAAGAAGCCTGTACCTTTAAAAATGCTCAAAGGTGACTTTTTATGCCTCAATTTAGCAAGAAAACATTTCTATATGCATTTTAGCATTCTATCCTCAATGCAGTAGGTTTTATCCCATTCACGCTTAAGAAAATGTAACCCAGCGGACCATGATTCTCTGCTACTTTGCAGTCAGTGGAGTCATTTAGACCTTGATTCAAGAAAGGATAAGTCCATGCTTAACTCAATGGGAAGCTTTAGAGATTTTATTTTAAGTGGGACTACATGGTGACACAGGAAAATATGAAGCAGCTTCATTTTCTGAATGTCTTCACTGATTAAGGATTTATCTCCTGAAAACAAAGCAGAGTCTGCTCTTTAGTGAAATACCTGTTAGCATCTGACTTTTTCTGAGAGTAAAAAATGTTCTGTAACAAAACACAGTACTTGACAGATGGTTCATGTAACTTCTGCCTCAGTTTGATTACAAAGACAAAAATGACTGCAGCAATATTACGAGCACCAACAATTAAAACATCACAAGTTATGCCCCTTAAAAGTTCTGAATTCTCCTTAAAAATCTGAAAAAATTTATTCTTTTTATTTCTGTTCTGGTTTTTAAACCTTTAGGTTGACATTATCAAGCTTTTCTCCAGAATCATGAAGGTAGAAACTTCATGTAAGATGATAGAAGGTATACAAATATAAAAGCAATGGTATTCGGAATTAAGGATGAAATTCCATAGCATATCTTTGTGTACTTATTTATAGGCCAGAGTAGGAGTGTCATACTGGTGGGCTATACACCCTGTCACAATCACTAAATACTCCCCTTCCTTTCCCACTGCTGACTGCTGCTGATTTTCATGGCCAGTGGTGATCAAAAACCACAAATTCTGTGGTAGGGAAAAGGTGTTGGGCTATATTTTGCTGTCAGAAGCTGGAATTACTGTTGGCATGGCCAGTGCCTAGGGAGCTAACACCACAATCACTTACTACTCCCCTGCTACTGATTTTCATGGGCAGTGGTGACTGAAAACCAAAAATCCAGTGGTAGTAAAAAGGGGGCTTGGTGGTGGTAGCATTAACCACATGGGTTCTAGCTGTGCCAGCATAGTGGTTCTGGTGGCTGTAGTGAGAAACTCCACGCGCTGGATGACCTGTCTCCGCAAAGTCCCATGGTCCAGATAATTCATCTCTGATTCAACTCTGGCAGCCATGAAAAGAAGCTCCATAGGCCAGATGACCCACCTCCATTTGACACCCCTGGTCTACAGTACCATTTTCATTCAAAGGATCCTTGCAAGTCCACAGATAACAGGAAGTTAAAAGAGCAGCCTACGAGGTAAATACTTGCTCGCTCAATTTTAAATATGTCTGGAAAAAGGGCAGTGCTATATAGTGCAAGTGGGAGATCAGAAATCATATCAGTTTGTCAATTCATTGTTTCTGGTATTTGCAGAAGAAGGTAGGAGCACTTGAACTGTGAAGTTAAATCCTAGTATGTGGGAATCTGCTGTACCAAAGTAGTGCTTATTCATTAGCTTGGGTGTGAATATATAGCCCTGCTAGAAATTCTGTCATCAGATTTAGATGATCCTAGAAAAAGACTCTGTAGAAGTGCCTCAGTCTTATTCTACTTGGAAGTCAAATAGAATATGTTACAAAGATATAAATGAGCAGTAACTCTACTGATTTTAGCTAAAGTTACAATAGTCTCCTCTACACAGGCTGTGCACACAACATTTCTTGTGACTCACTTTGTTCATTGATATCCCACTTTCAGGTCTAGAAAGCCACTGGGGTTTATTTTCTACAATCACTTCCTCTCCCTCTACAAAGTCCCATGAAGCAGAATAGAGTCTGGAATTAGCTTGCAGGCTCCAGTTAAAACAACATAGAATATTCACATATAACCAACAGCAAGCGACTTTGGGACACTAGAAAATGTCACAAGGTATTCAAAACACAATCCTATAACTTTCTTTCACTCCCTCCCTCCCTCCCAACAAAACAAAAAATACAGCCAGGCATTAAAGGAAAAAAAACCAAAACACTAATTTAGGGTTCCTTCACTTCTTTTTAAGGAATGGCCAACTAGACATGTTCCAAACAAATTTAAAATCCATTAAAAGCATTAACTGTTTAAGACGTCTATCTCATCCGTGGCTTAGCCACTCAGCTCTGTCTTTCAGCTTTCCACCAGCTCTGTTGTCTTGGTCCTGTTTATAACTCCGGAAACCTACTAAGATCCATTTGTTTCCTACTCCTGCCATTTAGCCTCTACCTTGCAGATAGAGAGCTCCAGAACTTTCTCCCATTATAAATTTACCATTCCTGAGATGTAAACCGACCTAGTCTGTCAAAGGTAAATCTGTGTTTGCAACAGAAAATTAGTGAAACAAACAAAGTGAAGGGCTGAGATTCTGGCCTTAATCAATTTAGTGTTAAAACCCAAAGTCTACTCCATAATAATAATATCTACATAATGCTTTTCCTGCAGAGATTTCCATATACTTTTCAAGGGAAGTTGGAAGTCAATCTCATTAACCCCATTTTACAGATAAGGAAACAAACCCAGAAAAAGGAAGTGATTTGGCTAATCACCCAACACGTCACTGGTTGCGCTGGAAATAGAAACAGTTTTCTTGAGTCCTAGTCTTGTACCCTTTCCATTGGACAGCATTGTCCCACCAGACAGAAATAATATAAAAAATGGGTAAGTCTATATTGGGTCTGCACCTCCTAATCTCTTCTAAGGAATGTAGACTAGGGCTGACCAGTTTTTAATTTTAGAATATCTCCAAATGAGGCGTTCATGCTGACTTTTCACAGACAATGTATTTTCTGTTTACTTTAATATAAAGACTTTAGTCTTCCAATCTCCTAAAAATAAAAAATTAACAACAGTAAAATTAATTACTGCATAAATCTGCCCTTTGAGAAGCTGACTGCAGTAAATTTAGAGTTGCTGTGGTAGTGACAGAAATAGATGAGGTCACCCCAAGGGACTTGGAAACCAGTGATTGCTCTTGCCCTAACCAATATGTCTGATCTATATTTGGAGTACATTAATTAAAAAGAACAAGAAACGCCATCCAAAATGAAAAGGGAAAAATGTATGTTTTTCTACCTTGGCTTTTGTATTGTGTTGTCTGGAAGGGAAGAATAAGAGCTCAGCTCAGCAGCCAGTCCTATGCAACATTGGGGGGAGGGAGGGAAGCGGGGGAAAGCAGATAAGAGGGAGGCAGTTGTGAGTTCAGAGTGCCTTCTGAAGTTTAGTGTGTCCTCTAACCTGGTGCCACTCAGTCCCAATCTGGTACCTACTGTAAGAAAAGATCACCTTTCGGCTTGCTCTAACCGGCCCCATCAGCCAGTGTCTACTTTAGAAGCCAGAGATCAGTCAAGCATAAAAACACCCCTGTCATAGCCTGTAAACCAGCAGCCATGCGAAAGCTTGACAAACGTAGCTGCTGAACAGTTGTGCAGGAGTTAGGTCAGATTCAAGGCACCTTTGCACTTAAAACCTTAAGGCCCTGGTGACTCAGGTATTTTTAGACTCTTACAATTCATTTAACTCACTTTGGTATCTACAGGATTCATTCTGCATGTCTACACTTTATTTTAAAATTTCACAATAATAGATTGAGTTAATTCTGCCTTATATTTAGGCATTGCTTGTGTAAGTGGAGATTTAAAGGAAGGAAAAGAAGAAAGAATTCTATAAAACTCTATTTTTTTTCATTTCCTTGACTAAACAAGATAAAATGACTGCCATCTCAATATCATTCAGATGACCACATGGTTTTTCCTTCTCTACATTTTTTTAAGAGCATGGATCTTAATTTCTTTATATTATAATGGCTGTTGACCTTTATACATGCTGTACTATTACTCTTATGTTAACATTATTATAAACCACTAGTATTATAAATAACCAATTCAGTTATATGGCCAAAGATTTCTATATCTCAAATATATTACATTTAAATAGGCATTCTGCTAGCTGAAGAGCTGATCTTATGTGATGCATATCCATTGAATAAAAACAGAGTTACCTAGCAGGATTTGGTGTCATGTTTGGTTTTCACCTGACATTCCCTTTCACTCTGGACACCTGCTTTATAATTGTGGAAAATAACTGGAAACACAAGGGTGTCCATTTTCATCTATATTCATGTTGTTTTTAGATGAGCAATTAAAAACCTATTGATCACTTCTCACTTACCTTGGGCAGCTGCTTTCATAATATAGTTCCAGGCATTTATGGTAACTCATAATAAATCATTTATACTTTCTGGTAGAATGTGTATAAATCAGCTGTGTGCAGAACTGAAATAAGTACATCAATTTTAACCAGGTGAATGGAGGCAATGACTTTATTTTCACACAGAAATTAGGGGAATTGTAGCAAAATAAAAATCACATGCAATAGCCTACATTAGGATAACATTTAAGTAAAAAAATTCATTACTTAAAATGTAGTAAAGGCCATGTCTTTGTTTGTTCATTACTGTATTTCATTCTGTACACTGAATCAAACACAGGTTCTGTTGGAAAAAGTGCAATCATGGAACTGAGAACAGTATAATGTTTATGTACAGCAGGTCAAAATTCAAGTTGCATGGGGAACCACAAAGCTATCTAATTTTTGATGGCCTGACTTTGCAAGTTAAATAACTTTCTTTTAACACATATTTTTGTACACAATTAGTTTATTTTTCTTAAAGAAGTGTTATATAATGTAACCATAATGGCCTCTAATCATGAATCATCAAGGTTTGACCCATGAACAGATGACCTCCTCTGCTTGATCTTTAGAGCTATCTGTAATCTTCCCTAACAGCAAAAGACTACTTTCTTGTCGGATACAGGATGGATGAAATGAGCCAACAGCATTAGATAGTGGATGTGGAAGGTGGCTTGGGTGTGTGTGGTAGTGGGGAGTTTGCCTCAGCAACCTCTTTCTCTCACCTCTTTCCCAGAAACATGGGGCTCCTGGCCCACGTGGTGCTCCTGGAGTGGAAGATGAGCCATTGGCACTGGGTTTGTGGAAAATATTACTCCTAGTTGCATAGCGGCTACAAAAATAGGCCTTGTCCTTTTCATTCATTTGGCATAATCCTCTGCTGTTTAAGTAGATCAAATTAACCAGATTCTGTGAGGTTTATTTGATATGTGTACTGCAATCTGATGAGAGCAGAATGGGAAAGAGGCTTTAACTAATGTATAAGCCTTCTGCTTATGTTTCTGCTAGGCACAACCTATTGTGAGGCTAAGTCCAAACAGCAGTTAATTGTTTTGGAATAAAGATCACAGACAGAGTACTTGGGCGCCTTGACACAAGACATTTACTGAGGAGTTGGCTAATTAGCTGGAAGTAAACATCTCACATCTACACATGCAGGGCAGTTAGGCTGGAATAAACTTATTAACTCTGCAGCAGGATAGTACTTGTATTTACTCCACAGCAGCACACATGTAGATGCTGACATGGCTGGCTGGGGCATGAGGGTCCTTAAATGCAGGGGCTGCCTGCCAGTTAGCCCCGCACTGGAGCACCGTCATTCCCAGCCAGCCCCTCCACAGCACGCTGAGGTGGGCAGGAGCATCCCCAGGCTGGCAGGCTGACTCCTGGGGCCCCCTGTCAGCTGGGACTGGTCCGACCCAGCTCAACATGCTGTGGTTCCAGGTATACATTCAAATGGCGCACCCAGAAGCAATAAACTCCAGTGCGATAAACATGTAGAACATGTTACAGTTCTATAGTGCTTATCGCACTGGAGTTTATTGCTTTGCATTAAAAGCATGTACAGATGCACCCCTTGGCTTTTGAAGAAGTTACATCATTCTTTCATTTCACTTGGCAGTTTTACGGTAGGTCAGTGAGGGTTTTTATACCCATTGGGACAGCATACTCTGGTTAAGATATTGCTGGGAACACTTTGTACACCTGCTTCTGCATGCATGCTCCACACCTAGAAGTAAGCTGTAAGGGTGTGCAAAGCAGGCCCTATTCGATTCTGATTCGGACCGAATCAGGGACAGTGATTTGATTTGTTGATTCAGATCACTGTCCCTGATTCAATTTGGTTGAATCCGAATCTGAAGATTTGATGCTGACTCAGAGAATCAGTGATTTGGATGTAGACACAGCTTTAAAAGTTTTTTCTACATACCTCTAGGTACCAGGCACAGCTCATGATTGCTGCAATGCTGGGGTGCATGGGGCATCCCACAGGAGTGTGGGGAGGGGCCTCCACATGCTTGGTGGCAAACCCAGAAGTGGACCAGAAGTACTTCCGGTCTACTTCCAGGTCTGCTAGGAAGCGTGCTGAGCCATGCCCCCCCGCCCTCCCCAGCTCAGCGATCAACCACAGGGGGACCCTAGGTGCCCCCCCCCCCAGACCCAGGAGGCACCAGTCACTAAGCCAGAGGAGCATAGGGGGCCCCCCCACATGGTCACTGGTGGACCCAGAAGTGGACCAAAAGTGCTTCTGGTCCACTTCTGGGTCTGCTGCCGAGCATGCTGGGGAGCCCCCCCATGCTCCTGTGGGACACTCCATCTGCCCCAGCATCGCAGCATTCACAAGCCGCCTGCTACATAGAGGTATGTAGAAAAAACATTTAAAGCTGTGTCTATGTCCTAATCTCCAAATCTTTCTGAATGGATTTGGAGGGTTCTGATTCAATATGGAGAGATTAAAGGGTCCTCTGATTCGATTTGGATTTGGAGATTCAGCCACTGAGTCAGGCCGAATCGATTCATGGACCAAAGCTTAGCACAGACCTAGAAAGCTGGTGAGGCTGCTCATGGTTGCTTCAGCAGTTGCTCTCAAGCATGCTGGAAATCAAGCTCTTGAGAGTGACAGCAGAAAGATACCCGGATGGTTTCACTAGCATACTTCTTGATTTGAAGCATGTTAGCAGGATTGAATGGGAATTTCACATGCAGGGTAGTCCATCTGGAGTACACTGCCACCATAGCACCGGTGTGCTTTAGGGGTCATTTGGCCAGAGCGGGCTTGATTTTGTTCAAGATACTTCAGTCTCCTTGTTTATTCATATCCTAGGCATCTCTGTTGGGACTGGCATTTACTATTTCCCTTATTGTTAGTCTTTTGGGGATGGGATGCACATACGAAGGTAAGACAAATAACATAGCTTAGTACCTGATCCTGGATTTATTCCCATGACTAAAAACAAACCATCTCCAACTGTAAGCAGGTAAGTCGATATAACAGTGACTCTTATCTAAGTGAAATCAATGACAAATCCTTTTGTCCCTTCTATTTGCAGTGCACATAAATGGTTCTAGAGATAAGAGCCTCTTAAAAGAATTTCCTTGAGGCATCTAGCAGACAAGATATCAAGTCGTGAGAAAAACCAGTAAAACCTATATCATATTAAATTCTGATAGGTTTCTGTTGCCTAAGGGTACTTAGCTAGAGGCAAAAGTAATGCCTAGTTATACTGGTACTCACTGTTCAACACACTATTCTACAGAAGAGAGGAGAAAACCTACCATTACATAAAGTGCTAAAGATATTTCTCATAAATGCACCTGGAAAAGAGTTAACAAATGACAAAAATAATTTTTCTAAGCCTGTTTTATGTTGAACATTTATCTTCCTATTCTTCTTTAGGGTGTATGTGTATGAAGTACAGGCAGCCTCATTCTTCTCTCCAACCTATTTGGTAATGGAGCAACCATATCAGTAGTTAGTTTTGATTCACAACACAGAAATGAAAGTAGAATCCACTGGAGACTCTGCTTACTTTAACATATCCTCTTCTCCAAATGACTCATATCACCCATATAATATGTCCAAAAGTAATACTAGCATTTCCACCAAAAATCTGATCAAATATAAAATAACCAGCAATAATTCTCTTCATGAAAGCTTTGGGGAGCATCCTTCACTTAGGCAAACCTATTAAATACAAAGAGGGAGGGGAGGAATCTTCCTGACTGAGATTTTTAGTTTGGACTTTGGATGTTTTGGTCTGAATCAGTAGTCACTCGTTTCAGTAAAATAGTTACTATTCATTCTGAAAAAGATTGAGTTACTAAGAGCTACTCTGAGCCTTCCAACTCCCTTATACTATCCCAAGCCATAATTCCCGAGCTAATGGATCTGTGCACTGGAGATGGCTTTGCTTTTAGCACTATTTATTTTTCAGTCTCTCTCTCCTCTCACATGCATTCAGAACAAGGTCATGAAGACTATAATTCTCATCCTTCAAAACTGTATGACAGAAAACATGATAAGAGGACTGAACTGCGGAACACCTGTGCTATAACTGAAAGATAATAATGTTTAACTACAGAACTCAATTAAGGATGTTATCTTTCTATGTGAATTGGATAAACTAGCTTTAAAAAAATACTGAAAAACATTTCCAACACATATGACCAGAGAGATCAGGAATTCTGGCTTTTATTTGTGGGAGAGCTTTAGTAGTTGCAGCAGTGACTACACATCAGAAATGTAGGCTGTAAGTTTGACATGTTTATTTTTAGCCACAACAAAGCTGAATTGAGAAAAATACTAGTTCTGTCATATTAGGAATCCAAATACTCTTTCTAGTTGTGCTTGAAATAATATTGAGGTGAGTGCAAAACTCTTGGCTCCCAGCTCAACGAATTTTTCCTATGGGTTATGTAGATGGAAAGCCTCTTTAGGCCATGGCTTGACTTTATAGTTTCATAGATGCTATGGGCTGGAAGGGACCTTACAGATCCAGCCCCCCTGCACTTGGGCAGGAAAGACTGCTGGGGTCAGATGACCCCAGCAAGGTGGGCATCAAGATGCTTTTTGAAGATCGGCAGGGGGGGGGACTGTACCATCCCTGGGGGGAGCCTGTTCCAAACCTTTGGCTCTCAACATGTAAAGAAGTTTTTCCTTATGTCCAGTATGAAGCGATCTTCAATCAGTTGATGGAGCATAGGTAGTCCTATGGCTATAGAGTGTGCTACATGTAAAAATGACATGTAGAACATGTTATAAAACTCAGAACTCTTGATTCCTGTCACCATTTATCCAAACCAATTCTAAGGAGCATTACAGAAATGTCTTTGTGGAAGACAAAACCCTTCCAACATCTACAGATTTGGCAATGGATGAAATGATATATGGAGGTCATGAAAAACATCTGTCCTGTTTCAGAAGGATTTGTAATGGAAGAGACTAAAATAACCACGACCATAAGTTCTGAACACACATACTGCTGGAAAAGAATTGGAAGGAATTGTAAAGGATGATTTTATCAGATAAGTCCAAAAGTGTGCATTTTAATGCACATGGTATAGATTTACCCTCCTGACTTTCATTAAATTTAATGGGAGAAACACAACTAAGATCCGTTGCAGAGAATATACCCTTGGAGAATACTTTTATCTTGTAAACACTGTGATTAATATACAGTACAACACTCCATGTGTTCATTTTGTCTCTACTCCATCTTATTGGTGGAGCCCTTGATACCTGCTTTGTATCAAGAAAGGCTTATGGAAGTGGAGTAACTACACCAACGGGGTTATTTTTGATTGGCAGAAACATATACATCTGCAGCTACAGGAATAGGTCAGGCATATCTACAGAAAGGTGATAAAGGAGCAAGGATGATTAAAAAAAGTATTCATGACAGAGTAGGAGGAAATCTGAAGAAGGAGGGAAGAAAAGAAGAGAGTTGGCAGGATGTAAATAGGTAAGAAATGACATGTAGGAGGACATGCCAATCCAAAGACAGAATCAACATGAACTAGTGTTCCAAAATATGAATATTCTCAACAACTGGCTTAGCAATATTTCTCATCATGTGTATATCTTGTAATTTTTCTTTAGCTGCAGTGAGCCACATTCTACAGACTCAGGTGCCTTTAGAAAGGTAAATTCTGATCCTTTAATTCACCTTAATGGTTCCTTTGTTCCATGCATGACAATGAACTATTCAGAGTGGGGTGTTCCTAAACTGGACTGATCATATCCAAAATCTGGCTTTTAACAAATGTAAAAATTAAAACAAACCAGAAGAAGGGTTAACGTATGCCAAGAAATCATCCCATTCTACACTACAGCAATCTAATGGCAAAATGATTTTTAACAGAATTTAAGATTAAGTTCTCTAGACAGGTACCTTCAGATAAATCCACCTACAGCCTGTGGTTCTCTGAGCCTGAGCCAGGAGCTAGATCTAATTTTATATCCTTTCCTGTCTACCCCTCAAGGAACTGGTGATTATGCTGTCTAGTGCATTGTGCTGATTTGGCAAAAAAGTTGCCAGTAAGTATTGCATCACTATTTTCTGGTATGGCAGCAACCGACAGAAAGGATTCTACCCTGAAGAGCAAGTATTTGAAATGAATAACCTAATTACATCCCCTGAGCATCATGCCACTCAGTTCTAATGGGGCGCCTTGCCTGCTGGCATGAAAGATAAGGGGGAGAGTGAAAGCTGAGGGCTCCACAAGCTGCTATGCAACGTCTCACTTCAAAGGGGACTTGTCAGAGCGATGGCTACCTTAAGGATGATCAGCACTAGGCTTTGGACATGGTATTGTTTCTGTTTCCTGACTGGTCAACTGAAACTTTCTTTAAAAAGAGAAAATGAATTATGAGCAATTAACAAAAATGAATAATCAGAAGTCCCATTTATGCAACTGTGTAGGAAAAACAGCCTTTCCCCAGCATTTGTGCAAACAGACATGTGCACAGACATGGTCTCACCAACCACGTAAATGAACATTTCTGAATACTGTTCTAAAGATGCATCCCTCAAAGAAAGCACATTTCAGCTGAGATTTCCAAAGACCCCTGATTCATAGAACATGGTGCATCAACATCCCATTGCCAACTATGGAAAAAATCTAAGCCTTCATTTTGAAATTTAAAGTAACACGTATTCTTAGTAAATTATATAACTTGCAAAGTTAATTGTCCACCTACACTTGGGCAATACCCCTTAAAAAGCAAGAATGTCTCTGACATAAAATGGGAGCATATTATATTACCTATCTGTTCCAGGTGGCTAAGAAGTGAACAAAGTAATTTTCCTACTCCTCTGTCAAACACACTTTTTGCTCTTTTAGACTTTTTCCTTCTATACAGCAAGTGGGTAAAGTTCTAAAAGCAGAAATAGAGCTCTGCCCTGTAATCCAGTGATTGCTTTGTCTCTGTGCAACTGTTTGAGTAGTGGCTACTTATAAAAAATGTCACAGTACAAGGCCCAAAGAGCTAATATCCTGCACATTCAGTAAAAAGGATTGTTAGAATTCAGCCTATTGTTTTAGTAATACCATTATTTTGATTACATAATCTGTAAAAGTAATGTTCAAAGGATAATAATTACTTTCTGTCTTTCTGTAACTAATCCCTGCACCATAGAAACAACATAGAAAAAGTACTCTGGTAACAGCTTTGACAAACAGAAATCAGTGGAGTTTCCGCATTGTAAAGCTGCAAAGGAGCAGGGAAAATGAATGTCAAATTCATCCTTGATGTAATTCAGCAAACACAAGAAAGTTCCATTAGACATGAATTTGGTCCAAGAACTAGACTTATGTTTGACTGGAGTACTGTACACAAGACTTCAATCTGGTACAGTAATGGAAACCCCTATAAAACTGTAAATGGCCACAAAATACCATATTATTGGTAATGATAGGAAAAATAAAGATTAGCATAGAGTTAGAGCTATGTGTTTTGGACCATTATTACAGGAAATTGGTAGGCTTTTTTTTTTTTCTAAATAAGAGGTAGAGAAGATCTTATACATATGTATTATTTCTGGGAATGAAAACAGAACACTTCATACCCTCTTCCTTTGTAATAACCATCTCTTTCTGTGCTACCGAAAAGCTGAACAGATGAAGTTATGTAATCATAAGAACTGGCTGACAGCAGCTGGTTAGGTGAAGAACAGAAGAGATAAATTAGTTAATGGTTCCCTTGAAACAGTAGACTGAAAAAGAAGGTCAGTCAGATCAGAAAAGTACATGCTTAATTTCTATGCTGTGGTTAAATAGCACTTTTTGCTGGCTCCTAAGAGATGCCATTTTCAGAGCAGGCTTATAGCTTTCTTGCTCTAAATCATGTTTGGGCACATAATTTAACATGTTCCTTCTCCCCATGTTGCTTTTCTCACCTTTTATCAAGACCTTGAAAATGATGCACAGTATGCCTTGGCAGGATGGGAAGGAATAGCACAGAATTGCTTGCTGCAAGTTCTTGTCACCAATCCGCTGATAACAGAACTTGCTTGTGAGGGCATGCATTGATTAAATGGTGAAATTCAAGACTTTCCACTCAGTCAGGAAGCACCATGTTAAACCATGCTTTCCCCTAGCATCAACACACAGTGTGAATACCAGTTGCAATACACCTCTTGAAAAAAGGATCTTCAATGAAATATACTAAATTTGCACTGGTTACTGAAGACTTCATTAACATGTTTTTTTCCATTTCCAAATTAACACTGAACAAAAATACCATTTATATAAATGTATGGGTTCAAATACTGTCAAAGTTGTTGTCAATGTACAGAGTTGCTCAATTAGAAATATTTAGCTCCCACTCTGCAATTAGTCCACTTTATTCAGGGTTTTTTAATGTTACTATTAAGCTACAAAGAGCTTCTGATTTAGATAACCCTTAAAGTTCAACAGAACTTCTGCAGGTTTAGAGAGAGCAGAATCACATCCAATAGAAATATGGCAGTATTTAAAAGAAAATATTAGGAGACTTAGGTACACTTTTGAAACTGGGACTTAGGTACTTCAGGAAATTTTACCCGATATTCTGAATTAAAAGTTCTCCTGTGGTCTTAAAATCAATCTTAGTACATAGCAGGCAGTTTATATCCAGAGTACTACTTGTAATTTTTTCATCAATTATTTAATGAAGTTACACATCTATGATAAAATGCATTTCCAATTAGTTCTCATTGAACTCTCCTTGACCTTTTTAAATATCCATTTGATTTTTAAAACAAATTAGCACATAATGGATCAAATATTTAACATTTTTATATCCACCATCAAGGTGATTTTTAAAAAGTGCATACTTGATGGTGATGATGCTCAAATGAATAATTATTTTTGTGTGGAAACCCCCATCTCCCATCATATTAGCCTGTTGACAAGGTTTTGGCCAGACGACTTGGAGAGGATCTATCTAGGTTCTTATCATAGTACCTTTGTGACATCAACTAATTTCCTTGACCTTTGCCAGTGCTGGAACCAGCAGTGGTGGCATCAAGAGCTACCTTCTGCTTCTGGTGGATGAAATATATGCACTAGGATTAGATTACCGTGTTACCTTTGCTACTGCTGGTCACAGGATGCTCTTGAATTGCCTGTGGACTGCAGCATGTTAGAGGGGACTGGGTTCTGGTAGACCTGTTCTTTTCCTGCTAAGCCAACCTTCAGGTTGCTTGTTTTGGGACACCAGAGTTTTTCTTTTTTTCCCCCTGTAACTTGTCTTTAGTCAACAGGTGTGTAAGTTATTGGAGAACTAATGACAAGTCATAGATAAATGAGCCTCCCAAAAAGTTGATGATCCCCAGTTCTGCTTTTGCTCATTTGGACAACACAGTTACTGTTGTATATACCAGTAGATGGTCCAATAAAAGTTATTGCAAAACCAGCATTGCTACAACTATGCTACAATTCAACTACAAAGCAATAGGTAAAGATAGAGGCACAACTAAAAGAAAGGTGCCTGAGGGTTCATTGTGTAATGAAAGCAATGACAATGAGTTGTGGGATGTGGCTTGAACATGAAGTAAAGGGTATAGCTATCCCTCTGATTGAAGGTGAATCTACTATTTGTTATTTAGGCTATTTAGAAACCTGTGCAGCTCCTTACAACTGCTCAGGTTTAGATTATAAACTCTTAGGCAGGAATGGGGCCATTTTCCTAGGTATTTGCATAGCACCTGGGAAAGTGGAGCTCTGATTCCAACTGGTCACAGAGAAGTAGCAGTGTTCAGGATGAATCTTAAATTCCTATAACCACCAAAATGTTTTAACTTCATCATCTTGACCTCCTAAAGCGGTATTTCATGCAATGCACTCTATGTGTATGTCCAGATGAGCGTTGGCGTGTGGTATGCAGCGACACAGACCTGTCTGCAGTGCCACACACTACACTTCAGGCTACACATTTGCAGGGAGGGTTTTTTTTAACCCACAAGATCCCAGGTTCAAAAAAACCCATGCCCCAAAAAAGCAAGGTGGTGCAACCCTGACCAGCCCAAGCCATGTTCTGGCTGCCAGCCAGGCTCCCTGCTGCAGGATCACCATGGCTACAGCTCCCAGAGGCCAGCAATACCCCAGGTAAGGCTGCTGGGACCAGCACAGTTGCTGCCCCCAGCCCCCCCCCCCCCCTCCTCCCCCAGCCTCCCTTACCCCAGAGTGCACTAGGCATGGGCATTCCCTGGGGATAAGTAGCAGCAGCACACATTGTGCCACTGCTGTTTTTCTCCAGGGAAACACATGTTCCCGCTCATAGGGACATGCCCTTTAGCAGCATCCAGATGCACAGGCATGCATGGTTTGTGGCACAACAAATCACATGCCCAGAATGTTAAAATGTGCTCCGTGCTGCAAATTTGCAGTGTGGGGGCAAATTTTGCTACTGAGAAATCCCAGTAGCAAAAAAAAAAGGTGAGAAAAATGTGGCATGGCACACATGACAGAAGTGTGTGGCAGCAGATATGGAGGCTTGGTCCTCTGGGGAGATACTCTGATTGTTGGCATCTCCACTCTTTTTTTTAGTTGTGCCCTGGTTTCTCCAGCATGCTGGGCCAGGAGGAGTGGGGAAAGGGCAGTTTGCCCAAACTGGGGAAATTTGCCCCACATCAAAGCACAAGTGCAGGGGCATGCATTGTGGCAAAACGTAGCAGCAGAAATTTGTGCTTCTACTATTTTTGCCACTGAAAGCACATGTCCCCTGCATGCAGGGATGTACTCTATATGTCCTACGGAAGAATTGCAACTTCTTTACAAGAAGTGAAATAAATATACTTTTTATCTGCTAAAAGTATACAGGAACACTCATTCCCCCTGCCACTGCAGGAACATTTCTTTCAGTACATTATCTATTGCTGCTCTAATTAGAAAAAGCTTTCAACACTTATAAAAAATAAAAAAAGATCATATGTATAAGCAACTACGGGAGCCAGTTGCTCCAATAAGCAGTACCTGTAGATGACCCAAGGTTTAATTTCACTGAAAGATTAGTCTAGATTTTCTTAGCCTTGTCAATGATCAGTGCATGCCAAAAGCCCACACAGCTAACAGAGAGCAGGACATCAGCTTTGTGGGGGTCTGGAAGCTAGAGGTGAATGTCAGACACAAAGAAATCTTGTAACTACAGATCTTGAACTTTAGACCTTATGACCATTAATGCCTGACAACTTCACACTGTGCTGTAATTTGGAAAATGTCAAAAAAAAAGCACAAATTGGGATTCCAGGCAATGGCAAGGGGTGATGAGGTCTGTCCAAAAAGTGACAAACACCATCCCCAGGGCAAATAAAGCTAGCCACATGTAATCATTGCCAGCTGCTTCACAGGCAGAGGCTGGTACCAGCTGTAGGTAGAAGTCACAGGTCTAGCAGTTTGAAAGGACAGCCTTCAAGGAGAACTCTTGTTGAAATAAAAATTACTGGAGGCTACTATAAAACAGCAATAAACCCACAAGAGCATAACCTGACTCTGTCTACTAGATTATACGCGGTATATGTGGGGACAGTTTCATTTTGTATAGAACAAAAAGTGTTCATCACTGCATTTCAAAAATGAATAAACACTTTTTTAAATGGCTAGTAATTCCACCATCTAGAAACGGTCTCTTTTATTCAGTTCTGGCTCAGTTTACAGTTTATGCAAAACTGATTATGTGCTTTATTTAGATATGGTATTTACTTGAATCCAAGACAAGGTTCTTTTCCCCAGTCATCAAGTGGGGAAAAAAAGCCTCACTGCTTAGATTTGAGTACTGGCCCAGGGCCAATGCTTGCCCCAGGCTGGGGTACCTCATGCAGCAGGGGTGGGGCGGGGATGGGGGCTGCATGGGCCGACCCATGGTGTGTGGTTTGCAGGGAAATGTGGGGGAGACCACACAGCCTTCTCTCCTGGCTGCCAGTTCCCCACTGCTTAGTTTCAGCTCCAGTCACTCTGGTCCTGATTCAACCAGGCCCAGAGCTGCTTCTGTTGCTTCTTCCTGGCTGGGCCAGGCCAGGCCAAGCCAGGGCCACTGCTGTCTGCCCCGGAGCTAGAACTGCTGCTCAGAAAGCAATCAGCAGGGTAGTGCAAGGGGTGGAGGGGGATTTGGGATGACAGATGATGGGGGGAGCACGTACAAGCATAGGGGGCATGGGATGAGGGTCCCTTGTCCCCTACCACTGCTTTGCGTGGGTCGAATTTAAAGCAACCGTCCAATAATTAGATTCAAGACATGGAAAAATATAACACATTTATATTTTTTCCATGTCTAGAACTGGCCTAATCATGATTTACATACCCTTAACCAGGCCCAGCTGTTAACTCCCAAGATAAGCAGTTTTGTTTTCCTCTTGGGATATACTTACATTTTCTAAGTATTAACATTTTCTAAAATGATTCTCTGTTTCTGAGGAACCTTATTAGCTTTTTTCCTCCAATTCTGGCTGTGGGCCAGAATCACTCTGTCACATCTCCTGCAAATATGTTTGACAGGGCACACAGTGCTTTCCACTGATTTAGATTAAGTCCATTTGGATCACTTTGAGAGGTAACTGAAACTTTATTTGTGTGACCACTAGAGGGCAGGGGGAGTATAACAACTATCCTGGCTCAGTTTGTCACTGTTGCAATAGCAAGTATTTCACTTTTAACCATTTTTCTTGAGCATTTCAACCTTTACTATTTATGCATATTTTTGTTTGTTCATCCAAAGACAGTGACTCGTGTTTTTCCCCAGTGTCACAACTCCTATAAAGCTTTAGGAGCATTTATTAATTAAATGGTGTTTTCCCTACGGCTAAGAAACTGTCAAAAATAATCATAGGTAAGATCATAAATTTTGTTATTTAACATACAAGATCCTGATAAAAAACAAAATAAAACATTAACTAGTAAGTCAATAATGAAGAAAAAGATTTATTATCCTTTGTATTAGGCAGACAAGGTTCCTTGGATGAATTTGATATCTTTTATACTTTTGTCCCTATTTCCTCTTTTCTCTTGGATGTCTCATCTTCAGTTCATACCCTTATAGCAAATTATGGTTTCATTTGGATTTAAACAAGGAACCTGATGACATCTGCAAGTGAGTAGGCAAAGCTGACATTTCAGGTAGCCTCAGAGCCAATTTACAGAAGTACTTAAAAATCTGACTGTATCAGACACAAAGCAGAACAGGCAATATTCCCCTCAAATATTCTCTAATGATTTGAGCTGAAAATGGGTAAATATTAATGCACTAAAATATCATTATTTGAATTATCTCAGGCAACCCAAAAGTGTCTTCATAGATTACTTGTGTCAGACGCATGAACAGCCCATACTAAGAAATAGAGGTTTGGATCTTAATGATTTGCAATACTATTACACATCTTAATCCTTTTCACTCAAATCCATGATAGAAAGCTTTCTCAGAACTCAGTAACTGAAGAGATCCTGAAGTGTAAACTCAGCAGTTCTGGCAAAGAGAAGATTGAGATGCAAACATTGCTCACTTCAGTTTCCCCTATAGCTGCAGTTATTGAGTTTTACATTCTCCCTGAAGCCAATACTTGGCCTTTTGTTCATGATCCCAAAATTTTAGGAGGCAGAAAATCTAAGACCTCAATCACTGCATATCAGAGGATCTTCATATGAAGTACAAAGTAAACTAACTTAGTTCCTGGACCCTTCTTGCTCCCAGTAGCAGTCTACTTAACATAGCACATAAAGGAATGTTCATATTAAGATGCATCATCTTCCCAGTTAATATCAACAGAAATACAGATACCAAGATTGAAATCCAGTCAACTGCATTTCACTGAATAAATAAATGTATAGTACATCATCCAAAAGATATGTTACTTTTCATTTGCATTTTCAGCTTAAATTCATGCTATAGGATAATCTGCAATTTCAGTCTGCCTGATTCAGGACAAGTGGTTCCAATATCACAATTCAGTTCCTGTTTCCCCTATTACCTGCCTAGGATAGGAAAAAGGGTCAGAACTTTTTTCAGGTATAGTTTTCCGCCACTCGGGCCACCTGCTCAGCATCTCTGGTTGTCATGGCAAAGAAAAGAAAGCCAACACTCCACCTACTCCTTTGTACCATGAAAGGGAGGGGTTGGACAGTGGGTATTCTCTTCTCTGTGCTGTTCCTAATAACTATAGGTAGCAAGTCAGGAATGAAAGAGTGCTATTTTTGTTCTCTTACTCTACTGGACCAGAATGAAGCAAGGTCTTCATATGAGTCCCCTATGACCAATGCTTACAGACAGAACAATCTCAGGAGAAGGATTACATGTGCAAAATCTCAATTCATTAAAAAGCTCTCTCAATACTGTTAGCTGGAAATTAAAAATATTTCCTCTTTAACTTTTATTACAATTATCCTATTAAAATGCATGTGCAAATTTAAAATCTATAAATAGTGGTGCACATGGGAAACAATTCTAGCAGTATAGTAAGGGGAAAGA
>NW_005841858.1:1196237-1200544 GCF_000455745.1 Alligator sinensis
TTAACATGTTTGGTGTGACTGTCTGTTCGAACCTGTATTTTCTACTGCAAAAAATTGCATTATTAATAGGGCCAACGGCATTTTTTTCAAGCAAAATTAAAAATGTATTTCAAAGGAATTAAAGAAATTTAAAAACTGAAAAGCATGCTTTACCTGGCGTGGAGTCCTTTCAGACTTGCTTCTGCACCATTCCCAATCTGAGAGTTCTGGTTTACGACTTTCCTCATGAGACAGCCTTCTCTCTTGTCCTTCCAAAAACATGGATTTCTCAAAATTTCTGACTTCTTCTCTTTTAAATGTTCCTAGTTTTTCAGAAAGGAGATGGTCCATATTCTTGTCTTTCCCAAGATCTTGTTTGATCTCTGTAGTGTCCAGTTTTTTGCATTTATTGGTATCTTTAAGCAAGGAGCTGTCCTCCAAGGGTATGGTGCTGAACTCAGTATTGGTAGAATTAAGAATTTTGCTGCTCTCTTTTTGAGATTCTTTTGTATTTTCACTGTCATAGTTCATCAAGTTGTGATATGATATAGATTTATCATCATCATCATGGTGCTGGTGGTTTTCATTGGATATCTTGTAGATTCCATAACCTTGGTGGAATGACAGATTGAATTCAAAACCTCTCCTTTTTGCTAAACAGAAAGGGAAAATTTTCCATACTTAAAATATTAAACAGAAGGGAGAAGGAAGAAGAAATGTTATAAAATGTATTAAAATAGACTTATTTTCATTTGTAAATAAAAATCAGGAAAAAATAACAGCATTTCTCTATCCTTAAAAGTATGAATTGTTGAGAAATAGCAGAATCATAGCATTTTTCCATTTGTACCATTAGATATAGCACATCTTTCTAACAGCAAGCTATATGTTCAACTTTTTTGAATGGCCATAAATAAGGAATAGTTTTACCCATCATTTTCTAAAGAGCAGGAGTTTCAAAGTGTAATACAATCCATAGAAGAAGTAAAAGCCAAATTATAGTTTATTTGCTATATCTTTTATCCATTTCTTATTTCAGTTGTGGATACTGAGAAATTCTCAGAAATTCTGAAACAAAACAAATACAATTCTACATCTGAAAATAATAGTGTAGTTGAACAAGAGACTTCATATATCAATTATATGGTCTTCAGTATTGGAGTATATATTCTCCAATATCAATACCCTGGCTAACTATGTTTCATCAATGCAGTGTTTAAGTATTAAGAAAGAGTTCTCTTGTCCTTCCCATCAAACAAATATCCTTAGTTTTTTTTCCCTGCTATAGGATACAATAATCAATGGCAGGTCTCCTATACAGCTAATTAAGACATCTCCTTATCAAACCTATATTAAACCATCTTAAAAGAAAAGTACTGGAAACCATTTCTAAAGCATTTATTTGTATTCATTATAGTTTTTATTTTTAAAAGATCATGTTTAACTAGGGGTGAAATCACAAACTCAATCATTCTGCTAATAACTGAGAATGGCCTCTAGCATAAACATCTAAAAACAAAGAGTTTCTGTTTAGTTTATTATATAATTGTTGCTTCACCATCTGTCATATGTTTTTCTTTCTAAATATTACGATAGACTCTGGGCAACACTATCTCGAGTAAACTGTTTTCATGAAAATCTGCAGCCACTCTCTTTGTGAAATGGGTTAAAAGGCCAAGCGGTGGTATACAAATCATTCTAGGTTTGAAGGGAGTATCATATGCAAAGAGAATTAAAGACAGGAAGCAAAGAATGTTTTTCTGAAGATAATGGGCCTTGTTTTCTTCTTAAGTATTATAATACGAACCAGGAAAAAATCCACTGAAGTCAACAAATTTTAGTAGTAGGAAACTGCCAATCATCTTGGGTCATGGTGTATGATCACCCAGACCTTTGACATACACATCTAGCAGTATGGAGGAGTAGAGTCTGCTCCCTCCCGCTTTAGACCATTGAGAATCCAAAGGCCAGACTGAGTCCAGACATTTGTTGCCTCGATGGCTGTAGTTATGTGCATGTCCAGGAATCAAACCTGACAAAGCAGACAAGGATTCTGCCACTGAACCACAACAGGTCAACAAATTAATATCAGATTAAACAGTGGATGAGGACAGACCATCAATAGTATGTATGGTTCTAATTTTCAAAGGGAGATTGTCCATTGATTTGAGTTTCCTTTGAAGCAGGTCATAGGCAACAGCAGACTCAGGCCTAGCAAAAGAATCAAACAAGTAGCTCTCGCTGCTGAAATTCTAATATAAAAAAGAAAAACAGTATTATATATGAATATAATTGCAACACAGAATCCTAAATGAAATGCAAAAGAAGTGATATTTTCCTCTGTTACTGTGATTTTCAATAATATATCTGACAGGGACTGCTGCTCCCTTTTTGACTTGCTTATGGTTATTGTTAATATATCATATTTATTATATACTAACAAAGGCTTAATAGGTACAGATGTATTTAATTTCCTCTGGTAAATTTTTTCTTGTAACCTTTATAATTATTGAACGTAAAGCAATGCTTGTGTGCATGATTAATGTAAGTGCACTATAATTAAAGGGCATTTTAACATATGCTCTGGGGGTGGGGGGAGCGCTTTAATTAGAGTATCTCTGAGAGCCGCTCTAATCAAAGTACCTGCATTGTCTTGTGTATCAGCATCCCTGTGCTTCAAAATGGCGGTGGGGGCACTTTAACTAAAGCTCATTGGATGAGCTTTAAAGTGCCCTCACCGCCATTTTGAAACATGGAGATGCTGGTACCTGAGATGCAGAGGCTGTTGGAGGTCGCTAATTAGCATGCTCCAGCAGACTCGATTAATCAACTCAGTTAATAATCTGCTCCAATTCACTGTAATTACAATGCATTTGAGTAGCCTCCCCGCACATCTGCAGGAACCCAAAAAGACTTGAGTGCTTATTAAACATCATTTAATAATAATCCCTTTCCTCAGAAAAAAACAGTAGAAAATCTATTTTCTCATTTAGACCTCCTTAATTTGATGTTCTGTCCTATTTTTTAATGGGTATATTAGAAACTGAAGATACTACATAGGTAATTGTGACCACTGAGATTTATACCTAAAAATCAGGAGATTCTGACAACAGCACTTTACACAAAACTAAAGTTGCTTCTGGTATTAAGAGCACCCAGAGATGTATCATAACCATAGCTAAAATTTCCTCATCTCGTTTGAAGTCTATCAAAAGAACAATGATGTTTTGTTTTAAAAGCTTATACAATTTCTGCTTGCAGATTTATTTTTTTAGTACCAGATAATGTCTGACTAAAATGTGGCTTAAGCTGTGGGTATAGGTAAGACATCATGAAAAGCAATTTGCTAACCACAAACTGACTCAAATCAATTCCAATTTGTGTTCCTACATGTTAATCTGCTCTAAAAATTATTACTCATAATCATATTTGCACTAGCACCCAGAAGGAGGGCCAAGTAAGTGGCTTGGGAAGGGAAAGTGGCTGGAGGGGGGGTTTCTTATATTTTATAAGCATGTAGGGTCAAATGGATATCCAGTGGTATAACCCATATAGAGAAATCTGATGATATAGCCTATCATCCAAATACCGGTAGATGGAAAAACCACGAATTTCTAGCTCTACATGGCCTCTGTAAGTTGAGACATGCAGGGGGAAAATGGTGAGCATGACCAGTAACTAAGTGGAAATGTGTGAGCAATAACTGAGTTCCCAGGTATGTGCCCTCATGGAAAACATAGAACACCATATATTGATTTTAGATGGCATAACCTTAGACCATGGCAGAGATGTCAGAAGACACAGAATCTGCATCTGGGACAGCCGAGATGGGCAATTGCTAGCAGTGTCAGAACAGTGCCCTAAGCAGCCTTTGCAGCATGGATAGACAAGGAGATGGACACCATAAGCAACTTCTACATGGAGGCCCAGCAGGGCTGGCTTTAGCATTTTAGAGGGTCCAGGCAAGTTATTTATGGGAGCCCAACATGCTCAAAATATGACACATGGACTGGGTGAATTCCTTAATTATGTGAACAAATATTTGTGGTAAAGTGTGTTCTAAGCCCCTAGCTTTAACAAACACAAGAGATGTTATGGATGTTTACACTCTCTTGCTGTTTGCCCATGGCTCTGGTTGTGAATTCATGTCAACACCCAAGGCTGCTCAGTAGCTGCACAGCAGATGTGCAGTTAATGTATTCTCTCATTGACAGGATTCTAGTAATTCAGGGGTGTGAGGTTATTCTAAATTGAGAAGTGTTTTTGCCTGGCTTTAAATGTGTTTAGCGTGGACCGTGAATTTTACTAAGTCATGTCAAACTTCAGCA
>NW_005841858.1:1200575-1201794 GCF_000455745.1 Alligator sinensis
AGGGAGCAGTGTCTAGAAGTGAAGGTGAGGGAGCTGGGTGTTGGAATCCTAGATTTTACTAGACACTCTGCTAATGATTTGCTGTATGATCCTGGACAAGTCACTTAAGCTTTCTGTGCCTCAATTCCCCAGAGTATAAATCATAATAATAATAATACTGTCCACTCATCTCATGGGGCTTTGAAAGGCTTATGAATATTTATGAAGACCATTTAGAGCCTTCTATGAAAGGTATAAAGGAGAATTGCATATTGGTGCCAACAAGTTACTTCCTAAACTATTACAAAATTTCTTAATAGTGTGTTCCCATATAGCATATTACTTGAGATAGCTTCTCTTCCTGTTTCCCATACTTACTTTTGCTTTCTTCTGAAGAGACAGCATATACATTCCTCTTGCAGTTAATGATGCAACCACAGGGCAGGTGGATCCAGCGTTCTGATAAAACAAACACTGGGGTGACCGTGGCAGCTAGCAAAGTCAGTAGAAAACTGAATGTTTCAAAGGAAAGGCTTTGAAAATCAACTATGTGCTGGACAACGATTTGTATCTGAAAGGCAGAGTATTAAGAAATTAAATGGATCCAATCATGTAATATCTTCAGGAATAACTAAAACATCTCATTGTTAATATGACAAAAATAAAAGTCACAGGTTGTTTTAATTGATTTTGTGCTAAGCTTTTGGACTTTCACTTTCAAGAGATGTTAACCAAAGGTTCCCCCACAATCTCTCTCCCTTTTCTGTACTCCTCAAAATACCTTGTGTTGCAAGTGAGACAATAAATATTGATGCCTGAGTACTGCTCAAGCAGCAGTTCAGACACTGAGCAATTCAAGAGAAACCGCTGAGCCACGCCTATAAGGTACAGAGCATCCCTTACTCTCGGGACACACAAAATTGGACTTCAAATGCTTTATAATTCTGTGTATCAATGGAAAGAGGTGAAGATGCTTATTCCATACAGACTTAGGAGATGAAGATAACACTGAACAACATTCTTAAGCCAGATCTTTTTCACATATTGCACCATTCATATACCAAAACAAATCAAAATAATGCTGGAATAATTACAAAGATGTACAGTCTTCATCACTCAGCAGACAAGCTGCAGTTTCTTATCCAGAAACAATTGGCAAAGGGTGTGACTCACAACTCTGAGGATTGGGGAGAATCTACCTTAGTCAAACGCACAGATCTCAAAGTCAAATAAATACTTG
>NW_005841858.1:1201943-1215596 GCF_000455745.1 Alligator sinensis
AAAGAGTGTTTAGACCACAACCTATTGAATTTCATTCACCCCTACATTTGGTTAGCTCTATGTAGCTGCATTAGCCTCAGTGGAAGAACCTGGGTGTAAAAATAGAGTATTATTTGGCTATCTCAATCCTAGTAAAAGCAAGATACATGGATTTACTGAAGCACAAATCAATTTGTAATGACTTTTGTGGATACAATTAATAGCTGCTGGATAAGTAGCATGCATTTCTGTTTTAATGAATAGCACACAAACTCACATCCTATTTGAAAGAAATGATTGAAAGTAGTAAAAAGTTTGACATTTTACCATCATCGGAAGCCAAAGAATGACTTTTGTCAAAGCAAGGATGAGTGAAAAGCGTTTCTGAGCAAACCCCACAGTGAAGCTCCTGCTCCATGTACTGTTTGTGCAATGGGGCTCAAGTCCACTGCTCTCAGCTGCGCTTTTTCTCAATGCTGTCTCTGAGCTTGGACAGGCATCTCGGAAATGCTTTAAGGTTTTATCCACAGGGTCCTCTGGAGAAAGGGATGGAGTGGTACTACAGATGGGGGGTGTACCAGGGGTTAGATAGCCTCGGGATATTTCCTGGTAATCAACATAAAGATGCTGTTGTTCATCTGAACACAACAGCTGGTAAGTTAGAGGGACAGAAAGCACAGTAAGGAGGCAGAAGCACAGAGCATAGACAATAAATAAAAACATGACATAGGAACTGGTGCAGTCAGTGAAGCAACCCCATGAGGTGGGTGCATAGGTGCCCCAACCACAGAGAGGCAAAATACATATCAGCAAACTGACGATCCAAATCATGAGAATCGCCCATATCACGCTCACTGGCCGTTTGGAGGTTCCTGGACTTATCCTCACTGCTTTGTTGATTGTGTAGAAGTTGTACGAAACTATAAGAGAGCCTTTCAGATTGCTAGAAATGCCCTGAAATAAATACAGCAGAGCTGAGGTGGTGCACAGAGATGTAGGGAGTGCCTCGCTGGACCACTGCATGAGCATAAAGAGAGTCACTGGCACAACACTTATCAAATCATCCACAGACAGGGAAGTCACAATCACTGAAACAGTGGTTTTGTTTTGCATTTTCAGCAGGGTAACTAGTGAATAAACACTGCCTATAAGAACAGTGAATGTAATTATAAAAGTCAAGCAAAAAAGAAAAATATTTAAAGTTGTTTGTCCATTGGATTTATCCAGAATGCCATGATTTTCAGGAACAAAGTTTGTCCCATTTAGTGATAAATTATTAGTTGCTACCGACATTGTCCTTAAGGATTTTATTGAGTTTCCTCACTGACTTCACAAGTTTTCATCAGATGTACCTTAACTGTTAGCTTCTCATCACAAGTTTCTTCTTTGTTCTCAAAGACTCTCCCTTTTGGCACCTGATCAGGATATGTTCAGATGTGTCTTCTCTCGCTGTCCAAAGCAACTCATGCTCACAAATCTGGCTCCGTCAAAGGAAACATTAACATATGTACCAAAAAGCATAAAAAAGCAAATCCTCCTTAAAAGAGATATGGGAGGGCGGGTTGGTCTGCTGCTTTATAATCCGTCCAAATAGAAGAGGTTGGCTAAGTTTTGCTCTTGAGGTTAAAAAAAAAAAAAGCCATTCACTTTTGACAGATGTCAGACAATGTGCTTTTACTTGAGAGTTCCACTGAAATGAAGACCGACATGTTCAAGTCCTACTGGCTCACGGAGAAACATAGTAGAGAATGAGAGGCTCTTTGATTCAGACTGCGCTGTTCAGAGCTGCAGGAGGGAGGAGTCAGATCCAAGCAGGATAACAGAAAAGAGGGAAATGAGTATCTTCTCAGACAGAGCTGCCTCTTAGCTAGATCACAAGCACAAAACAGTGTCTTTGCTAAGCCCCACCTCCAATGCTGACACGAAAATCCAATGCAAATACTCAGATCTGATGTCAGCCATAAATGTCATCCCTTAATACCCAGGCCTGCTCTATGGCTACATCACGAGCTGCAGAGAGCTGCTTTTTATTTTTACATTTTCTGTACTCAGAGCATGGAAAGGGGGAAGCTGCAGAAGCCTTTATAAAAAGGTGAAGCAGAGGTGTGTTTGGGCTTTCAAAAATTTTTTTTAGTCTTACTCTGGCTGTATGCATGCATGCTTGTGTGTGTGTGTGTGTGTGCATGTGCGTGTGTGTATTTACTTATTAGCAAAATGTTGTTGCAAATGCACAACAATCACCACTGCAAGTTGGGAAGTTATGCACTGCCTTTGTGATAGCTCAGCCTTATGCTGAGGAATATAAACTTCTATTTCACAGAAAATCCAATGTGAATGGCATCAAATACACAATGCACTTGACTAAGTACAGGCAACCCTGCAATGTGAGCATCTTCTGGTGGGTGTAACTGTCTTATATTTTGTAAATATGATGCTGATCAGTGACAAATTGCCAGCATCGGCAACAGACCAGCATCTTGCAGGCAGGCAAGAGTAATGCAATCATTTTGCACAGCTCTGCCTCTCTACTCTGACCAACAATACTCCTTCTATTAAAAAAAAAACATGTTCGGGGGGGTGGGGGTGGAGGGGTTCCTTAGCTTTACTGTCCTGTTGTGTAGGATTATTGTAGATATACATGAAAATTCTTGATCAATGTTCTAAATTGATTTCACTTAAAACCTATATCACCAGCCTAATCCTGATCCCCATTCCACCTCCCTTGTGCTGCTTTTTCAGTACAAAACAATGGGCATACAGCTTGACAGCTGATGATGTCTTCAGCATGGTAGGGTGTTAAGTGAAAGACGTGGGACCACATCCAGTGGGTCCCCAGTTAGCCCTTTAAGGACTACTGCAATTGGGAACAATTTCAAAGCTACTATAAAATTGCTCCTCAAGAGCAGCTCAAGGATCAGAAAGCTTCAGAGTGGATTAACAGACCACTCACTTTTCAAGTCTGAAGCTACATCAGACATATCCCAGGACTTGGCTCACATACCTTTCCTTCAGAGTAGAACAGGATTGGAACTGACCCATGTGACTTCCTTGTCCTACAGGACTACTGACTGTGAACATGTGCTGCTCCAGCTGAAGGTTGGGCTCATTCCCTTGAAAGTAAGCTTACAAACTACTGCTGTCCCTGCCTCAAGCCAACAAAAATTAACAGCAGTACTCTTAATGGTGATATGAATAATCCAAGTCTTGTCATGAATATTGTCAAGCAACAGGAGGAGAAACACACATCAACTGTTTTTGGATCATTATTTTTTGGTTTCAGTAGCTGTGCTCTCAATAGGCCTATGCAAAGCAGCTAGTATTCGCTTTGGATTCGGATTCGGCTGATTCGGGGGACAGTGATTCAATTTAGTGATTCGAATTACTGTCCCGAATTGATTCAACCAAATCTGGTTCAGAGATTCGGCCACCACCAAATCTCCAAATTGGCCCCATCCCCTGTCTACTCTCCCAGCCCCATCAACAGCTGCCTCCCCCGGCCCCAGCTCCCAGATCTTTGGAAAAAAAAGCCCAGCGCTCACCAGCTGCTGCCAGGTGCGGGGGGCAATCCCCGCTACCACCCACTGCCCCATGCTGCGTGGGGGGCTCTGTCACAAGCCCCCACCTGCTCTCGCAGTCCCAGTGTCCAGCTCTTTAAAAAAAAAGAAAAAGCCCTGTACCTACCAGCTGCTGTAGGGGGGGGGGTGATCCCTGCCACCCCCTACTGCCCCACACTATTTGGTGGGGCTCTGCTATGAGCCTCCAGAAGCCCTGAGGCCACTGGAGCAGCTGGTAAGTATGGGGCTTTTTTTTAACAGCTGGGAGGTGGGACAGCCATGGGAACAGTGGGAGGGGGTCAGGGGCACTCAGGGGGGCTGGGGGAGCTGCCCATATCTCCAAAGCTCTCTGACTCTTTTCCGAATCAATTTGGAGAGCTTCAAATTGATTTGGAACTTTTAATTGGTCTCCTGATTCAATTCAGATTTGGAGGTTTTGCCACTGAATCAGGCCGAATCTCCTCCGAATTGAATCAGCACCCGAAGCTTTGCACAGCCCTAGCTCTCAACTTCCTTCATTCTTGTATTCCTTGCACATTCTCTCACTGGATGCATGAATGTTCTCCCTTGCCACATTTCTATGAAGGGAACTTGATGTTCTTTAGAGACTATTTCAAAAACCCTTAGATTTTTTTTTCCCATTGGGAAATGTTTCTTTGTTACTTCTTGCATCATGAAATGTTTTACTTGCATTTACAGTAGGTCTGACTGCTATGCCAGCTGCTTTGGGTCTAGCTGAGAAATCAAATACAATGTTTATGGTTCAAAATGTCAATTACTGGATGATCTCTTATGCACATGTTTTCACTGATGTAAAGACCGCTCTCTTATTTCTTCATATGAAGCCTTCATACTTTCTGTAAGTGTTGAACCCTTTGGTAAAAGCAGTTTCCCCTACTTATTTGGAAAGAAATGCTTATTATAGTTTTTAAAGGAAAAAATCTCTCTCAGATTTTTGAATCTCCTTTCTTATCAAGTACAAGCAATTTATAAGTAAATTCTGCTTCACTTGCCATTCAGTATATTAAATGACCTGATCTATACCTTGCCAATCTTTGTGACAAGTTTAACCGAAAACTACAACAGCTTCATGAAGTTGCATACCTTTACAAAACTAAAATACTTAAGAGATTAACTTTGCCATTAATTTTACCTAAAATGCAAGCCAGATCAAATTGAGCCAACTTCTGATAAAGACGCACAGAAAGCTTCTTTCTTCCAGTGCAAAAGATGGAACTTTGCTGGAATAAGAAACACGGTTTAATTTCCTAAACCTGTACTCACTCTCACTCCATTGTAGAGCCCCAGCCACACATCCTGGTTTCCTTACACAGTTGTTAAGTAATAATATGCTTGTCCTCATACCACCCACATCTTCTTTCTCATCTCTAAGTGAAACCAGCATTAATCAGAGAGCAGGGACCCTATGGAAGCTTGTGTGCCCTGCTTAACACTCTAAAAGCCTCCAAGGAATATGGAGTAGGGTCAACACAGGGAATATGGTCATTCTCTAGCATTCATCTCAGAAAAAGGTTCTAGGCTAAGTAAAGAGTCAAAAAACCCAAGGCTGAATCGATTCAAACATCTCAGGTTAGTCTAAGCTGCAAAGACTGAACTGCTATGCAAGTGAATAAACATTCACTTTTGATTCCAGAAATGCAGCAACATGCCTGCAGTGACTTAGGCCAGAAGTGGGGGGGGTACTAGAACATGTCTTCCTGCTCAGCTAGAGCAGACAACTTGGGCCAAGGATAGCTTACCCACCCTGCAAGGGTGGTGGGGGGAGGAGGGATGCAAGGGAGGTGCAAAGCATCCTGGGATGCTGGGGGACTGTGAGTTAACTTGAATCTGGAGGGGATCTGGGACAGAAGTTCAATAAACTGATTTAACCTAAATAAGTGACATTTGATACTACAGCAAAAGCTCCATTATCCAGCACCCATGGGAAATGGGGGTGCCAGATAAACAAATGTGCCAGTTATCTGAGGCATCTTTGCTTGTCGGGCAAAGACACCCCTCCCGCCATGTCCAGTACATCCATATCTCACATTAACTGTGCTGCCCCTGCCGCCCCTATCCTGGTGTCAGTGTGCCAGGGGAAAGGGAGGGGGCGCTCCGCACAGGCTGCTTTCCCCCAGGCTGTGGGATTTGATAAAACTGGAAGTCTCACTTCTGGTTTCCCTTTTGCCACATTGACCGGCATCAGCTGGCATGCCGGTTAATAGAACATGCTGGTTAATGAAGTGCTGGTTAATGCGGCTTTTACTGTACATTCTTTCACGTTTATCTTAAACTAAAAGAGTACGAAAAGAGTACTTTTCAGCTTCTGGGAGAAACCTAAACAGAGAAGCCACATGCTGATTGGATCAGTAGGTTGTCACCTGCAATGGATTGTTGATATAGCCATGCAATGACAGTAAAAGAAAAACGCTTCGCAAAAATCTTATTGGGCATAGGCTATGTGTAGGGGGTGGTATGGGGAAGCCCCTTATATTGGCCACTGCAGAAGCTGCCGCTGGCTTCTGCAGGCAGCCACTGCTTGCACCTGCCCCCTGCCACCCCCTTGCTGCCGATACATCCAGCGGCATCTGTGGGCAGTCCCCACTCGCCATTCACCCCCCATTCCCACCATCGACACCAATGATGGCAGCTGTGGGCTGTCCCCACTAGCCACCACGGTGCCCCAGTCTTGTTCATGTTATTGGGTATAGACAGACAAAATAACTTATATCAAGTAAAAAAGATGAGGAGATTTGCTGGGCATTAAACTCATCTGCTGTAACTGGTGTGTCTGCTCTATCCTGTGGTAAGTGGAAACTAAACCAGGCCTAACTAAACTTAACAACTAAACCAATAGTTTGAAACAACTGCTCAGTCACTGCAGTTTAACTTAAACTTGCTACAGAATGGAACTGATACGCTGAACAGTTATAGCATTCAACTTAAACCCCAGCAAATCCCCACTCTGCTTAACTTGGTATAATTTCTTTATCTGTCCATATCCTCAGTAGGAAGCAGAAGGCATAGTTCATTTCTGGCAAACCCTCACTGGATGCACTTTGTGTTTGTATAATACCTAAGGGCAAGATGTTTCTGTAGGTTGCCTAAGACATATATTATTTATTTCATTTTCCTCTATATTATTTAATCTCTCAAATGCTGAATGTTTTATTCCTTTCCTAATAAATGTGTCACACTGGGCGGTGCTGTTTGGTAGTTCATAGATTTTAATCTGCCTATGATGTATTACTCATTTGTCAGCTGCTCTGCATTGGATAGATATTGATTACACAAGATGAAGCATCAGGCATAGGTTTAGAATGAACCAAGGGATTGTTTGCACTAAAACCAAAGATTTAACTCATGTTAAGTTTGTGGGTTAAATTTCCAGTAATGAAAGCTCATTCCTGTAACAAAATTAATGCTGTGTGAAAGATCAAGCTCTCCATACTCATTGGTAATAGACACTGCAATGCTCTGCAAACCTATAAATTGTCAGATACACGCGTAATTCATGACCAGAATGCAGAATATGAGCAGCCAAGTTTCAAATTGTTTTCTTTCTCTCTCTCTTTACCAATCAAATTGTAGAAATATAGCAAGAATTAGAAAGAAAAACATGGGCAATCCAGGGTGCACATGTCTTTTAGAGGCTTTCAGTGCTCTCAACCTTATTGGGCTTAATTTAACCATAAGGGCTAAGGGCAGACATTCAAAAGGCCTGACCCTGAATTGATTCAATCTTTGCAAGTTAGTCTTTGCAAGTGTACAGACATTCCCCCTGGACTGAGGAAATGCAGGCACATGTCTGCAGTGGCTCAGGCTAGAAGCCAGGGGGCTTTAGAGCTTCCCTTCCACAGTGCTGAGCTGAGGGTGGGGAGTGGCCAGGCCCCAGCAGGATGCTCTGATTAGGGAGGGGTGTAAACCCCCACCTGCCTGCACAGTCCCAGACTTTTGCCCACTCACTGCTCAAGAGGCAGGAGTCCAGCCCCCAGCTAGCACTCTGGGGGGTGGGGGGGATGGAGTCCATGCATCTGTTGATGATACTGAGCTTTTCAGTCTCCCTCTCCTTGCTTGTCCATACTGTCTGCAACAAACCTGACAGGCTAGGGAGCCAGCAGGGAGCTGATAACACAGCGTTTAGCAGCCCATCAGGAAAACAAAAACCTCTCTCTCACTAGTTCAAGCTCTTCTTAAACAGTTTCTTGCAAGGAAGGAATGAGGGACATTACCAGCTGATCTGTTAATCACCTCCAAAAAGCCCTAAGTGGACACTGTCCTGTCTGCCTTTGTCCTGTCCCAGTGAAATTGGAGATGCACACACACAGATACCTGTCAGTATTAGCTAGCATACTACATACCAGGTAGGGTCCGTGGGGCTGGGATCCATGCTATGGGAAATGAGAGGGAGGGAGGGAGGGAAGGGGGAGGGAGGAAGGAAGGAATCCCTGCTTGAGCAGCAAGTGGTGAGCCAGGCAGACCCTGTTGTGCCTGCAGGCTCTGCCAGTGCTCTGGCTAAGGAGCAGAGCAGTGGGGCCAGTCCTGCTCTCTGGACTGGACAGCCCAGCCCAGCCCAGCCCAGCCCAGCCTAGGGCTGCAAAGCATCTGTAATACAGGGGGATTCTGGCTTAACTTAAACCAGGAAAGGATCTGGGATAGACATTGCATAAACTGGTTTGACCCAAATAAGTTAAGTCTGATACTACATTCAATTAGGTTTATCTTAAACCAGTGGCATCCATTTTGAACCTGGTTTATGTGCGCTGAACTTCTGTTCTATTACAGGCTTAAACCAGTTTCTGATCACTTAAAGTGGTTTATGTGTAATGTCTGTCCCTAGCCAAGGTGCGCAGTAACCCACATTTATAAACCCAGTTCTGTAACATAAAAGTTGATGGGTGTATATATATAAGCATTACTACATCACTCACAATATGAAAGTCAGTGCACAGTTTAGTGTGTACAAAACTCCAAAGATAGGGAAAGTGTGTTTCTGCATTATTTATATATACTCTTTTTCTATGGTGCAGAATTTCTCATTAGCAAATGATCTCAGAGAAGCAATATATTATACATGAAAATCTCATCACTGGCCTGATTTCAAACATCCCTACAAAACAATGACTCTTTCTTTAAAGATTCAGCAGTACTTGACATTCCAGAAAGAATTTTTACCAGACATAGAACACATAGCAATGCAAGAACACATGTAAATAAGATAAAATATTCATCATACATAGAACACAATAAATACATTATTACAGAATGATACCAGTTTTGAATAGTTGTTATTTTGTTTATATGTTAGGTATAAACATACCTACAAAGTCATACAACTGTGGTGTATGAAAACAAAGAATCAAAATGCCTTTGATGTCAGCAATGGGGTGAAACAGAGGTGTGTCTTAGCCCCCAAGCTTTTTAAAATCTATTTTTTGTTCCTGCTTCTTCATGCATCCAAGGACAGCAATGATGGCATTTATCTTTGAACCAGACTAAATGGAGACTTGTACAACACTGTTGGAAGTCAGTAGCTGTTATGAGTCAGTGTCATAATTTGCTGATTGAAAGGTACTTACTCCTGTTAATAGATCTTCTGATATCAAGTATAAGACAAAAATAATTTGGAAATTTAATTTTGTACTGAAAATATTAAAAGTAGGTAGAGCCACCCCATTTACTATTTTATCCACATTCAAAATTAGTATGACACGTTTTGGCTTTAAAAATTGTGCTCCCAAAATTATGACCAGAAATGGAAGTGACGTTTTGCCATGGAATTTCAAAGAATATATAATGTATGTGTAACCCTTCTGCCTTGTACCAGTTGGCAGCAAGAATGGCCGGTTCACATTTCAGGATACCCAATAAGCCATATCAATGGCTTAAGCCCCCCCCCTCCCCCCCCCCACACAAATCTGGGAACACTACATTTGCTGGGGTGTCCCACAGAAACAAAGCCCCCTCCTTGCAAGCAGTATAAACACAAAAGTACAGATTTATTACAGAAAATAAAGGCAAAAACCCCCAAAGGAAAACACCAAATAAAATTTAAAACACTATTAACTACAAGACAAAGTCTATAGGATGCTCCCTCTTGGGGAAGCTGCACTCACGTCCAGACAGTCTGGGGCTTAGGGGCTACCCCAAAGGTAGTTCTGAGGTCCTGTACCCCCATAGCCCTGACAGAACAAGGAGCAATGGTTTCAAGTTGCAGCAAGGGAAGTTTAGGTCAAATGTTAGGAAGAATTTTCTTACTAGGAGGGTAATAAAATACTGGAACAGGTTACCCAGAATGGTGGTGGCAGCTTCATTCTTGGAGGTTTTGAAAACTCAGCTGGACAAAGCTTTGGCTGGGATGATCTAGTTGGGGATGGTCCTGCCTTCAGCAGGGGGTTGGACTAGATGACCTCCTGAGGTCCCCACCAACCCTAATTTTCTATGATTCTATACCTGCCCTTCAGAAATGGGCTGGAGAGTGGGGCCTGTACTGAAGAGTCTTATGAACTGCTCCTTGGGTTTGCTGCACCATGGGCAGCTGCTCGAGAGTGTGGGTCCTTCTGCGTTACAAGGAGCCCCACTGGAGAAGTGGTAGAGCACTGACCTCCCCTTCTGCATGGTGGCTTTGAGGGGCCAGATGTGGCTTTTGTCAGCATACCCCACCGCAAAATTCCTTGTCCCAATCTCAGCTCTGCTGGGGCAGAAAACTACAAAAGAACTCGGAGGAGGGGTCAGGCCTCTACCACACTGAGCCCTGAATCAACAACAAAAAGTACCCGGTCTCACCCTGGCCTAAACCACGCCAGACTCTACTCTGGCCCAAATCTGCCAGCCAAACATACAGCTGGGGTTCAGCCTTATAGCCAGGCTGAGACACAACAGCTGTGAAACAGCAAAAGGGGCCCAAGCCTATGTGGCTGCGGCCTGGACATTCAGTCTCACCTATACCACTATAGGTCACCTCTCCAGCAAAGAGGGGGGAGACCCCCACCCCCACCATGGCGAGCAGTTTCTCTGCCTCCCAATTCAGCTTTGCAGCTCTTAGAAGCCCCAGGAGAAAAAGAGAGACAGCCTTAGTTGAGTCGTTTTCATATACCTGATGTGACATACCCAAGCCTTGTCCAAACAGGGAGTTCCACACTCCAACCTCTCTCTTACTCAATCTGCCTGGAGGAGACTTTGCTCCCCCTGGCCAATCAGGCCAGACGATTTTGCATATCTTACCCAGATGCAAGACATCAGCTTTCCATGTGCAGAATATGTGGCCAGAACAACATGTTTGCTCCTTAAAGCAAAAAGCCAGAGGAGAAAAGGGGAAAAAGGAAAAAAAGATAAGTACAGGAAATACACACACACTGCACAACCACCAAAGGCACACACCTTGCCATACACAGCACAGGTGTGTGTACATGTTACATATATATCTGAGTTGTAACCTATCATGACACCGTGCAAGGAAAATTTTGTTTCACTGCTTGAGAGCACAGATCTCCTGCTCTTCTATCATTCTGCTTCGATCACAGATTGTAGACACCCTCCATTAACATATGCCAATTTGAGGCTGTTACTGTTTATACTTCCCGGGGCATTGGCACATGCTGCAGTACACTGTCCCACTTTCTCCAATGAAAAATGATCAGATAGGAACTAAAACATTGGAATTGATTCTGGCATCACTTTACACTGAAGCACTGGGGTGTACCTATTCATGTCAGTCACCCAGTAGCAATGTGAAACTGCTATAGGCTCAGAACTCATACTGTTAGTGGTCTGACAAACATTTTACTTGTGTGACAGATGCCCAGTGGAATTGTGAAATGAATTTTCTTTGCCACCCACCTTCACCAGACTACAAAAGTGAATGTCATAGAAGAAGCTGCCAGCAGCTTTGTCAGGTTGGCGAGATGGCTGTGAGGTAGGTATAGCTAAATTTAGGTAGCACAAATACCCACTACACAGAAGTCAGGGGTATTGCATCCTCAGAAAATGCCAGTATAGTAAGATCAATATGAAGCGGGGGGAAGGGGGGAGGTAATAGTGAAATGAGCAATTTGGGGAAAGACCATGGCAAAATGGAGGAGAACAGCAGGGACTAGAGGTAATCTGAGGAGAATGAGAGTGATTTGGGCTCATGTTTCTCCAATAAGCAGAAAGAGAGCAATGGGAGCAGAGCTTCTGACCAAGAATGGGGCAGAGGGCAACCTGAACTCCAGAGAGTATGACAGGTAAGAGTTTTGGAGGTTGCTGGGATGGAATGGTTGAGTCCTTGGGTCAAAGCAATACACAGCGCTACTGCTGTCAGGCAGCCAGTGGTCCAGTCAGTGGTAAAGGAGACGCTGGCAGGTGAGGCCGTGCTTACATGGAAACACAACATGCCAAAAGCGCAAGAATGGCAAAAGACAAATGTGGCTGCACAAGGGGTTTCTAGGATTCCTTAACTCCAAAATGAAGGCATACAGGCAATGGAAAAATGTGTCGGTCATCAAGGAAGCTTTCCAGCAAGAACCTGCAGGGACAAATCAGGAAGGCAAAGATAAAGAAGGAGCTGCACCTGGTGAAGGAAATTAAAACAACAAGAAGAGGTTCTATAACTATCTTGGCCAGAAAAGAAAGACCAGAGAAGTTGTGATTGACTTCATCCCAGGGTACTGAAGGAACCGGCAGAAGAGATCTCAGAGCCCTTGGCAACAATATTCATGAAGTCATAGGAGACAGATGAGGTACCAGAGGAATGGAAAAGGACCAGTGCAGTGCCCCTCTTTTAAAAGAGCAGAAATGAGGCCCCGGGAACTACAGACTGGTTAGCCTACTTCAGAACCCAGGAAGTTACTAGAGCATGTTCTTAGGAAGTCAGTCTGCAAGCATCTGGAGGAGGAGAGATTGATCACAAGCATCCAGCATGGATTTACTAAGAATGAATCTTGTCAAACAAACTTGATCTTCTTTGACAAAGCAATTACTTGGATGGATGAAGGTAATGCAGTGGATATAATGTATCTGGACTTCAGCAAAGCTTTTGACAAGGCCTCGCATAACTTCATTAAAAACTTGGGGAAATGTGGGCTGGACAAAATTGATATATGGTGGACTGACAACTAGCTCAGTAACTATTAATGATTTGCATGCTGGGATTGAGAGCTTCTTGAGCCAGTTTGCCGACAACCTGCGGGAAGAAACTAGTAAGAATTGTGAACACTTTGGAGGATGTAAGTGCAATTCAGAAGATCTCAACAGATTGTAAAGCTGGGCTGGAGCTAACAGGATGAAGTTCAGTGCTGACAAAGGCAAGGTGCTACACCTCAGGAAGAATAATAAAAAATATAACCTGGTGACACCTGGTTGGAAGGCAGCACTATGGAGAAGGATCTGGGAGTCTTGGTAGATCAGAGATTCAATAAGAGTCTTCAATGTGATGCAGCTGCACAAAAGATGAATGCAGTTTTGGGATGCATGAATAGAAGTATTAGGTGCAAGACACAGGAGGCAATAGTGTCTCTCTACTCAGCACTGGTTAGGCCTCATCTAGGCTGCGTATGTGGAGTTTTGGGCTCAACATTTTCAAAAGGATGTGGAGAAGTTAGAGAAGGTCTAGAAATGGGTGACAGAAATGATAAAGGGTTTGGATGGGAAGTCATATGAGGAGAGGCTGGAGGAGCCAGGCATACTCAGCTTACGGAAAAGGCACTTAAGAGGAGACATGATAGAAATCTTCAGATACTTGAAGGACTGCCACAAAGAAGAGGGAAAACACCTTTTCTCTCACTGCATACAGATCAATGGCTTGAAGTTGTAGCAAATTAAGTTTGGATTCGATATCATGAAAAACGTCTTTACTGTTAAAACAGTGAGGCAGTGGAAAAGACTGCCTGCCTAGGAAACTTGTGGACTGTCCATCACAGGAGGTGTTCAAGAAGAGGTTGGATAGCCACTGGTTGGGGATGTTCTAGGCACAGCTATGCCTGTGTTCTAGTATAGATATTTCCCATGCTTCTGGGTTTTGCCGGTTGCTGCACAGAGCTGGGAAGGAATTTCTCGTTACCCGCTTCCCACCACATGTCTGGGGGTGTGTTGCCTGTAGCCAAGGCTGAGGATTTTGACAGGTGTGTGCCCATGTTCCTGC
>NW_005841858.1:1215627-1235382 GCF_000455745.1 Alligator sinensis
GGTCTTGACTCTCTGCTCAGGGTCAACTGATCACCATATTTCTCACCATATTAGAGAGAATTTTGCCCCATGGTCAGCTTGGTGGAGACTGTGGGAGTTTTTGCCTTCCTCTGTGGTGTGGCCCTCTTCCTAGGATCTCTTGAGCATATTTTAACCACTTTTGCAGCAGCAGGGCATTGGCTACTGTGTTCCTCTGCTTTGCTTGTGGCAGGTAAGGTTGTTATATCTTGTATTGTGTAAGGATTGACTGTGTAATTTTGCTAAGAGGTTGGCAAATGGATTTGTATAGGATAGTTTGGATAGGGATGATCCTGCCTCAGGCAGGGGGGTTGGAATTGGAAACATAAGGAGGTGCTGTCCAGCCCTACTTTTCTATGATTCTACATATACCTTCCTCCAGTGACTGATCTCTTGTTATAAATATGACACTTTATGAATATTTTAAATTTTATTGAGTATTTCATACAGCTGTACCAGTAAGTACATAGCAAATCACTAAACAGAGTTACTGTGCTTTATCGGTAGGGTGACCATATTTCCCCAATTTCAAAACAGGACACTCTGCTCCCTGGTGCACACAGCTGTCTTTGAGCTTTAGTCTCAACTGAACATGCCAAAGTGCATGTTTGTGTGAAGGAGTGGCAAGCGGGGGATGAAACTATCCTGGTTTTGTCAGTGCAGACTTGTTTTAAACACCAGACCCAGGCATCCTTCTGAAAATGGGACAAAAGAGTTCATTTGACCAAAATGATAGGATGCCCAGGACAGGTGTTTCAAATGAGGCTGTCCTGGCAAAAACAGGATATATAGCCACTCTTTCTGGGAGGAAGGGTGTACAGTAATAATGTTCCTAATTTAGGTACTGATGAACAAAGCATATGGGGTTAAAAATGTATGTCACTTTGATTAAGTACCCCTGAACCTGAATCAATTCAATCTTTGAAGTTTAGTCTAACCTAGTAGACATTCACTTTTGATTCTGGAAATACAGCCACATGCCTGCAGTGGCTCAGGCTAGAAGCTGGGGGGGGGGGGGGGGTGGGGGCACAAGCCCTCCCTTCCATTCAGCAGTGGCCAGAAGACTGGAGGAAAGCTGGGTTGAGTGGGGAGGGACATTGCCAGGCTTTGGCAGGCCACTGAGTATGATCGGGGAGGGGTTTAAACCCCCATCCTGGCCTGCACGGTCCCCAGCCAGAATGTGCTGGGGGAGGGGCAGTAGCAGCCCTTACCAGGCTTTCCCCCACTCTCCACTCAAGTGGCAGGGAGCATGGCCAGCCCCCAGCCCCTGGCTAGCATGCTGAGGCAAAGTAGGGGAGGGAGGCAGGTTTAATAGGCAGGTCTAATAGGCAGGTCTAGTAGGGGCTGCTGTGCCCCTGACAGGCAGACTCTGGCTGGGGTATCATGCTAGTGGGAGAGGGGAGGGAGGGGGGATTAACCTCCCCCTTGCCTCAGGATACTAGCATCTGGCCATGCCTCCCACTCCTGCTGCTCAAGCAGTGAGCGGGAGTGGAGGGGCAGGGAAACCTGGCAGTGGCTACTGCACCCCTGCCAGGCAGACCCCAGCTGTGGTCCTGTGCTAGAGGGAGAGGGGAAGGAGGGGGGATTAGCCCACCCTTGTTCGGGCTACTGGCATCTGGCCACACCCCCTACTCCTGCCTCTTGAGTGGTGAGATGGAGAAGCCTGCAGACCCTGGCTGCAGTCCAGAGCAGGGTTTCCCATCCCTACCCACTTCTCAGCCAGCCAGAGCACTGATAGTGCTCCAGCTAGGGAGGAGGGGGGTGGGGCCAATCCTGCTTTGCTAGAGTAGACAGCACAACCCAGTCCAGGGCTGCAAAGCATCCTGGGATGCAGGAGGACTGCGAATTAACTTAAACCAGGAAGGAATCTGGGATAGAAGTTCCATAAACAGGTTAGAACTAAATTAGTTAAGCCTGATACCACATTCAACCAGGTTTATCTTAAACCAGTTTTGGTCATTTTGAAAGTGGTTTATATGCACTGAACTTCTGTTCTGTTACAGGTTTAAACCAGTTTCTGATCAGTTAAATAGGTTTATGTGTACCTTCTGTCCCAAGACTTGCTGAGCAACCTAACAGGCTCTGAGCATCAGCACCACATTATGACAGAGCAAAGGCGGCAAAGTATAACACAGCAAACAGAGTTAATTGGAAGATCAATGCATATGGGAAGGATCAATTACTACTTTTGCAAAAAGGCAGGGCAAGGTGGTGGCATCTTAGAGACTAAAAGAAAATAAAACAACAGATAAAGCCATCTGCCTTTGAGTGACCCAGCTTTAACCCTGTCTGAAAACAGCAGGTAAACCAACTTTATGATCGGCACTTTCTCCACTAGTAATAAAATTAACAACCACAACAGCCATTTATAATACCCACTTTGCTCATTTGATTGCTGTTACATGGCCCTGTGGTGTCTGATGGTGTTCTTCTTGGTCCTTTACTTCTCCTTTCATGTTTTTCCTTTGACCTTCTTTTCTCCCATTACTTATTAGGGAGCTATTAGGCCTGCTGAATTAGTACAGCAGGAAATTAAACCTCTGGATTGGCAACAGCTATAAAAATGATTGGCTTTGAAAGCAAGGGACAATTTTAAAAACTGAACATTTTAGGAACTAAATGCTGTCTATGGAGGATTTGGCATTTCTATATCTTGGCTGTGATAAGTGAGCACTTTATTTTAAGATAAAAATGGAAAAGCAGAATAGGAGATTTGATCATTTTTGTTGGTTTTATTTTAAACATTCTGTAATGGAATATTTATAATTAGATGAATCAATGAATAGAGTTGCACCAATATATTGGTCCATATTGGATCAGCATCAATGAAAGGAAAATTGAAATTATCAACTATCAGCTTTTTTTTGGCTGGTATAGCCAATAATGTCACCGGTAAATGCCACATGCATGTGCACAGCTGCAGCATGCATGTGGCCAGGAATGCAGCCTGGCAGCTTGGAGAGCAGCATCTGGCCATTAAATCTATGGGGGGGAAGGGACATGGGGGTGCAGATTGAGGCCCCCACAGTGAGAGAGGCAGTGGGACTAGGGCAGGGCACAGGATGGAGCCATGGGCAGCTTGTCCGTGGTGTGCTGAGGGGTGAGAAGGAGGGAAGTTCCCACCACTGCACGCACCCCCAGGGAGACATGGTGGGGCATGTGCCTCCTGGATTAGTGCATGAGGTGAGGGCAGGCTGCAAGTGTTTGCCAGCTTTGACCCACTGGTTATTTTTATACCTATGTCCTATCTCTTTAAAAACTATATATTAAACATAGTGGCATCCTATAACACCTTTGTGAAAGGACAAATAGACCTTTGTGCATGCATTTGTAAAGAGCTGGTGGAAGGTGTTTTATAAGGAAAAAGCTTCTAATTAATTTTGATTGACAGTAAGAAGGTCTATTAACTCAGCTGAGGTAAAGGATGGCTGGGCTTATACTAGAAAGGGTGAGAAAAGCAGCAAATGAATTGCTGAAAGTAAATGACAATTTTTCCTCTTGCAGGAGAAAAAGAACCCAATGACAAGGCTAAAGATTTAATTAAAGGTATGTTCTTCATCAAAAGGAAAGAGTATTCCTGATGTCTGAAGCACTGGAAGGAAGCAGCACTGCAGACTTGTAAGAGTGGTTGGACTTTTTGAATTTCCCACACTGGCTGGGTGGGTGGGGGAGGAGAGAAGGAGAGGGAGAGAGATCAAACATTCTCTTTGCAGATTATTTTATATCTTTCAGTTACAGATTTTTTTTCAAAGCCGATCTCACTTTTTCACTGCTTAAAATACTTCTTTAAAACATTTGCAAACATCCTCTTGCAAGATACCAAATACACAGCATTCTTTATTTCCATGGACTTCAAAGGGAACAGATGACACTAGCACCTCTCAGGCATAGGGCTATCTTTGAAGAAAAGCACCACAGCTGCTTCTGTAGTCAGCCGCCTTTGGTTCTACTTAGGTTGAAAGGAAGACAAAGCTGCATTCTGCTGTTGTATGTAGCTGTAAACCCAATATTTTATGAGGCAAGCTGGAAGGAACCCCAAAATTTAGAATGCCCAGCACTTACCTTCATAAAGAATTCTTGCAACCTTTCCTTTGGGAAGTTTTAACATACCTTTCTTGCAGTAGGCCGTTGATATTCAAAAGAGGGAATACCCTCAAAGACAGCAGTGCCCCCTTCCTTTGGCCTCAAGGAGTTCTGTTCAGCTTTTGCAGAAACAAACTCTGAAAGCCAAAAATCTTTCTTCTCTTGCTTTCATTCCTCAGGAACAATTTTTCAGGCTCTCAGAATAATAGCTAAGCATGACCATTCTAATTGCTGCGCTGAACCACTCCCAAAACAGTAGCAGCGGCAACATTCTTTACTGAAGACAAAGAAACTGCAGGGCAGGAGACTGGTGTGAGAACTCCCCCACCCCGCCCCCCGTATTCATGTAAAGATTACTGAACATAGCTTTATGTACACCAACATGCATAGGAGGTTTTAAATAATAAAGTGAGTATTGTTAGTGCTCTCAGTCCTAACATATACAAGTAAAATAATTGATTACTGAAAAAAATCCAGAAAAACCCCCAACCATGCATATTTGCAATTAGAGTTGTTCTTCATTCTGAAACTGCATGTTGTATAGGGTTACCATATTTCCAGTTACAAAAAAAAGGATACCTGTGGGGAAGGAGGAGGTCAAAGGGGTATATGAGTGTGTGTTGGGGGGGGAGGGGGGCAGGGAGCATGGTGCCCTGTCTCTGCCCCTCACTCCTAAGCCAAAACCCCACCCCGAGCCTCACTCCTGACCCACTGTACCCCACCCCCCAGACCATGGTGGTGCCCTTCACTTCCAACCCTGTGTATGGAGCATGTTATTCCTGGCAGCCAATCACCTTCCCCTACTGCCTCCAGGCCTAAGCATCAAAGTTGGAAGTGCTAGGAAAAGCAGAGGCAGAGCAAAAACTGGGATATTTGCTTGTATTTCAAAAACCTGCCTGGAAGAAGGAGAGGGGACCAAAAAAGAGAACATGTTGGGGAAAACCTGGATGTATGCTAACCCTAATGTTTTAGTTCCTTCATTACACAGCTATCAACTTGCAAGACATCTTTGTAAACAGAAAATGGCTTTCCCCAGTTTGCAGTATTAATGGAGATGAACTAAGGTCTCAAATTACTGCAACCAATGTTGGAAAGTATTCTATTAAGTCATATGAAAATGTAAAGTGCACTAAAACATGGCACTTTACACTGGAACTTGCATCAAGAAAGCTATCAAATTCATATTTATTGAGGCAAACTCAAGATGTTTGAAAATTTTTCCCATTTGACTTAGCACATAAGATGTTTTTGATTTTTTTCACTATTTTCAAACTCAAGATGTTTGGTCTTTAAATGGGATGAGAATCCAGAAAAAAATGGCTGTTAACTGGCAAAAAGCTTGCAGCAGCCTGTATATTGGATTTGACTTTCCTGGTGCTTTCAGTGAGGGCTTGCCTGACTAACATGCTTTCAGTTGTTTGACTATAAGGCAGGATGTTTCCTTCCACAGCTGGCAGAATTAGCCAAATTGTTTGCCACTTCCTATGCTTCAGTTTATGATTTCTAAGAAGTGTTAAGAACAGATATTATTCTTGAGGTAAATGCTCTTATTGCAGAAATATCTGCATATATTTCTGACAACTCATAGAAGAGGACCATATCCTCAATTACTGAAATACAAATTTCCTCATCATTAACTTCAAAACACCCCATGTAGTTCTCAAGGGCTAGGGACAGAAGTTACACATAAATCAGTTTAAGTGATCAGAAACTAGTTTAAACCTGTAACAGAAAGGAAGTTCAGTGTATATAAACTAGTTTCAAAATAACTGAAACTGGTTTAAGATAAATCTGGTTGAATGTAGTATCCAACTTAACTGATTTAGGTCAAACCGGTTTATGAAACTCCTGTTCCCTTCCTGGTTCAAGTTAAATAAGAGTCTCCCCAGGGGGGCTTTGCAGCCCTGAGCTGGGCTGTGCTGTCTGCTCCAGCCCCTCTGCTCCCTAGCCAGAGCAGTGAGGGCTGGGTCACTGGCCAGCTCCCTGCCCTCACAGGCAAACCCTGGCTGGTGTCTGGGGCCAGGGAGGGGAGTTAAACTCACCTTCACCCAAGTACAGAGCTGCCCTTCCTTGCTGGATTACTTAGTGCTGGCTGCAACTGTGGACTACAAACCTCAGAGGCACCGAGAAGCAGGGAGAGGAAGTGATGACAAACCCTGAAGAGTCGTGCTGCTGTGATTGTGGACTGCAAATCCCAGAGACCTCAGGGGCAGCAGGAAGAATAAGCAAACACACTGGCCATGCTGTGTTTATAGTTCTTCAGTTTATAGTTTTTCAGAGAAAGAACTATTCTTGTTCAAGCTTTTAGGAATTCATTGTCACTACCTCCCCCCACTCAGGCAGAGCACGGGCTGGGGCCTGGCCATGCCCCCTCTGCTCCAGCAGGGAGGGGGGAAAAGTCTTTGAGGGTTCCTGTCTTCCTTTCCCTTTGGCAGTGGCTGGCAGGTGTGCTCTAGCACACCCCAGCTTCTGGCTTGAGCCACTGCAGGCATGTGGCTGCATTTTCTGAATCAAAAGTAAATGTGTGTTAATTTGTTTATTGCTTCAATCTATCTATGCAGCTTAGACTAACCTGCAAAGACTAATCAATTCAGCCTCAGGCTTACTGTCTGTACTTAGCCAAGGTGGCTGGCTTGAAACCGAACAACTTCAAACCAGATGTTTTACCTTTTGATTATCAGTGGAGGTGGTATTTCAGGCACTTTCCCTTTTTACCATTGAAGCAACTGTACCTTGCAAGCAAAATATGCAGAAAAGGCCTATTTCTCTGCAATAGCAAGTTAATTTTAATTGATGTTTGCAAACATGTTGATCCATGTATCACCAAAACTGATTTCAGAAAATGTGCTGTTCAGGCTACATGAACTGCATTTTAAACCCACACTTTTGAGACTTCATCCCCACAGTTTTGTCATAGATATAGCATTGTCACTAACAAAACCAGACTTTTTCCAGTATTCTTCTAAAATGTTTCCAACAGTTGCTGTTTCAATATTCATTAGTCTATAAGAAGAAATTTAAGTTTCGAACTCTCTTCTAATCATCATGAGGTATCTTCAAAGGTACAGCATAGCCCTGCTATAGTAGCTGGAAAACAATAGCCCTCGGCACCTGTTCTCTGCTCTGCAACAATTACTGAAAGACTGTTTGGGGTATAGTCTTATTTCAGGTAATCTACATGACATTCCAAAAACTGATAAGAACATGCTTCTCAATGTATCTGAATAAATAGGATTCCAGTGCTTTTTAGAGATTTTCATGGATTTTCACAGTAGAGGTGTCTAGGATAATTAGTGGTACAAAAAACCTGAATGCCAGTAAATTTCTATCCTCCAATGCCTGTGATCGCCTGTCTTTACAGAAAATAGCTTGTTCACTCTTCTTGTCTTTCCTATTTCAGATTCAGTGCTCGCATATTCCCTCTGTGCAAGGCACTCTCAGGGTGTTTGTCAGCGCTTGCTTTTCACCTGAAATCTGTGGGAACATTATGTGCTGTGCCAAACATCCTACCACTTTTGTGAAATATCCCCTTTTAACTCTCTGCTTAGCAATTTCATTTCCTACATTGCTGACACTTGCTGAAACCATTTTGCCTCATTTTCACCTTAACAGCACTTACCTGCTTTTTGCTTGGTATTTACTGGCCAAGCTACCCTGCTACAGATACCTGCTGCCTGTTGATAAGGCTAAGCAAAAATCATATCAAGGGAGAGACCCACTGATTTGATTTGATATTACCATAGAAAACGGCATGTATTTTTACATGAAATACAAACCTTTTGAACTAGATGCATTTTTATACTTATTTGTAAGGTTTCACAGAGCTTACTCAAATCTTGTGGCTATCCTGATTCCTGGAAGAAAATCATAGTTTTACTAATGATATATTTACTTAGGATTATTTGTGGCTTTTCATTTCACTTTAAAATAAAAACCAGCATACTTCCCCAAGTGCAATGTGAGAGGCAGCTGTAACATCTCAGGGCCAGATTCCATGCTACCTGTTAGGAAGTTCATACATAAAGTTAAATTTGGGATTAAATACTTTCCTAATTAGGACTTTAATGCCAAATTGGAGTTTCACAGTGTTCCTTATGTACAACAAGGACAAGACTGGTGCCTAAGTGAACTAACAAGCCCAAATGTGGTTATATCTTACCCTGTTCAAGTCCTGAAAAATCCATTAATGTATTTATAGCTAAGTACAGATGTTCAAAGAGCCTGTGGCAAAAGTGCTCAAACTTTTGTGCTTTACTTAAAGTGTTATAAGGTAGAACGCTTTCAAACTGAACATGTGTCCTCAACCAGCAGGGAAGTCTTCTGTGAAGCCTGAGCCAAGGAGGCTTGGACCATGATTGGGCCTGGCAACATAAGCACATGTCACACAGTGCTTAAGGCGAGGGCAAGCCCCCACCAGCGCTGGTGGCCTGGGTCCCACACAACACAAGGCTGTATGGATCCACAAAGCCCTGGCCAACTACTTCCTCACCTGTGTGGACAAGGAGCCCTCCCCACGTGAGCAAGGCTGGAGGGCTTTGAGTGCCCCCAACCTGGCACTAGGATATGGGTCTCCTGCCCAGGGCTTGTCTGGCCCTACATCCTGGATAGCGCTGCCCACAACCCAGGCTACCCAGGCACCATTGTCCCTCCCCTCTTCCTCCCCAACTCTCCCCCAGGGGCAAACACTGGGGTAGGGGGGCCTTCAGCATGAGGAAGAGGCATGCCCCATGCCCTATTAAACTGCTAAAGCTGCCAAACTTTTTGTGTGTTTAATAAAGACAATGTGTTGAATATTGACCATGGCAGAATTTGATCCCTTTCTCAGTTAACACAAACTATCAAACCTTTGGAGGGGGTGGAGGACTGATTTTGAGAAAGGGCTAAAAGAACCTGGATAGAAGGGTGCTTTGGAAGGGAAAAGGAAGGTAGAAGGGGATTGGGTGAGGGGGAACGCTGCAGCGCCTAAACTTAACAAACATAAACCCATGGAAGGGAGGCACAGGATATAGGGGCTTTTGACCTGGCACCCTACTTGTAGGGGTCGGGAGTGAAAAGGAGGGACTTTTCTGTGTAGGAGTTGGACAGGTGTATGATCCTGGACCACTGTTTGTCTGAGAGGGCACTGGGGTGGGAGGCAGCTGCTGTGTTGTGGGGCAGAGGAAGCTGCAGGCCAGGAGACATTGCCACAGCAGGTGCTGTGGACTCCTGGTTCTCCCCACTGGGACCCTTGGGCTCCACCCCTGGGGCCCAGTGTCACCCTTCAAGGACCCTAGATCCACTCCCATGCCAGGGGTCCATGTTACACAGCCAGCCTGAGTCCAGGGGCTGCCTATCCCCACCAAAGCAGGACCAGAGCCCCAGGGAGCTGAAGAGTTCTCCCTTGGACCTCAGGGCTGATGGGTGGATGAGCTGCAGCCAGTGTGCTATGGTGCCAGATGGTGTCCCAGTGAAAGCCTGGCCCAGCAGACTGCTGGGCTGTGTTCTCCCTGCTTTGTGAGTGCTCTTGCACCTCTTGGGAACTGGCCTGGAATCACATGTGGGGCCTATACACAGGGCAACTGCCAGTGGTTGGAGACAGTGAGCTGGTCCTGGAAATGGTGTGGTATCTGATGACCCTGCTATTGGGTCTTGGGAAGCCTGGTCCCACTCCCCTCACCCACTGCTGCTCCCTAGAGCAAGATTAACAAGATGCCTTTCTGCCTCCTTGGACCATGGGTCAATGGCTCCCATGTGCCACATCTGTCCCAGTGCCCCTTCACCCCCTAGCATCTCCCAGTCAGGGCACAGTGTAGTGTTCCCCTTCATCTATCATCCAGGTTTCCCCCCTGTGGGAACCATGTTCCTGTCACCCCAGAGAAAAGTCCCTGGAGTGGGGCTCACCATGCCATGGGGGACTGGGTAGCAGCCTCTCCCAGCACTCTTGCCTGGTAGGTCTACAAGCTCTTCATGGGAGGGGGCGCTAGCACCAGTCAGGGGTGTCACAGGCAGACCCCATGTGGTACAGGACTCCATGTGTAAACTCCCTATATTGGTGCTGCAACTCTCAGCTCTGCATGGGCGCAGATTGTCTCCTCCAAACAGCAGGTGGCCACCTGGACCCCCAATCCATGTGCCTCGGCAGCCTGTTCCTGGGCCTTGACAGCCCATACTGGACAATGATAGTCCAGGTGTAAACATCCCCCAGTCTGACCAGTTCCCCTCTCCACATCTTGAGTCATTCCTCATGTCAGTCCCGCAGTTCCTGGTGCCAGGAGTCCACAGTGTGTGTCCTGAGCTCAGAGGCTGTGACCAGAGCATGTAACATCTCATCCTTACTTCACTGGCACTTCCTACACACATCTCTCATGCACTCTGCAGGTGTTAAGTCACCCAGTTTGAGGCAGGAGAGGGTGTTGGTCAGTACTGTGTCTGTCTGTGCGGTGAGACTGGGAGTCATCTGGGACCCATGGACTTTACGCATTGATTGTATTGGAGGGGAGAGTGAAAAGTGCCCTTGTGCTACCTGCCAGCCTGTCCAGTCCCTGCACAGCTCAGGGACTGCTTGACCTGCTGGCAGCTCACCACCCCCCGCCCCCCGCTGCTGAAGAGGCAGGGAAGGGTTGGGCCCCCCCCCTTGTGTACACACCACAGGGGGTTCGTTCAGTTTAATTCTCCCTAAATTGAAGTGGTGTTTTTAAAAACCCACTGTTTCAATTTAAGGCAAGCAGCCCTGGCTGTACAAGCAGCCCTGGCAGCAAAAGTGAAGTTGCTGTGATAACAGCTCCCATGCAGGAGTACTGCCATCATGTCTGTCCCTGTCTTGGAACTGATAGGGAGGGAGTGGGGAAAGAGGAAGGAGGACTGGTGAGACTTTTGTAAGGGAGTTTTTCCCATTGCTGCTGTGCTATGACTATAGGGGTTTCTCATACATAGCTTCATGTTATCTCTTGTCCCTGACCTCAGGGTGCTGTCTGCCAACCAGGCCTGTAGCAATGCCAAACAGAATGGGGCACTGTGCACCCACTCTTTAGAGTTTGCCTAGAAAGTTCAGCTCAATAAACGCCTTTAGTACCTTTCCATGCCTGCTTGAGGGGAGGGGGAGGAGGTTCCACACGAGTGCTCAGGCCACCTGCAGTAAAGCTGGCTGCTCCCCGCTTCTCAGCATGGCCCTGACAGATAGAGCACTGAGGTGTCAATTAAGCAGATTTCTGTTCCCATTGAATAGGACATGGGCAGCTGTCTGAGGGCAGAGCGGGGAGGAACCTGGTGCCTTGGCTGTGCTTGGGGATGGGAGGGAGGTAGGAGCTTGGAGGAGAAAGCAAGGGGATGAGGTCTGCTAAATGCTGAGACAGAAACCTTTGCAGAATTCAGAGGCATGGGGCAATGCGCTAAGAGCAGGCAATGCGCTATGAGCAGGGCAGCGGGAATCACCCTCCCCCCCGTGTCCCACTATTCCCCTAATAGCCCCCTCCATTCAACCCCTTTCTGGCTTCTCAGCCATAATGGCCTGAAAGAAGGCTGAGACTACTGGGGTGGCCTGTAGGGTCAGTGGTTCCCACTGCTTCCTTTTCCTTTCCCAGCCCCCTTTCCCCTAGAGGTTCCCTATTTCCTCTCACGCCTGGATCTCCATCTCGGTTGTGTGACGTGGATGTGAATCATACCATTCCCGGCTGCATGGTTTCCTTACTCAGGGTTTCCTTATTCAGGGATGGTTTCCTTACTCATGGATCACGTGGGCTGTGCTTGTACAGAAGCCACTCTTCTGGTAGCAGCAGGGAGGTGCTGGTACATACTCTGCCCCTCTAGGAGAAGGCAGCGAGGTGCTAAAGGAGTGGGTCTGGAATAGCCATGGGCCCTGTCTGGGGAATGGTGTCCTGGGGTCTGCAAATTCAGGCACAGTCTGCGGGGTTTAGGTCTGGGATAAGGAGATTCCTGCAAAATGGAGGGCACATGCCCAGATTCCAGGTCCTGGGTTCCAATGTCCGTGGGGTCAGAGCTTTCCTTCTCTCCTATATGCTGTGATCCATGCTGTTGGCCATGGGTGAAAAGATGTTCAGGGAGCATACTTCCAGGTACAGGTACTAAGTTCCCACAGACTACAGCAGCAATGTGCCAGCCTCCTCAGGGGCCAGCTCCTGCAGCTGTGCTCTTGCCCTGTAGCACTTGGGGACCTGCTTCTGGGTACCCTGTTGTCTTATTGTCCTGTAGCTTCTCCATGTCTTCCCATCTTCTGGAGGGATCCCTGCCAGCAACTCCTTCTGGTCTCCAGTGGTGCCATAGGTGTGCAGGGTGTTAAAGGCCCTGTCCTTGGTGAGGAAGTGGGACAGCTCCTTGTAAAAGGGCATGGTCTGCCTCTGGCCCCCTGACCTCTTGTTGGCATCAACTATGCAGTGATACTGACTCCTCATCACCTTGGTCTTGGCACACCCCCATACCTGCATCTGTTGGGCAATGCTTTGAAGATATGCCTGTTGTGGAGCCGCCACTGGGTCTCTTCCTCACCCCAGATGGTGATGAGAGCCCACATCTCCCTGTGCTTCCAGTTGTGTGCCTGGGTTTGGCTGATGGTAGAGGATGGGGCAGGGTTGTCCATGGTCTGCAGTGGTGCCCATGGGGTGTTGGTTTCTGTAAGTGGGTGAGGCTTTGGCTATGAGGGGGTGAATGGAAGGGTGGCAGAAAGGCTAGAAAGTACTGGTCCCAGCATGTGCCTCTCCCTCTCAGTTCAACTAGGTGTGGCACCTGCTCCAGAGTGACTGGGGCTCTGCTGTTCATGCCATAGCCACACCATTGAACTTGCCAGGACTTTGCAGCAGTCACTGTGCGAGTCTGACAACCCCAGCATAGAAATTTTCACTGAGCCACACAGACCTGTCCCACACAAGGAACTAACTACACCAGACCTGGTTCTGCGGGTTCTAGGGGCAACCACTTGCTTGTCCAAGCTTGGATGCTCAATTCCCTGCCCTCTATCCTGTTTACTCTGGGACCTTGTGGCTTGCAGCAAACCAGATGGCCATGAACTATGCAGCACACCAAATGACCATGGCCCATGTACCTGTCAGCAGCTTCTGAGCTGTGGAGGCTATAGGGTCATCTCCATGCAGGCCCAATGCCAATGCTCTGCCTCCTGTCACCCTGACCCAGCAGAGGGGAGCCACCCATACCAACTTGTGCTCCAGGGAAGGCATACTGGAGTCCAGGTGGAAGGGTGCTTGGCCCCGGGGCTGCCTGAGAGGGTGTACAAGTGCTAGGACCCAGTTCCATGGAGCAGAGCTTGCATGCAAGGCCCTGGGGTTGCCTGGGAGGCTGTGTGGGTGCCAGGACCCAGCTCCTGCAGGCCTGTGCTCATTTCCTGAGCTCTGCATCATGGCTGTGAGGTAATTCTTGATGGGGTAGGAGGGGCACATCCCTGGGATGTGGGTGTCGATGGGCCAGGGTGGTTGCAGGGACAGAGACCCCACACAGTTGCCCCAGCCAGGCTTCCTCACAGTTGCCCCAGCCAGGCTTCAGCATGCCCTGGGGCCAGGGCAGCTGTGGAGAGACAGACTCTGGACCCTTTCCCTGAAGCCCCACTGGCCAGGCTACTGTGTACCCAAGGACCGGGGTGGCTACAGGGACAAAGACCCTGAACTCTCTCTCCACAGCCTCCCAGCCAGGCTGCAGCAAACCCCAACACCCGGGGGGCTGCAGCGACAAAGAGCTCCCTCTCCCCTTCCCCCAGGCTGAGGCTCAGAGCTGGCCAGAGGGCTGGGATCAGAGGCTGTCAGTGAGTCAGGTCAGTGACAGCCCAGGGGGTGGGGCCAGCCCCACATTCAGGCAGAGCAGACAACCTCTGCCTGAGCCTGTGCAAAGCCGCCTAGGATGCTGGCAGAATGCGACCTACCTTAACGTCTGATGGAATGTTGTACAGATGTTCAAAAAAGTGCTTTAACCTGAAGCCCCTTAGTCAGATGCCACATCCATTGAGCATTAACTTAGAGCACAATCTACCATTTTTAAAGCAGTTTATGAGCCACGAACATCTGTTCAGTTATGGCTATAGAGTGCTTTCTGCACACTTACCACACAATTGGTGTAATATTTGTATCTAGTCTATGCATGGTCCAAGTGAGTATAAACAAGCACCAATGATCATTGTGCAACTAACATCAAACATGTTTCAAACACATCTGTTTAAATAAAGATGTTACAAAGCTGAGACACTGGCTCAGAATGGAAATTAATGAAGGCATCCGTTCAAACAATGTGAATTTCCTAAAAGAACCAGTCAGATGGTCAGTATACATGTAGTAAAATATGATGGCCTTGCATTTTTTAAAGTTTTAAATAGAAGGACTATTCTTGTTGTTTGGATACCTTGCTTGCTTTTATGACATACGTGTTCTAGCTCTAAACTTAAGAAATTATTTTACTGAGACTCAGATATTTTGGCAGGTCACAGATTAATGAAGTCAGACTTTTACTGATGATGTATACAGTTTCAACAATAAACATTTCCTTAAAACTAATAACCTTTACAAGCAGTTAGATAGGCAGAAGATAGGTTAGGATGGCACCTAAGAGACTAATTGGCTGAGCAAGGCATGGCTTTCATAGGTACCAACTTACTTAGAGGCTAGGAATGGACAGTTAGTTATAATTGGTAAGGTTTTGTGTAATAGCCTCCCCTTTTGATTTTCAATAAGGTTACACTTGCCAAAAATACTGAAGAAATTTGATCAGAAGAAAAGTAGAAAGTTTCAAATAAGAAAAAGTAATTACCCATATATTTGTATGAAAAATAAAAGTGATTAATAAATTAGAATAAGCAAAGTTAAGGTTAATACATTGTTGCTGGTAGTGTATTCTGAGATGGCTGATAAGACAGAAGGATGTTCTGGCAGCCAGACTCAAATTTACAGATACTCAGTCTACATCTTAAATGAAAAACCCCTGTTATTACATTTTCTGGTACTTGTTCCAAATCTAGTTTGGCCTACTAATTTTATTACAGTTACTATTATGGCCAACCTTAATCAGAACTAGAGTTTATTTAATGTAAGGGGAAAGGAGTACTCTTTTTTTAGTAAAAAATATTAATGGTTTTAATTTGAAAGGTAGTTATGCTCTTTAGGGACATTTTATGAGCCCAACCCTGACCTGATTCCCCCATGATCTGGTATGCAGCTAGTTATTTCTATTGCTAAAGTATCATCGCATTGACTGCAAGTAAAAAAAAAAAGTTTTTCAACACTGCAATCTTTAGTCAAAATATAAGACAATATAAACATAAATAAGTAAATAGATTAAAAAATAGAGTATGGATTTCATGGCACAGCCAATTTTCCTAGACATTTCCTTTAGCCTTTCCAACAAAATAGTTATATTTTAAGCCATTTCCAGAAGCTTCATATAAAATATTAGCAAAAGAGGATTTGAGATACTTTGAGATGGGGATGGATCCTTCTCCTCTTTCTGACTATACTACATTGCTATGGAATATGATAATGTCTGTTTTGGGCTCACTAAGAGAATGACTAGGAGAAGTTCCATGGGTTGCATTATGCAAAGGGCTGTGATCTATCAATCTATATTGTTTTCATAATGAGATAATACACTTTCCAATTTCTTGACAATATTTCTAACCAGGAGACCAGATCCAATTGCAGGTCCTTTATTTGTTTTGCTATAACTAAAAAGATAATCACACCTGAAGATTGCTCTCATGGAAAACCTATAAAATTACTTTCAGCCTTTGGTTGTTCAGAATCTAACAGGAACTACCAGAACAAATACACACACACACACACACACACACACTCTCTCTCTCTCTATAGATACATATATATACACACATACACACACACTCTCTACATATATATACACACATACACACACACACACACTCTCTATAGATACATATATATACACACATACACACACTCTCTACATATATATACACACATACACACACACACACACACTCTCTATAGATACATATATATACGCGCACATATACATACACACACACACATATATATTTACAGAGAGAGAGAAAGAGAGAGAGAGAGGGGAGGGTGTGCGGAAAACCAGGATCTCCAATTTGGGTCACTTCTTGAGGCAAATTTTCATTAACTTCAAACAGAGAGTGCCTGAATAAGAACGGAGTGAAAAACTGAATAAAGTCTTTCAGGTAAGTCTCCAACTTTTCACATAATTGGCTAATCGTTCTGGTATTAATCTAAAGTAACCTATAAGCTATACTAATATAAAAAGGCCAAAAAAATATTGCTAGACTTATTATGAAAACAGATCTCTTGTGAGATATTTGGAATTTCCTGTTTTCAGTCAGGCTTGGAACACAATAAAAATAATGTTTTTCATTTCTCTAGTTTCTTTGCAATGTAATATGGAAGTCTGGAGGGAGAAAAAACGTTAATAAAATATTTATGAACCTCAAACTAAGTTGACTGAAGTTTAGGATAAATGCAATACAGTATTCATGAAGCCCACAGCCACTGGCTCAATATGACATAGCTGTGTACAGCAAACAAACAAACTGCAAGTTACTTTAGCTACACAATAGATTCATCTTAATCAGGATGCTCCTATGAGTTATCTTCATCCCTGTTTGAAGAATTTCTGATTAGTAGAACATAGAACATTTAGCATAGGGTAGTGCTGCTATTCAGGTGAGCTGCAGAGACATCTTGATACTATACTGAGTTTGCTGCATGCTTAATGCCAGGGGCCCTTATGTGGAGTCCCAACAAATATATGGTACCATTTCATAGAATAAGGAAAGTAACAGCAGGAAATAATTTCAATAAAACAATTAAAACACTTTCTGTATGTATCTGCGAAGGAGGGAATGCAATTAGAGACAGCAAGAGATCATATAAATGATCCAAGCATCACCAGGAAGTAGAATAGCTGTCTTTTTAAAGAGTGTCTGTGGCTATTAAGCATAACTAGGTTTCTTTCGAATCAATGGGAAATGTTCCCATTAAGTGAAATTTCCCAATTATGCATGCCCCAATTAAGTGGCATTCTGAAATGAAGTATGCAAACATACACAGAAGACTTCAAGGACATTGCTGTATTTTTAAGGTAGTCTATAGGGGTGTATTTTCAGAAGTCTCTAATTTAGGAGCACAAGTCCCAAAGACTTTTAAAATGAAAGTCAGAAGACTAGTATTTTTTATCTGCCTTCCTTATGTTTTCAGGTATATGCTTTCTCTAAATAGAAAATACTGTTAGGTAATCACTTAATTTTTTCAACTGACACCCTTGCCCATCTTTATTTAATTAAAATTAGTTGCTATTCAGTTTTCAGATGCAACTGACCTCAAGATTTCTCCCACTTTCATCTGTCTGTGTGCAGCTGTCTTCAATTTTTCTTTTTTGAAATGGCATTCAAAAACACCTACAATAATAGCTTAGAAGCTAGGAACAATGAAGAGACTGAACATGGCTCACCCAGCCACCAGTCAGAGTTGAGATATAAGAAATAAACCAAGGGCCATGGATAACTGTACTGACCAGAAGGTGGGCAGTCCACAAGACATAGCCAGGAGGAGGGCCAAAGTCAGCATAGCCTCAGGAGTAACAGGAACAAGGAGACCAGCCAAGTTTCTGAAGAAACAGAAATGGAAAATGGAAAATGGAAAATGGAAAATCCATCTGAGTACTGGGAGACAGAAGTTTAGTGGGTCTAAATCCCACTGCCAAGAGCTGTTTCGTGTACCCTAGAACAGCTCCCAACAGTCAGTCCCCCAAGGCAACCAATCCAGATGCAGCTGCAAAGTCCAGCCAATACAGTTCTTGCCTCACATGGGGCAGACCCTGTCCTGAACTAGCTATGCAAGAGTCCTGAAATCTTACAGGTACAATATCAACTAACAGATTGGATCTGTCATATGAGAGCATCACAAAACCCTACTGACCATGGGAGTGGCTGTGGTCTTACTTATGTTGACTCAAAGCCCTTTGGGGTTTTTCAGTTTCCTTTTCATCTTAGTATGAAAGCTTTCATCCTGTTCTTAATCTACTTGTCCCGTCATCACCCTAGCTAAACTAGCATGTAACATTTTCTGCTAATTAGTCAAAAGAAAGCATTGCTATCATAATCAGTGACTCAACACTGCAATGAAGCGGGAAGAACGAAGGGCCAACAGGGTCAAACCACCTGAACAATGTATTTTTCTGCTTTTGGATGCAAACGAACAGTGAAGGGTCAACACATCTCACTTTTCCCATCTCTCATTCAGAAACTGTATGTATCTTGTTAAAACTTGTTAGCATGTTACAATGATTAACAGGTTAAAACGCTACTGTCAATGTCACTACTTACTACGCACTCAAACTCCCACTCATTGTTTGAAAAAAAGCAGCACTTCATTCTTTGGTGTGTGCAAAAATGTTTTGTAATTTTTCTGGGTTCCTTTATTTTTGAGCACTTAAGGAGATGTTATTTGAAAAAGGCTCTTCCTACATGTGCTCCTTTATGTTGAACTGCAGATGACAAAATTGCACGCTCAACCTTTAAAAATATAATTTGAATGAAGCTATGGTTTCGTGAGGCACAGTCACAGTCCCATGGCAAAGATCTCAATCTAATTTTTTTTTTTAAAAACAACATTGAATAATTTAAGAAACTGACTCTCGGGAGAATAATCTAAAAAAATTATGCAAAGCAAATACAACCCTCAGAACAAATAAACTTCCAATGCAGATCCCCAGTCAATGTGTGTAACTTCCATCTTAATGCAGTAGAGTAACAGCAAAGTGAATCATCACTAGGGATCCTGGTTTTCTCTATTAAAAATTGCAAATTCTCTGATTACCGCCCCCCCCCAAATCCGTGATTAGAATGAAACTCCACTATAAATATAGGTATCAATTGAACACAATGTTTTATTGATATATTTACAATTTTAAAGCAATTTGGAAGCCTTAAAATGCCTCAATCAGTATAATAAAATACATCCAAAATACCTATACATTTTGGTATCTGATTTGGAGGTTTTTATCATGAAAAATCAGAGCTCCCCCTGCCTCCTTCACTCACCAGGATGCAGGTCCAAGATGCTACTCCCCACCCACAGCCCCCTGCCCTCCAATCCTGCCAGATGGGTCCCCAGCTGCCAGAGCTATGGGGCTAGGGTCCTGGGTCCATAGCCCCCCGGCCCCCGCAGCAGCCTGAGCCCTGGGTGTTGCCTGCAGGAGGCAGGGGTTGCTGCAGTGCAGCATAGTCAGAGTCCAGGTCGCCCTCCCCCACAGACAGTGTGGGAGACCCCATTGGGGGTGCAGTCTGCCCGCTGTGGGGTTGGGCTCCCTGCCCTGCTGCCCTCCCCCTGGGGCCCCCACATCCCAGTGGGTGGGACCTGGTATGGCAGGGTAAAGTTGGGCCAGGCAGGGAAGCTTGTTGCCACTGCTGGGAACCCCACGCTGCCCTGGCAAGGTGCCTCCTGCCTGCCCAGCAGCAGCAAATTTAAAATGACTCCCCCCACCATCCCTGCCTGGATAACTAGATTCTAGACATGGAAAATGTATTAATTAGTTATAATTTTTCATGTCAATAATCTAATTACTGGAAAGTCATCTTAAATTCATCCCCCACAACCATTGCAGTGGTGCAGGCAGCAGCAGGGGTGTTGGGGGGGGGGGGGGGAAGCAAAGGGGCCTGGCCCGCGC
>NW_005841858.1:1235397-1236393 GCF_000455745.1 Alligator sinensis
CGCTCTCACTTGGTCCCCGCTCTTTCGGCCCTCTCCCAGAGTCTATATGCCCTGTGCCTGCACTCCATGGTGCCTGTACCCCCTTCTACCTGCCCCCCCTGCCACTTGCCCCCATGCTCATGTTACCTAGCATCTGCACCCCTTTGCACCCACCATTTGGCCCCCTCCCACCTGCCAGCACCTGGCCCTCTCACTGTCTGCCCCCCTGCTGCCCCCACTACCACTTACTTTCCCCTTGCAGCTCCAGCTGGGGCTCTACACTGGCCCAGGGCATGGAGTATACAGAGCAGAATACAAATCTCTGGTACCTGGCCAGCCATGCAAGAGTGGGTAGAGGCGGCAGGACACGGGTGGTAGCAGCAGAGGATATGGGGAGCAGATGGTGGGGGGCAGCAGCCACGGTTCTAACTCTGAACCTGAACTCAGGGCTGGAGTCAGAGCCACAGTCGCTGCCCCCTCCCTGCTTGTACTTGAATCCAAGACAAAGGACTTTCCCCCTCATGTTGTATGGGGAAAAAAACCCTTGTCTTGGATTCAAGTAGATATTGTAAAAGTTGCAGCTGACAAACACTTTAGTTTTCAGAGCCTATGCTTCATCCCATGGAAGCCAACAAGAAATGTACATTTTCTTTCATTGAAAAGTAGCCTTGTGGTTTGGCAACAGTTATTTTGCAGCAATTTATTACAAGAATATTATACTTCCTCCTCTCCATTGTTTTAAGTATTTTTATTTTCATTAAATTTTTATACTCAGTCAATGAAAAACATGGTTGTCCTATCATACACTTCCCTTTTATTTCTATCCTGATTGGAATATTATATTTGTCATCATAAGCAAATAACTAATTTTTTTGCTTTTTAAACTGCTGTCAGCATTCTCAGGGTTAGTTACACCTAATCAAGAGAGAGTAAGTCATTAACAAATGGTGTATTGACAAATTAATCATCAGTATATGGAGTCAGATTATTCCTGGTGTATTTGCAATCAAGTCAACA
>NW_005841858.1:1236424-1240384 GCF_000455745.1 Alligator sinensis
ATCAGGAATGAATTTGGACCATAGTTATACATAAACAGGTGCCAGGGACCTGAAACACCCACAGGCATCTGTGGAAGGATTCCCAGTAGTGCAACTAGGGTTGGGCGGGGGAGGCACCGGCCCTGACTTAAAGAGGATGTTGGCATGGTTCCTCTGCAGACTCTTTGCCACGGCAGGTACAGCTCTGTGTTGCCTCTGCCTGGTCCTAGGAGCCAAGCAGGTGCAGTCCTGCACCCAGCTGTGTATCTGAGGAGTGAGGATGCAACGAGACTCCTCTACTCACTCTCTGGGAGGATCTGCCATGGGAGGTACAGCCCTGTGCCTGGGGGTCTTTGAGGGAAGAGAACCAGGACACCAGAAGGGACCGCCAGGTAGCCTGTGCTGCTACCTGTTTCTCTGCATAGGTAGCAGCATGAGCCCGCACAAACAGCTGCTGCTTGAGGAGAGCCCCATCAAGTAACACTCCACTTCTGCCCCTCACCCCTAGTGCTCTCCAGTGTTCGCCATAATTCCCTCCCCTCCATGCCCTGGGTGCTGAAAGAGCTCCCTATGCTATTGAGATTCCTATTGATTTTAGTGAGTTTTAAATCAAGACTGTATGATATTCTTCCGTACAGGCAATTCCTACCCTATTCATAGCTATAGCCTTTTGAAAAACTAGGGAACTTCTTCTTGAATATTTTTTTTTCCAAAACATGTTTATTGCTTTTCATTAAAAAAACAAAACAAAACAATTCTTATCTACCCTATTCCTGAGAGTTTAGAAGACTGACGTTTCCAAAGATGTCCAAAGGAGTAAGGTGCCCACTGGCCACTCCTTTGCAATGTAAAAATTGGCCACTAAGTAGCTTAAGCACATGTTGCACCAAAATTATTTGAATGTGAGAAATAATTGGAAAGATAATTTATCCCAAGGGACTAAAGTAGCTTCTGTTTAAAAAAATATACCAGGTTGTGAGGCACTCTCTCTCTCTCTAAAAATGAATCGTCTAATCAGTGAAGCTAAATATCTTTAAACCTGCTTAGCTGGCAAGCAATCTCTTTTGCAATAAATCTAATAATTAATTTTCAACTTTATTCTCTCAGCTACCTGAATGGCAGACATTCTTAAAGGACCATGTCCCCCCAAATTAATCTACGGCACAAACTTAGCTTTCACCAATTTCTTTTCACGCTCTATTCTCCTAAAATCTTCACCTAATAGTAGAACTGACATCTTCCCAGTCTTGAAGAAGCTTGCAAACTAACATTTCTTTTCAAGGAGATATGGAAGGTGAGCAGGTCAAGGATAAGAAGTTCAATTAATTTTACAGATTTCTTAGCTAAGGAAAATGCCATATTTAACAATACAGTTTTCTCATTAAGAGATTTTAATATTTACTTGTCAGTTCCATATGGATTAGCTACAAAACTTTTTATCAAATTCTTAGTTAACTGTACTATAGTACTGGGCTGGGGAAGTTCCCCATATTTTAGTCTTGTTAATTCAACTGTATCTAAATGGCAAAACCATTTGTTATGAACAGGACCAAGTCAGCCCCAAACAGAAACAACTAGACACACAACAAATCTTCACTTAAATTAATGAGATCATTTCAAATGTTAGCCATAAAATAATTAGCATGTTGTACATTTTAAGAGTCATAAAATTGTCAGTCTTATATTTAATAAAAAATATGAAGGACCACCAACATTTTCAAAACTGGACAAGACTACGAGTAGGTTGTTAAAATATAAGACTCACAGTTTTGTTTGGCAAAACAAAGTGGTCTTTGTTTCAAAGGTACCCAGTACCTCCACAAACTCATTGAAAGCAGCACTTTTGAAAATCGGGGCACTTTTTAGGTGCCAGAATATGGATTTAGGAGCTTGCCTTCAGACATTCTGGTTTGAAAAAAATGTGTCAGTAATAACAAGGTGCTTTACAGCTACTTAGTACCTTACTTTCTTAAAGTCTTCCACAAATATTGATATTCCCCACACCTTGGTATGATATTGAAGGAAGAAATATAAGACAAATTAAGATGTATGGCACACAGTCAAACCCCTGATACTCATATGCCTGGAATCATAGATATGAATCAAAATATGATCATCTCAAGAGGTCATCTAGTGCAGTGGTTCTCAACCTTTTTTGTACCAGGACCCATTTGTAAACATTGATGGGCAGTCCTGACCCAGTACCTCTCATTTCTGACCCACTGCCCCATGCCCCCAGGCCCCAGTCCCGCAGTGTGTGGGGCAGGGGGTGGGTATGTAGGGAAGGGGGTGGTATGTGTAGGGCCTGGGGGGCCCCAACCAGCCCCTCGCAGGCTGGAACTCTGCCAGCCTGCAAGGGAAAAGCCATGATTTCCCACATTTTTCTCTTTTAAAAGAGAATCCATTTTTAAAGTTTATTCATCCATTTCTACAGCTTGTCTGCAACCCTTTCATATAATCTTGTGACCCACTTTTGGGTCATGACCCACAGGTTGAGAAACACTGATCTAGTCTAACCTGCTGCTCAAAATTATGCCTGTCTAAACTAATCTCAGACAAAAGTTTGTCTTACCTGCACCTCAGAATTTACAATGAAACGTTCTAGCACAACTCTAGGTAATCTGTTCCAGTGCTTAACCACCCTCAGAGTTAGCAAATTCTTTGTATTATTTAGCCTAAATTTTCTTTGTTGCAGTTTACCCTCATTATTTCCTGCCCTGTGTCCTAGGACCCAAAGATCATTCATTGTCCTCTTTGTCTATTTGAAGACATTTATCAAATTAACCCCTCAGTCTTCTTTTTTCTCAACTAAAATATTCAAATTTCTTCCAGCCTTTCTTCATATGTGACATCTTTTAGACCACTAATAATATTTGCTGCTCTCTTCTGGACTCTTTCCAATTTAAAAAAATTCTTTGCTGTAGTGTAGTTCCCAAAACTGGGCACAGGTGAGGACTCACTAGTGCCGAATATAGTGGAAGAATCCCTTCCCATGACTTCTATAAAACACTTCTGACAGTAATCCCAGTATGCCATTAGATTTGTGGCAAAACTAAACCTAGTGGTAGTCCACAGCTTGGCAGGGAAACAGCATAGACATAGTCTTACTCCTTAGTGAAAGAAGTCCAAGATACCAAACTTTTTGGCAGGTTTGTCACAAGCTAACCCCTGCACCCTTCCCAAATGACATTCTGATCCCTTTCTCCCACTAGACCTATTGTTCTGCTTTCTTCCCCCTGCCCTAAACTCACTATCCTCTGTTGCAGTGCTTTCCGATCCCAATACTATCTGCTGCTGTGTTCAATACTCCCTCACTGATCTCTTGGGTACCACATCCAAACTCTGCCTGTGCCAGAAGTGGCATGCATGCTGCAATCTGGCCACTTCTGCTATAGTATAACTTCCACTAGTGGGCAGTTACTGTGGAGAAGCTGACACAGCAATATTATGCCCAGTTTTACCTCTTGTTTAGTTGTTTTTTTCCCCATACATTTCCATGAGACATTTGAGTTTCATCAGAAGGTGTTTACTGATTTTTTTTCAAACAGCCTTTAAAACCACAGCACATGGAGTCAAGAAAGCATACACTTCTTATCAACATCAATACATATTACCACAGCTACCAGGACAAGGACTTCACCGTGGCTATACAAATCACACAATAGAAGCCAGTGAAACAGCTTAGAAGTCTAGTTTATTATATCTGCTGTTTAGTCCATTTTAAAGAAAGAACATCAATATTTATCTTATGTGCATTAGCACAAACACCTACCTATTACCCAGCTCAAATAATAGAAAAACTGTATTTTAATATATTGTAATATATTATTTACCAGATAATATGTCAGATTACCCAACAGTGTTGTCTTAGTATGTCATTTTTTAGCACCAGTAAAAGTGGGATTTATTACTCCTGATTTTCATAACTACTAATTGTTTTCCCTGAAAGTTCCCTTTTATATTTTGTTAATAAAAGGGAAA
>NW_005841858.1:1240394-1249845 GCF_000455745.1 Alligator sinensis
TTTTTGCATAGTGCAAATGAATGTTAATGAATAAGGGACCATTTAAAAGTGTGCAGTGTGAGCACAAAACTATGCAGACCCATTGGGCTAACATTTGTTCACCTTAGATCCACAAGCATTCAATTACTTTAATGACACTACTCGGGATAAGCAACAATAGGCTCTATTCTCCTATTTTCTCTGCTTGATGTGAATCAAGACAAAACAACGCTTATGTAACATTATTCATGTGCAACTATACAGCTGAGCTTTCATACTCATATCACAGGTCATGCAAATTCTTTAATTTTTTTATAGAGTTTTAAAGTGATTTGTGCACCACTTGGGTAGCCCGCCCCCTTGTTTGCAGCTTTGAGTTAGGAAGCTCTATGCTGTCTGTAGTGCACATCAGGATAACAAAGTGCCTGCACATGGGATTTTCAGTAGCTGACCACCTCAGCAGGGAGCTTCTGTACCCCTCACCAGGACAGAGACTAAACCTACAGATGGCAAACTTAAAGCAAGGAGAGAGAGGGCAGTCACTACTGGTGCAAGTACACAGTTCTGTAACTATGCAGAAAAATGCCAAGAAGAGAAGTGGGGGTGCAGCAAGAGAAGCAGGGGAGCCAAGATGGAATTGATGGTTCTCCACTCAGAATCCTCAGCCTTGTACCCTTTTCCTGGAGTTGGGTGTCTAAAACTCCGCTCAACATCTTACAGCTACTGCACAATTAACTGGTTAATTATGCAATTGCCTTGAGACCAGGTACATGTATAAAGTAATTATCACACCACAAAAAGTTCCAGCTGCCTATCAAACAAAACCTTGAAAATGTGTACTAACATTTTAGCTGGTTGTTATTGAGCTTTAATTTGCACATGTATCGTGGAGCTGAGGCTGGGAGCTCCATCAGCTGATCAGGCTCCCAGCTGCTGGGGTGCACCATGCCTAGCTAGGGCTGGGAGTCCCACAGCTAACAGGACTTTCAGCTCCAACAGCTGCAGACTCTGAGTTCTCACAGTACCCTGCAGCTGCCAGGACCCAGAGACGTTGAATCCCCACTGTGTACGTGCCGGGACTCAGTTGGGTGCCAGCAGCCCACAGGGCATGGCTGTGATCTCCCAACCCTGGGGGTGCATGAAACCCTTGGGGCTGGGAGATTGCTGCTGCCATGATCTCCAGGTGCCAGGGGGTGCATGAAACTCCCAAGGCTAGGAAATCACTGCTGCCATGGAGCCCCCACACAGCTGGGAGATCACAGCTTCTATGATCTCTTAGCCGTGGGGTGCACGGACCCCCCACATGGCTGAGAGATAGCACCTGCTATGGTCTCGCAGGCATGGGGAGCATGGTGTTCCCCAATGGCTGGGAGCTCCTTCAGCCAGGGATTGGACTTCCACTGCACCAGCAATAAGGCACCATGGGATCTAATGCATGAACTCACAATCACACCTCCTGCCATGCATATGTGACATAGCAAGAGGTGCAATTGTGTGGATTACTGTAATGTGCCTGGCCCTGGAGTGGCAAAGTCACCTCTTCCTGGCCACTGCCTAGCTTCCACCTCATTGCCCGGTCTGGCCTTTCAGGGTCCCAGTGTATTATCTTTCCTGCCATGCCTTAATGTTATGATTTGACAAGAAGCCTGCCCATAGAGGGCAAAGGGGGGTTTTGTGTAGTAGGCCCTTGGCTGAGGCCCCCGGGTCTTGGCCCACTTTACTGTAGCTAAGTCCTTCTATCTGAGGTCCACGGTACCAGGGCCCTGGGCCCCTAGGTTCCTGGCCTTACCCCTTGCAGGGGCTCACACCCCCAGTCTTTGCTGTCTGGTATCACAGTCCTCCAACAATGGAAGCACTCTTTCTAAAGTACTTGGACTTCTGCCCCTATGTAACCCACCAGGTCCCAGACCCAAGAAGGGCTCTATGCTGGGTGCCTCTGATCCAACCCTATCAGCCACACCAAGTCCTCTGATATTTAAATACAATGCAAAACATGAGCATCTGCTCCCAAAAAACAAAGGCTCCCCACTCATGGTTAATCCCACACCATGGCAGCACTGCAACACAGACTCAAAATGTTCAATGATACAGGGGCTTTTCTCTTGCAGTCTGGAGTTCTTCCTCGTTGGGCAGTCTGGTCCATGTCCTCTCTGTAGCTCTGTTTCCTCCAGTTTGCAAGGCCAGACTGCCTATCTCTAGCTCAGGCTCTGGGCTTATGTGCCTCCTCTCTGTGTAACCTGACCCTCTACTTCTGCCCCATGCCTGTCAATCACTGCCTGTACCCTTATTGAAGGGCCCTCTGCCATTATCAGTCTGTCCAGGAGGCTGACGCTTGGCTCCCTCTCCCATTCAGTAATGGGGGAAGGGCCCTGTAACAATTATGCATTAGCTCCCATTGTGCTTTTACCTTCACATGTAGAAGGAACCTAAGGCCAGGGATAGGCGTTACATTTGCAGAGCTAATCCATCCTTGCATTTGTAGTGTTATATACAATTCTTACAACTCTCTTGATGAGGACCTGTGACATTTGTAAACACTGCAACAGGAGCTAAAAACTAGATAGGGCTAATCCATAATCTGTGATGTGCCTTTTGCTGTTCTCTTGGGGTGGGAGAACACCCAAAATTAGAACACCCAAAGCTAGAAAAACAATTTGTCTTAGAGAATCTCAATTTACACATTCTATTTAGAGGCATCTAAGAGTTTAGCACCAAAATGCTCTGAAGATTTCACACAGAGCCTCAGAAGTGGCTGATGCCCTACTCAGGGTTATTTTCTGAGGACATATGGCCTATGTGAGGTGAGGAATTTGCAGTTTGAGGGTTCCTCAGGTAAAAAAAAAAAGCATGCATTGAGAGAAGAAAAAGGAACTGTACATTAAGCAGAGAGGGCTAGATTCACAAGTGACTTGGGCACCTTATTTCACCAGTGTTCAACACTGAGGTGCTACTGGCATTCATTTAAGCCTATAGGTACTTACATCTCTTAACACTTAAAGGTCCACTAGAAAAGCCCTACAAGTATCTACATTTCTGTTGCTGCATGTGTGAACAACCATCTAAGTCCTGATAGCACTGGGCTGATAGCCCCGATAGCTCTGGTGGGATGCACAGCATGGGTGAGTGGGTGCACCCTTTCGAAAATGCCAGCTTTTAGTTTTTACTCTTTTTTTTCTACAGAAAAACATTAGAGAAGTTTTTCTGTTGCAAAGAACTCAAAGACCACAATTATGGATTCTTATTCGAAAACCCTAGGTTTATCTTGTGAATCATGTTTGCAAACCTAACAATGCTGACATTGTGTGCCAACCTGTGGCACCCCTGAGATGATCCCCGGCAACACAAAGTACCTTGGTACCCTAGTTGAGAATCACTGGCATGGGTGTCGCTGTCATTCTCACTTGCTGGGCCTAATTCACCAGACATGTTCAGACTACATTAAACCCACACAAAATACAAATGTAGGGGTTGGTGATACTTGAGGTGCCTCATCCCATTTTGTCCAGTAGCTCAGTGAGTTAGATAACTTGCCTGTGATGTACAACCCCAACTCTGCTACTGCAAAACAGAGTGGAACCATCACTACACCTGCTTCACTTTAGATTGGTACTTAGTCTTCCACAAAAAAAAACAAAAAACAAAAAACCAACCAAACAAAAAAACGGGATTTGTATTCTGTTCAAGAAGAACTAAGTAACATGCCTCTGAGTTTGCATCCTCTGTATTTCCAGAGCTTCTGCACTGGTTTATATTTCACTGTTTGCCTACCTACAAGATACCAGATACATCCCAGGGGGATGATCCTGCTGCTTCCACTAGAATTTACAGAAGCAAATCTTATTGGGACTTATTAGCTGTGCTAGCGGCAGGCATGCAGCAGATGGAAGATAAACAATTATATGCACTTGTGGGACATCAGCGATAGAGAGGGCTGGGCTAGCAGGCAGATACAGCTAAGCTACAGTAACAAAGTCTGTTTCTGTAATGGGAGACAGACCCTCATACTAGGTTCCTGGCAAAATTCTGGTTGGGAAAGAAGCAGGGAGTACAAAGTAGGCACCACAACAAATCCTTGACTTGGAAGTTCAGAACCTCAGAAATGGGTAATATGGGGCACAGAGTTACAACCGAGTAATTTATTCCAGATTTAGGGCACCTGAAAGTCTATTGAACCACTACTCAAATTTGAAAGCAGCACAAATTCTGTCACCAAACATCACCATGGGGCTGCACAGCCCCATCAGGATACTCCAGACAATCAACATGGCAGAGACAGTCCAAAGCTACTATCAATCTTTTTGCCTTTACAAAATGGACAGCCACAGAAGTCAAGTCCTATTGAAATCTTGTTACTCACATTTTTACAGGGAGAGGCAAGCATTTCATATGCAACCATTATCAATCTGGAGAAGTTCACATTCATCATCCCAGTGCATTAAGTAATTATACCTCTGAATCTCTTTTATTTATTTTTGAAAAACAAAGAATGTATTTGCTTGTATTTAGCACAGTAATTCTACTGTCCTAATCAAATTGGATTAGCTGAAATAATATATGCATGTGAATCAGGCTAAACTAATCAGCCTGTTTCAGTGAAAGATTCAACAAGCTTTTAATTGGATACCACACTAAAGTATTTCCTTTTCTATAGCACCCCACTTTTAGACCTGGGATAACATTTTAGGGCTTTGTAGGATCAAGACCTATGCTTGTAAGTGATATAACCTGATTTATTTATTTTTTTGGTCATGGTTATATCAAGAGCATGAAGCAATAGGTTTACTTCTTCTGGATGTCATTATCAGTGAGTGTTCTTTTTATTTAAATGTTTTGCTCAGTGCTATTAAATATAGTTTTTATCCTGTGAATATTAATACATGGAATTCAAGTACATAAAGAAGTGCAATGGGGCTGGCTCCTTTGATGTGGTGGCTACTCTGCACTTCAATGCCAAGATAATCTAGCTGTCAATTAATTTTGGCTAATCCCAGGAGATTTCATCTGTGTGTATTATCATAAAGAACTCAAATTACAGATTTGAAAATTCTACCCCATGTTGTCAAAAGTACTTAAGGCCAGTGGGGCTCTGTTCTTTTGAAACAAATAGGGCTTATTGTTAGTTTTGGTGAGAGCTGAGTAAGGTTAGTACAAGTACTTTTGAAAGAAATCACACTCTTAGTTCCAAATTACTTGGATCTGTGCATGAAGCACATAATGCTGCTTGATTACAAATTTGGTTGCAATGCAAACCATGGACATTTTCAAGCAATCTGATATAATTCCATTTGAAGTCAGTGGAGTTGGAGGTGTTCTAGGGAAGAACAAAGGAATAAAAACAGACTTTTGGAAACTATCTTCAGAAAGCTTATCCTTTCAATTCTGGAACACAGTTTACAATGTAACACTCAGAGCCAATGGAATTACACCCAGGACGCATTTGACCCACATCATATTTTCGTGGAAGGACATTTGTGACTGGCTTATGTAAATTATGTATATTTTCCATATCAATAATTAATTTCCTGTGAAAATGAAAGTGTTTTAATAAGCAGCCTTATTCATAGTTTACAGAAACCTGGTGTTCACCTGATTAATCAGGTATAAAGTCAACAGATTCCATGCTGCATTACTTGTCAACCACACATGGATAGTTTGGTTTCTTTCTTGAATCATTTTGTATAACAAACATTTTCTAAAAGCTCTGTGCGTAAGTGTGGTAGACATATATAAAAGTTTAAGATCACATTCATAAGCTTAACATGGCTCTTTTTTTCTACCTCCTGCACCCATATTTGTCTCTCCCAGTTACATTTTAACATTTAAATGATGCATTACTAGCTTTATAGGAAATATGCACAAGAAACTATTTTCTTATTTTTATAAGTAAAGTGAAATGCTCTTTTTTGTTACATAGAATGTACAAGCCAGGTTCTAAGCTGATGTAAATCAGTGAACCTCCACTGAAATCAATTTGTATGAGAAGAATATCTGGCTGTTTTCAGTTATAAAATATATTATAACTCTTCAGGCAGACAGCAATACAAATTCTCAAAATAAATGAGCAATGACAATCTGAAGGGGTCTAACTGACATTCTAACATTTACTTTGTCTATTTCTAATTCTTTTTGAATATGTTTGTCTGCCATACTACACCTACAGCACATCTGAGAAGTTGGATCTTCATGTTATATTAAGGTGCTGAAGTTGTCTGATTTCAGGAAATTCATTTTTTAATAAGCTATCTTCTTCTGTTAGTATTCCTGTCATCGTATTTTGTTGTGTGTCTGTTCGGGTCCCTTGTTATTGAGGCTCATGGATTTAACATCAAGTTTTAAATTATAATAAGGTTTGGAGATTTAACACCATAAACACAGACCGGTTTTAAGAAGTAAGGTTCTCCTTACTTAAGGAGCCTATTACACCTGGGCTCTGCAGTATGCACTGCTTCTGTTTTTGGGGGAAGAGGAGGCTTTGGGTTTTTTGGATTTTTTTTATTTTTAAATTTTATTTTCTATTAAGTCAACAGGCTCATTTTAACCTCTGAAACTCTAAATCTTTTGGATTCATTTCTGGCTTCTTGTAGGCTAGGTACACAAAGTCACAAAGCCATAGGCTGAATTGATTCAGTCTTTACAGGTTAGTTTATGGAACTGATAAAAGACATTCACTTCTGATTCTGGAAATGCAGCCAAATGCCTGCAGTGGCCCTGGCCAGAACTGTTGGGGAAGGGTGCTAGAGCAAGCCTCCTTGCTGTGCTGGACCAGACAGCTTGGGCCAAGGCTAGCCTGCCCTCCCTGCAAAAGGGATGTGCAGGGGAGGTGCAAAGTATCCTGGGATGCGGGGGGACTGTGAGTTAACTTGAATCTGGAGGGGATCTGGGACAGAAGTTCAATTAACCAATTTAACCTAAGTCAGCGAAGTCTGATACTATGTCCATCCAGGTTCATCTTAAGCCAGTTTTGGCCATTTTGAAAGTGATTTATGTGTACTGAATTTCTGTTGTGTTGCAGATCTGAACCAGTTTCTGATCACTTATACCAGTTTATGTGCAATTTCTGTCCCTAGCACTACAGACAAGCTCTCTCCTATAATAGCAGATAAATTGAAATTCCATGCAATAGTGTTCATACATTGTTCTGGACATACCAGGTAATCAGAGCAAATTATAATTTGAGAGTTAATTAATATTGACTGAGAAGGAACCCGAGGATTTTCAAGATTTCAGGAATCAGGCCATCAAAGAACAGGCACTTGAAATCCAACTAGTATACTCAAACTATCATGCTTAACTGGCCTACCAAATTTACCAAAACCAGTGCTTACTGTTAAAAGAGCACTATAATATACAAAGTGATAGTTCTGGTGAGAAATCTCCTTAATGGTGCTATTAACTCTTACACATTGGCAGGCAATGGTTCTCCACCATTAGGTGGAAGGACCACCTATAAGACAGCCTCCAAAAGTATTTAAATCTCTGACCTTCCACTGGAAGAGATCAATGATTACTGTCAGGCTGTACCAATCTTGGGCCGATTCTGACTCAGAGGTAAAGAGAATTAAAAAGAATGATAACAGTTTAAAAGTCCCTTGAGCCATCCAGTCTCCTACAGATTGATTTCCAGTCAATCATGCCATAAATATGGAAGGTAGCAATAGACTATATAAAGAAAAATATTTCGACAATATCAATTTTAGTTGATTGCAATCACCCACTTTTTCTCTTGTGTTTATTCAGTCGTCATAGATTTAATCTATGTCAAATCCCTAGTAAATTCTCACTTTCTTTTGAAAGAATTACACAGATTTGCTACTTATTCATATCTACTGTTTCATTCAGATTTTTCCAGTAGATTAAGTCATCCTAGATTATGACATGTAAAGAATAAAACGTATTCAGATGACCATATTGTTTATTAAAAATATATGTAATCAGTGTATTTATTTTAAATTTATTTTGCTAGGAGCCTTATTTTGAGTAAACAGACTTTTCATTGTGTAAACACAAAGATTATTTTATAAATGCCAAAGAATATTCATTTGATATGTCAGAAAATCTGGTATTATTTTAAAAAGCATTAAACTGTCAAATGTTGATAGTTGCGTAGATGTTGATAGGCCTGTGTAGATGTGAGACTATTTGATGGAGTATAACTCGAGTTCTTGAGAAGAAAGAAACTGAAGGAAGGGGTTTTTCTACCTATCCATAAATATATTACAGGACACAAAATTTTAGTATATGTATTTCAATCCTGTAATAACTTCATAGACATAGCAATGTATCCTTTAAATTACTATGATTATACATGATTATCAGAATTTCTCTCAGGAGGCCTATTTTATTCAAAGTGTATTAGATAGGATCATTTATGAGAAACACAAAACCTCTAAATCTGGCTGATTTAAATATTGAGAAACTGTAATAAAACAGAGAAAATAGTTTGTTTGCTCAAAACTATGGAATTACATATGTAGTCATAATCTGATAAGGTACTGGATGCCACTGTATTGAATACCTATTGAATACCTATTCTATAAAGGTAATCAGAAGAGAACAATGATGACTGTCAGGCAGTACTAACCTAGGCCAGTTTTGATCTGGTGGTATAGAAGGTGAAAAGCACCCTACCTATCTAAAAACCTTTGAACAATCCAGTCTCCCACAGATCAATGTTCATGCTAGAAACTGTTGAAGCTTACTTAGTTTATCTTAAAATAGCATCAACTTTAAGGTAGACATTAAGCATAAAATGTCCTACCTGTATAAACAGGTATATGATATTTCTGAATTAGCTTTCTTTCCTCGTATATATTTTATGGCCAAGGTGGGATAGCTAAATATTTCTAATTCAGTAGTCAAATCCATGTAGATTCATCCATTTATGGTTTTACAAAGCAGATGCATCAGTTGTCTGTCTACTCAAAGTATATTTCTGTATAGCACACAACAGCTTTTTTGATTGAAGCAGAAACAAAACATAATGAATGTAATTAACATAAAAAGCTGACTCAAGGCCAGGTCTCCTGTTTGTTTGTTTCTTAATTAACTTGTACTTTAAATTATGAGTAGAGTTTCAGTGCTTTTTACTTAACCCTTAGGACACAGTAAATATAAGCACCCATCCTCAACAAATGCACTGAGGATCTGAAGACAAATACGCTCAGTTTTAATGTATTCCCCCTCCTCCCACCCTCACAAAGCCAGGAATCCTGCAGACCACTTCCTTTCCTTAAAATTAAACTAAGTCTTTCCCATAGCTGGTTCCTATGGCCCAGTGAGCACTGGAACAGGTTCCCCTACCAAAATAAGAGTTTAGCCTCAGGGTCTCTTGCTTTAACTTCTGGCCCAAGATGAGTGGTCGTTCCTTAAGGAGACAATACTCAGGGCCCAAGGGTTGACGATCCCAACAAGAAGCAAGGGGGGGCAAGAGTGCCCGGAAGCCTCCCTGGCTCACCAAGGAAGTCCAGGAATG
>NW_005841858.1:1250360-1252329 GCF_000455745.1 Alligator sinensis
GTTTCATTAGGGGCAGGTCATGTCAGACCAACCTGATTGCCTTTTACGATCAGGTCGCAAAAGCGTTGGATGCAGGTGTCGCCGTGGGTGTAGTCTTTCTGGACTTCAGCAAGGCCTTTGACACTGTCTCCCACCCCATCCTCATTAAAAAACCAGGCGACTGTGGCATCGATGCCTACACAGTCAGATGGATTGCTAATTGGCTGAAGGGTCGTACTCAGAGGGTGGTGGTGGACGGGTCATATTCAACCTGGGGGGAAGTGGGCAGCGGAGTCCCCCAGGGCTCGGTCCTTGGGCCCGCGCTGTTCAATTTCTTTATCAGCGATTTGGACGACGAGGTGAAAAGCAACCTGTTCAAATTTGCTGATAATACCAAAATTTGGGGTGACGTGGGCATGCTAGCAGGGAGGGAAAGACTGCAGAAAGACCTGGATAGGTTGCAAGGGTGGGCTGACAAAAACAGGATGCGTTTCAATACGGACAAGTGCAGGGTGCTGCACTTGGGCAGTAGTAACCAGCAGCACACTTATAAGATGGGAAACTCCCTTCTTGAGAGCACGGAGGCAGAAAGGGATCTTGGAGTTATTATTGACTGCAAGATGAACATGGGCCAACAATGCGAGGTCACGGTCAGTAGGGCTAACTGGACCCTATCATGCATCCACAGGTGCATCTCAAGTAGGGCCAAGGAGGTGATCCTCCCCCTCTACGCGACACTGGTCAGGCCACAGCTGGAGTACTGTGTCCAGTTCTGGGCACCCCACTTGAAGAGGGATGTGGACAACATTGAGAGGGTCCAGAGGAGGGCTACCCGCATGATCCGGGGACAGCAGGGCAGACCCTACAATGAGAGGCTACGGGACCTGAACCTGTTCAGCCTTCACAAGAGAAGGCTGAGGGGGGACCTTGTGACCATCTATAAACTCACTAGGGGGGACCAGAAGGGTTTGGGGGAGACCTTGTTTCCCCTAGCATCCCCCGGGATAACAAGGAATAACGGCCACAAGTTGTTGGAGAGTAGGTTTAGATTAGATATCCATAGGAACTACTTCACAATTAGGGCGGCTAGGATCTGGAACCAACTTCCAAGGGAAGTGGTGCTGGCTCCTACCCTGGGGGTCTTTAAGAAGCGGCTCGATGCCTACCTGGATGGGGTCACTTGAGCCCAGTTTCCCTCCTGCCCAGGCAGGGGGTCAGACTTGAAGATGTACAAGGTCCATTCCAACCCTACTTCTATGATTCTATGGCCCCATCTCCTCTCAACTGATACCTATTTTTGCACCAAGCCTCAGCCTAGTCATGGTGCATCTATATGGGTGAAGTTTCTGTCACCACTGTACTGGATAGGGCCGAGGCCCTCAGAGACTCAAGGTTAAAAGGGACTGTGCCATGAGGGGTGAAGCTTCCCAGGTCCAAGCACTCGACTAATGTTGCCTGATTCTCGCCCACCGTGACTTTATTTTAATCTTTTTATAATCCGGAGGTGGTCTGTCCATCGAGCATTTGTTCTAGGATCTGTCCAGTCAGTTTTCTTCACGGGGCTCCTATCTCCCCTTTACCCTGTCCATACATCAGCCAGATGGAAATAAATGGATTGACCATGTGGGTGGATCCTTATACCAGTCAGCTCTCACATGCCTCTTTTTGGCTTCTGGTGGCCTTAAGGATAGATCAATAATAGGTCCACCGGGCCAGGCTTTTGCTATGGTACCTGGGTCTGCCTACTGGAAAAATTAAACCAATTTTTGTATTTTTATCCCCAAATCAATAAAGTTTGTACCCCGCTTTGGGTTGGCATTGATTAATTAATTCCAGTGTCTCCCAAGATAACCCAAGCATAATTCAGGTGTGAGGTTAGTCTACTTCAACAATCAATAAAAAAAAAAAAAGAAAAGCAAACAATCAATTTTCCTCACTGACGCAGGGCACTGAGGTGCCCTGCTCCTAAAGAGGGGAAAACTGCTAGGGA
>NW_005841858.1:1252360-1276471 GCF_000455745.1 Alligator sinensis
GAAGGAGCCTTAGCAGTGAATAAGGAGCCCAGCTGTTGGTTGCCAGGGCAACTGGAGTCAGCAAGTGACCCACGCCTGCCAGCGGTCAGCTGACTGTAAGGGGCAGGGCCTGGCCCTTATAAACCCTAGGGGCTAAGGCCAGAGGCAGTTCACTGCCAGCAGCCCAGGAGGAAGGAGCTCTCAGCCATGTTAAAAAGGAGAGGCCTGAGGAAGGAACTGCATCTGATACTGAGGAGAGAGAAAGGATCCCTGGTAGGATTGAATGTTGTTATGGCCAAGTGGCTTCAGTTTAAGTTATAGCCAAAGGGCTTGCATTTGTGTTGTTGTTTATCACCAGTGGTTTGGATGAGGCTATTAGGGGTTGGAGGAGGCCTCATAGGGGACTCACAATAGAGTGGGGACCCTAGTGCCAGTGAGGGCACAGCATTCAGGGTACATAGACCCCAGCCCCAGAGAGGGGCAGTTGAGAAGCCCCAGTGTGGGCGTGGTGAGCCCCGGAGAAGGGGGCGGCGCTTGAGAAGGCCCCGGAGAAGGGGGCGTGGAAAGAGAGAGAGACAGGGCTGCTGAGAGCCCGAGTGCCAGAAAGGGAGCGGAGACAGATAAAGACCAAACAACGTCTATTCCAGCTGCGAGGCTTGGGGCGTGGTGAAAGGGGTGGTTGGAGCCACGCATAGCCCATAAGGCTAGGATGCCCCGAAGCACCTGTTTGCAGGACAAGACCCACGAGGGGTCCAGGAGTCCATGGGGCCAGAGGTTACAGTGGACCGTGTCCAAGAAGACATAAGACAACCTCCCTAATATATTGGAACATCAAAGACATGGCGGATGAGAATTTGAGGGTGTCCTTGGGCCAACTTGGCACAGGAAGGGGGCCTTAAGGAGATCACAGCCCTCCTGCAGGACGCTGCCGTGACACTCACTAAATCAATTTTTGAGCATTTCTTCTGTCGTGGGGTCTTTAAGTCTGCCCCGTTATAAACCACAGAGTCTTCAGCAAAAATGACAATTAACTTTTAAAGAAAACAAAATGGCAGGAGCTTCGTCATGCCTGGGTCCCCAGAGGCTGCCTGACTCGTATGCACTGTCCCTGGAGTCCTGGTACATAAGTCCATGCAACGTTTCTCCCTATGTGGTTGGGGTTGGAGGCTGGCTGGAGACTCCTCTGGGTTTCCAGGCTGTGGAGACAGCACTGCTCCTCTTTGGCTTGGGAGCCTTGTGGGATTTTTCCTCAGTGGGGTTCTGCTTCTCTCCTCAGTGCAGCTCACCAACTCCTTTTCTGCTTGTGCCAGGTCATGGGGGAGTGATGTCACTCCCAGCACACTGCCTGGCCTACATGGAGCAGGTGTTGATAAATTTCTGTGGCAGCTCTACTCACTGCTCCATTGTCGTCAGCTCTGTACTTGGAGATAAGTATTGCCGTTCTCCTGCCCTTCTTGGGCCTTCATGGGGAACCTTCTCCTTCTCACCATAGTTTTCAACACAGAAAAGAGACAATCAATTGTGCTTCTCTCCAGACAGAAATCACAGCAGGCTTTCTCCTCCCTGCTATCATGTCTCTTTTCTGTACATGCTCATAAAGGAACTTGCTAGTCTCCAGGATAGCTAGCTGAGAGTTAACTAATGATCTATGGTCTAAAATTCAAAGTGCATCCCTGTTACAAAACCAAATTATAAAATGAGCACCATATATTATGAAACATACAATCAAAAGGGGGAATCAGATTTCCAGTAGAACCAATAGGCAACCTGACAACTGGGGTCTTAAGAAAATATTTGTTTTCTTTTAATCTCTTTCTATTGCACTCTTGCAAGCCAGGTGAGAAAGTACGAGTTGGATGAATGGACTGTAAGGCGAATAGAAAACTGGCTGGATCATCAGGCTCAATGGGTAATGATCAACGACTTGAGATCTAGATCTAGAAGATGGGATGGAGTGCACTCTAAGTAAGTTTGTGGATGGCACCAAGCTGGGGGATGCAATAGATATACTGGAGGGTAGGGCTAGGATTCAAAGTGACCTAGACAAATTGGAGGACTGGACCAAAAAACTCATGATGTTCAATAAGGAGAAGTGCAAAGTCCTTCACTTAGGATGGAAGAAGTCCACACACCGCTATAGGCTTGGGACCAACTGTCCAAGCAGCAGCTCTGCAGAAGAGAATCTGTAGGTTACAGTGGACAGTAAGCTGGATATAAAAAATCAACATATGCCCTTGTTTCCAAAAAGGCTAACAGCATACTGGGCTGCATTGGTAGGAGTGTTGCCAGCAGATCAATGGAAATAGTTATTCCTCTCTATTCTGCACTGATGAGGGCACATCTGGAGTACTGCGTGTCCAGTTTTGGACCCCACACTATAGAAAGTAGGTGGGCAAGTTGGAGAGAATCCAGTGGAGGGCAACAACAATGGTTAGGATAGGGCACATGACTTCTGAGGAGAAGCTGAAGGAAATGGGCTTATTTAGTCTGAAGAAGAGAAGACTGAGAGGGGATTTTATAGCAGCCTTCAACTACCTAAAGGGTGGTTCCAAAAAGGATGGCGCTAGACTGTTCTCAGTGGTGACAGATGACATAACAAGGAACAATGGTCTCAAATTACAGCAAGAAAGTTTAGGTTGGATATAAGGAACAACTCTCTTACCAGGAGGATTGTGAAGCACTGAAATGGGTTATCCTACAAAAGTGGTGGAGTCTCCATCCTTGGAGGTTTTTGAGGCCCAGCTCGACGAAGCCCTGGCTGGAATGATCTAGTTGGGGCCGGCCCTGCTTTGGCAGGGGGGTTGGACTAGATGACCTGCTGAGGTCCCTTCCAACCATAATTTTCTATGATTCTACAATTATGTTATTAATGACAGGCAAAGGGCTGGGCTTTTTCAATACACATAATAAATGTAATCACTTTCTAAACTGATATTAGAAATTTAAAAACAGTGCTTTACTAGTTTTTACCTGTGTGTTTCTGCACTGAGAAACTTTCATCTGTCTAGGTCAAAACTGGGACACAATTCTTCTCAAGTACTCTAGCTTTAGACAGTACTCCTGATTTATATTTATAATTGCCATTTTCCTTTTTATCTTCATCTCTTTTTGTCCTTTTTTCTTCTTGTCTCTCATCACTTCTTCATTCTGTTTCCTTTCTTTCCCTTTTTCTACCATTCCTTATTCCTTCATATTTCCTTCTGTTCAACACACTATATTTCTTGGAACATGACTAGGGCCCGGTACAGACATTACATATAAACAATTGAAGTGATCAGAAATTGATCTAAACCCATAACTGTATACAAATTCAGTGCACATAGGCCAGTTTAAAATGGTGGTACCCAGTTTAAGATAGACCTGGTTCAATGTGCACTCAAATCTAATTGATTTAGATTAGAGCACTGAATTGTACTTCTGTACCAGATCCCCTATCAATTGCATTATATCACTGTTCTCTGGCATCCCAGCCTCCTTTTCAGCCCTCATCTCAGGAAGGTGCACTAGCACTTGGCCCATTTTTTGTTTCTCTGGCTGAGCACCTAGCAGGCCCTGGCCCTGAGCTTTCCCACAGCTGAGCCAGCACAGACCCTCTCCCCAGACCTACCTCTGGCCATCTGTCAGTTGCAGGCAGGTAGTAGAGGGGTATGGAAGGGAGCTATCTGTGTCCCCTGCAAGAGCCCCGGGACCTGGACACCCACATCCCTGGGTCCTGTACCCATACCCCATCATAAAGTACCTCACGATGTAAACACACACCTGACACTGAGCTCAGAAGAACCCTTATACTTTGGCACAGCCCGACGGAGCGTGACCCTGGCCACATACCCAGCTAGGAAACCCCATTTCCATGTGCTCAGACAGCCCCACAGAGCCCAGCCCTGGGCATGCATCCAGCCAAGGAACCCCATGTCCCCATGCTTGGGCATTGCCTCACAAAGCCTAACCCCGCTTCCTGCATAGCACATCTCAGTGACCAAAGCCAGGCACCCTGCCACCTAGACCCCAGCATTGACCCCCACTTCTCCCAGCCCTCTTCCCCCCGCCCCGAGCAGAAGCCAGTGCAGCTTCTTTCTGGTGTATTCTGCCCCCTGCCACCCTGACCCAAGACCAGGCCTGCACAGATCCAACCCTGTGAGCTCTGTGGCTTGGCCACTGCCTGCAGGTACCTAGGCACTTGGGATGCTGCAAGGCTTTTTTGACCTGCAGCTGAAGGGTCCCAGAGTCCTGGAGTGCGGAGCAGGCAGGGTAGGAGGATAGGAGCATCCTTGCCCAAGCCCAACAGCCAGTCAGGGGCAGCCCAGACACTCAGCTGTGCTCAGCAGTTTCCAGCAGCAGAAGCGTTGCCAACCTGCTGACTTTCACCAGTACAGGCAGCCTGCGTGCCCCCCACACCAAAGGGCTAAGGTGTTCTGTATGCTACCGCCCTAACATAGGCCACTTGCAGAAACTCACACAGGTTACATCAGTTCCTCCTATGGCTTTTTGGACGTTTGTTCTTGGCCTAGGTCTTACAAGGGGTGAAACCTGCCCATAAGTGAAGGTATCTTTCTTTGTCTTCTGGAGTCTACCATTTCAGAGGTAACTGAAGAGACACCATTTCAGGTAGGGCAAATTATCATATTCTAAAACCAGGCACAATAAAGTGGTACAATACAGAACACAACATCATGAATGACATACAGGTTTAGAAAGACAAGTTACTATATTTGTGGCCTGATCCTGTAGCCTTGGATTCAAGAGACAATTCTTACCCATGGGATAAATCCTGTTGAAGGAAATGGAGATGAGTTATTCCTTTGAGCAAAGATTTCAGGGTGTGGCCCATCTTTGGGAAGCATGTTTTGGTGATGAGGCACTACCTTCTCTTACTAATAATAAAATACTTTATGAAGATGCCACAACTGAAATGCCCATACAGAAACACATTTTACTCCTTAATCAGTGCATATTTATTTATTAAAAAGCCACGGAGAAAGCTATGAAACTTATGATGGCAACACTAACTTATTAACAGGGATAAATAGGATTAAAGACCACAAAGTAGTTATAAAAAATCCAGATAGTTAGGTTTCATAAAAAGCATACTTGAGCTAAGAGGATAAAACTTCAAGCTTATTGCAGTACCTTATCATTTAATGACTGAAGATTTCAAACTTATTGAAAAATATCTTTGATTCAAGTCTAAGTATTATTAAGATGCTATGTTGTCAGAGGGATTGTAGTATTAGTTGAGCTCAAGGAAGATTTCCTAAATAGTTTAGTATAATTACGATACTTATCTAAATGACTCCACAGTATTACTACACATGCTGTCTATTGAAAGCCTTAATTAAAATAATTTAAAAGAAGTAATTAAGCAGTCCACTTAACTAACTAGTAGTAGATCTTGTGCATTGTTTCTAAAGTGATGTTCCAGCCTGGGGAACACTTATAGTTTCCAGTTCAGGGGAAGTAGAGCTCAGTTTTGTAACTGGATTTAAAGAATAACCTTAACACACTCTGGAGAGTCCATCCCATTCTTCTAAACAGGGGGCTACAATTCGGAAAAGTGAAGTGAAAAAAAAAAAAGGAGAGAAACCCTGTTGAGTATCACCAAGACGTAATCATAGCAAAAAGGACCTCATTGATAAAAAAGGAGAGTATATAAAAGGCAGGAGAGGGGAGAAGGGGGAGGGAATGGAATAGAGTTTACAGTTTTTCACTTCCATCAATGGAAAGTAATTTTTTCATTATCAAGTGTCTAAAAGGAAAAAACCAAAAACAAAAAAACAAGCAGTGAGCAGGTAGTCCAGATAAGTACTACACAAACAACATTTGGGGGCATATGAGAAGGGTAGAAGTGGAACAAAATGCAGTCTTCAGCTACTGCTGGAGCAGTAATCAATGGTGAAAATTTAGAACTTAAAGTAAAAGATGAAAGGAAGGACTTGATGTGCATTATGTACATTTCCCAAGAACCTTGATTCAGACTTCAAAGAATCCTGACATTTCAGCAATGCTTGCCATTCATTAGCATAACATGCAAGACATGTGGGATTTATCCCCTTCATGCAACTGTAGTGCAGTGTCTTTAGCCAAAGTTGTTTTTTTTTCCTTTTTTTTTTTTTTAAAGAGAGAGAGAGAAATAACCTAGTTACAGAATTTGTAGTAGTCATTCATTATAGTGACTTAGGCCCCCTCTGCATATTATAGCTATTGCACAATTAACTGGTAAATTTCTCAATTAAACAGATCAGCTACACATGCAAAGTACCCATCATGCCATAAAAAAGGTCCAATCAGCTATAAAGATAGACCTAAAAATGTGTACTAAATAGCTGGTTGCAATTGAGCCTTAATTTGCCTGTGTAGCAAGGTATCCCCTGTAGCTGAGAGCCCCATCAGCTGACTGGGCACCCAGCTGCAGGGCTTGACCATGCTCAGCCAGAGCTGGGAGTCACGCAGGTGAGAGGACACAGCCCCTACAATGGCAGCAGCTGTGGGACTTGGTCCCAACCACAGGTGTGTGGTGTGTGCCCCCACAATTGGGAGACTGTGGCAGCTACGATCTCCCAGCCATGGAAGTGCAAGATGTGCCCCCACTGCTTGGAGCCCCCTCAAGCTGAAGGGTATCCCAGCTGCAGGAATTTGCTTCTTGCCAGCACAGAAGTGTGGCCTAGTAGGAGGCACAATTATGTGGATCACACCTTAGATCCTATCATGCCTTTATCTGCATGTGTAGAAGGGCACTTACATTGCTCAGCTCTTGTTGTTTTCCCGTGCAGTGTTCCAAGGCATTGTCTAAACTGACACAGTTTCAAAAAGAAATCTTAGGTAAGAACTCAGACCGCAGCCTCTAGTTTGTGTAGCTGTGGCAGGGAGAATACCCACCTTTAGGCCATCAAGAGACTCCAGAGCTGCTCCACTGAGGTTACTTTAGGAGAGAATTGCATAAAGTAACCTGTACCAGTACTTTTGTGGCCTTACATTGGGGAAGATATGAAGTACCACAAAGAAGTAGATCCCTTAGCTCTGTCCCTTCTGTGTATAAAAGAAAAAGGGGCCTGAATCTGCTTCTTAATAAAGGTGGAGAGAAGGTGCATAGTGAAGCTACGGGGGGGAGGGGGGGGGGCGATCTATATGTCATGTGACCCAGGGAGCCCATGACATTTGATCAGCAGCCATTTAAAAGTTGGACATTCCTGTGTCAGGACAATGAACACAAAGGAATAAACATCACTCAGACTTAAAAATCGTATCATCTTTTCAGTGCATGATAGGTAACTTCATGCTCTGAGAGAATCTACCATGTGGAAAGAAAAATGTATCCAAGATTCAGCCTGGTTACCATTCACCATTAAGTTAAAAAAGTCATTTTGAGGTGTACTGGTGAACATTCACACAGGTTGACAATGCACAAATTACAACAGCATGGTCAACTATAGAAAAACTGTAAGTTTGAGGTGGGTTGACAATTTTGGTTTATAGCTTTGCTCCTCACTAAGTCAAGCCTCCTGCATTTTTCCCTGTATTCAGCTTTGACATTAAGGAAATGAACAGAGGAAAATAACTCCAAAACTAAAACAAAAATCCCCCACCCCAAATGCCTGTGTACATTACGTTTTGCTTGATTTTGAGTTGTATCTACTCCAGAATGCAGTAATCTGGCAAATTCATCATAAAACCTTCATTGAAACCAGGGAGGAGAGTGGGGATCCACTTGACACACAGCCCAGGTTCTCTCAGATTTAGAAGCCTTGACGAGGATGTGAAGGTTCATAAATGAAAACCAATAAAGTGCCTTTGAAATTTTCAAATTTTGCTGAAAGTTAAAGTTATGCAAATCTCTGCATTATGATGTGGTGAAGCTGAGCTCATACTCTTGATCAGGTGTTGTCATTTTTATAGTGTGGACCACAGCTTGAGAGAAATAACCAGGATCACTTTCCCTCCCATATGCAGCTACATAGGTTACTCTTCCTGCTGCCTAATTCTTATTTGTGTCTTTACAACTTCATTGTAACTAAATCTGAGAGTAATTTCCTCCCCCCCCCCCCCCCCCCATCAATAAACATTGTGTTTCCCAAAGCATTGTTTTGGGAATATGAAAACTATTTGTAAATTCAGGTAAGAAAATCTGATTTTTCAGTTGGGTCAGCAACCAAAAAAAAATATCATATACCCACCTGTGGCAACTGTAACAACTGTATTTATGCATAGTCAGGCTGACTCCCTCCTTCTTAACTGTCAGACAGAACAGCAGGAAAAATCACCTAGCACATCTCTGAGGAACATTCGTGGTCTATAGGCTATATTTTAAATTACAAAACACAAGCATTTAAAAACATGTTGATAGACATGCCACTGACTGTAATGGACCATGTTATTTTCTTTATTTGATTTTGTTCTATTCAGATTGTTAGATGGCACCCATCACCACAGTAGTGACTGCTACTTGAAACTGGCTGTACAGGGGGCTGATCTCAGTGTGGCCCGCCCACCTGTTTCTGGGCTAACCGCCCGCCTTCTTGCCTGCCACGCTGTGTTGAAATTAATTAGTTAATGATGTAATTAAGCGGGAGGCTGCCCATTTCCTGGCCCGATGCCAGGGGGTGCTATCTGCGGCTCCATTCCTCCCCTACACCGCAACCCAAGCCTCGCAGATGGCATCTCGATGTTATCATCATCACTGGCCCCCACACTGAGCCCCAGAATCCTTCTAATTGAACCCCGCCTGGATTCCTCTCCTCAGGCGGTCTCATCCACCTTCATAATAGGCAGCATTCCACCTTCATACTAGGCAGCATAGCTCCTTGAACCGCTTCCCCTTTGGGTGTGGTCCCCCCAGGACCTTTGGCTCTCTAGCCCTGGCCCACCCCCAGGCTAGTTGGAGCCACAGGGCCTCAGCTCTTGGGTGTTCCTCGCAATGGGCCTCCAGCCCTTCGACCCTTCTGGCCCTGGCCCCAGCATTGACCAGTCAGGGGAAGTTCAGACAGGCCTGAGTCTATGGCCTTTTCTCTCTCTCTGGGGGTTCACCCTCCAGGCCCTGTAAACAAGGGGTAACCCACCTGGTTGTGGGGGTTAGGGGTTAAGGCACCCTGAGCCACCTTTCACCAGGGTGGCAACTGTCCTGGCATTTCCTGGCGGGTCCCATGCCACTGGGAGTCCCACCAGGCCCCCCACTCCCAGCAGCGTGCAATTTTAGGTCATGCCCAGGACCAGGAGCCTCCTTACCATCCCCTACAGCTCCTCCCTTACCTCCAGATGATACCAGCAGCCCTCCAGCCAGGCAATATTGTTGCCTGGCCCACAGCAGCAGAACTGCCCTGTTTATATGGGCAGCCCTAGGTTCAAAGTGGCTGCCCTCATCAGGCACCTGGCAGCTGCCAGCTCCAGGCCCTTAAAGTGGCAGGCACAAACAGTGCCCTGCCACACTGGCTTATTAAGGATTTACTTTTGTTTCATTATGATTAGATAAAATTGTTCAATAAACTTCATGGAAATGTTTAGTGGGACTTCAGTAAATTTTTGTGCACTGTCAGAATCAAAAGGTGTCATGGTACCCCAAGAAGAGATAAAGTCCCCATCTCAGAAACAGAACTGAATGTTAGTTCCTTGCATCAGGATCATGGAGAACCAAGGAGGATAAGGGACCACTGGAGCTTTGTCTCTAAGAGTACCAGAGGTGCCAAGAATGTGAGGGCCTGAAGGTCCTGGCCCCACTTGGGAAGAGGATATGGTAACCACCCATCCCTAATTGGGCAGGACAGTCCTGAAATGGGAACATCAAGTCCCGGTCCCAGGCTGCATGACTCTGGGACAGCATTTGTCCTGGGTTCCCAGTACTGTGCAGAGATCCAGGTTTTCTGTTTACCATGGAAAAACACAGGAAACAGCGGGCTTCCCCTTGCAGGCTGGCAGAATTCCAGCCTGCAAGGGGCTATGGAGAGCAGGAGGCAGGGGGTGCCACATGCATGTGTGCATGTGGACACATGCACATGGCCAGAAATACAGCCTCATGCAGTGGTGCAGAGCAGCTCCCCCAGTCGCCTGCAGGTAACTGCAGGGAGGGGGTGCAGACTGGGGCCCCCATGGAGAGGGAGGGAGTGGGGCTGGGCTGGGGGCACTTCCCAGCCAGGGTGGTGCATGGGGCCTGGGGCAGGGAGTGAAACTGAGCCACAGGCAGCTCATCCAGAGCTGGGAATAGTATGCTGTCTCTTTAGGAGCATAGTTTGTTTTGTGATTCAGAACTGGTGGAGGCTGCTGGAGAGCTGATAGAGCTGCTTGTTGTTGTAAAGTGTTGTCTGCAAAACACTGCTAGAGTCATTCATGAAGATTATCAACAAGATTTCCTTTTATAAAGAAGGTGTAATTCTTTAACAGCACTCACCATTACACAGGGGGTGAGGGAGGGTACTGGCTCCCTGCTGCTGTGTGCACTCCTGGGGAGGGGGACATGGAGGGGCATGTGCCCCCCAGATCTGTGCATGGGGTGAGGGTGGATGCAGGCTGCATACTGCAGTACTGGGGCTCCCTGCCCTGCTGCCCTCTCCACAGGAGCCCTGAGCTGGCTGCACCACTAGGGCAAGGCACCCCCTGCCCACCTGGCAGCAGTGGGGGCTGTGGCATGGCAGGGGGTGCCTCGCCCTAGTGGTGCAGTAGATGCAAGGATCCCAGGGGGAGGGCAGAAGCTTGAGGGGCAGGGAGCCCTGAGCTGGCAGTGTGCATCACAGATCTGCCCCCACCCTCCTACGGGCTTGGCTTGGCTTGGCTCCGGACATGCCCCTGGAGAGGGGGGTGGGGCATCATGTTAGGCCCTCCCTGGGAAAAATAAAAGACAGTGCCTATGGAGAGTCCTCTTTGAGGCCCACCCAGGCTTGGCTTCTAAAGCAAGGGGGAAGCCTGAACTCCTTCTCAATCCAAGACATCAGCATTGTGGTCCCCCACCCTCCCTGGTTCTCTGAGGCTTGGACCCTAAGGAGTTGGCATCTATTTCCACTCCTGAAAGAGGGACTTCACCCCTCCTGGGGTGACCCAGTGCAACCCACTGTTCCTAGTAGCACAGTAGACAGTTTCTTCAGTAAAGGCATTTACTGGGGCAAATGCCAGCCAGAGGATCTTAATCCCCTCCAAAGGGGTTAAGCAGTCCCTCTGTCCCCAAACCAGCCTACAGTCCTGACCAGCCCCCAAAACACATAATTGTTTCTGTTTCTAGCTCCCAAACTCTATCTTCTTTCAATTCCCCAGACTCTTCTGGACTCAGACCTGCCAGACTTCTTTTATACTACCTGCTCTCACTTTTGTCATGTTTATCTCCCCTCCTCATCTCTTGGGTGTCAGTCATCTCACTTATGCTGATATCCCAACTTGGTATTCAAGACTGATGATGCTAAACGCCCATTTCATCTCTCCTGTTGCCAGCCTTAGCACTTAACTTCGTCTCTGTGCATAGGCTAAGGAGGTAACCAGAGTCATATAAAATTATGACAACAGTGGGAACATAGTGAGCAGAAATATCACAATAAAGCAGAGTGGTCCCTCACAGAAGGGTGTACCAAGAATGAGCTCATATTCTTACTTCTTCACTGAAATTTATGAAATGCTTTGCAGCATAATCAATACCAAATCCTCATATGGGCTCTTCATCTATATTTGAAAAAAATTCTCAGACATAACAAATTTAATTTACTCTTTAATAAAAGAACTCCATTGGGCTAGAAGTGTTCATCTCTTCTCATATCCAGAAACTCCACATGATATATATACTTCTCAGGGCCTTACTCAATATGAGAGCTTGTCTGGAATTGGTTGTCTACAGTGAACTTTTTTGTGAACTTTCATTCATTCTATCTTAAATCCATAACTCTCTCTCCCTGTTTTGGAAGCTGTTAAAATACCCTTCATAGTCATACTGATAGGCTGTCTGAACAGCTTCTATCAATATCAGTATCAAGCTATTTGGACCAATCATATGGTAAACAGAAAAGGAGAACTCTATTGTCTCACTGCTGTTTTACTTTATTTCGAAGTTAGAAGAAACAATATGCCAAACTTTCTCCTCAGTAGGAGCTCTGCAGGCCAGATGACACAACTGCATGAGCCATATCTCTGACAATCCTGCTTTAGGTGAAGTTACATCTGCACTCTATCCCTGCTTGGGGAATGGGGGTGGCTGGGAGCAATGCATCTTGGGATGCTGAAGGACTGCAGATTGCTCATTTTATCTCTTTGGAGCAGATTGACGTTATCCTAATACAAGGTAGGTAGCATGGCCAAGAGTTACCCCTCACCTGAAGTAGAAAAACATATTGAGATGCCTGGAAGGCACTAAGCATGAGTTAACAAGCTTTAACATGCAGATGTTTGCCTTTTAAGTGCCCTTAGTATGGTCTAAGTATAGCTTCACCCTTAGATGGCTCTCTTCCACATCACCATTCGCTGTAGACTATTGTTATCAGCCTAGCATTTCTATATGCCGAGTGCAGAAAGTGCTTTTCATAGATGATATTTAAAGGGTAGTTTTCCTTTAATAATGCACTAACATTTTAATTGTTAGTGATGAGGAAGTCAGAATGTTGCTGGGAATAACTATTTAGTATAAGTGAGTTTACAATATTGTTCCTACTGACCAAATACAGACGAAATAAAACCGACACTTTTTAATAAGGATTACATCCTGTCACTTTTGCTTATAATGGCTTCTCATGCCAAGGCACTACTCAAAATAAGTAAGAGACAGAGAATCTGACCCCAAAGATATAAAAATTAAACTGTTGTAAATCCACTGAAATGAATGGTGCTAGTCCAGATTTATACCAGTTTAATAGAATTTAGCCCTACAGACTAAATTCTACAGTTACAATGGCTGTGATTTTGATCTTACTTCTGGGGAAAGTAAGACAATCAGGCCCTTAGTATCATGCATTATAATTATGTTGGAGCCTCATATATGAGGAAATTAATTGTTGCTAAATTCCATACTAATTTTCTTACAATTTATTATACTTAATGTAATTATTGAATGCTAAGGAAAATGCAAGCTAACAGCACAGCCAAGAGATAAGCATGGATTAGTATTCATTTGTAGAGGATCATGAGGTTTTCTATTATGACAAAAAACATTTCCAAAATCGGTACGCATATTTAATTGATAATAATTTAATTCAGTTCTCACAGCCATGTGAATATTCCATGAATCTCTTTTAACTGGTCCAGTACAAACCACAACAATGTAAGGCTAATCCTGCAGTGGAAGAGCCAGCTCAGGTGTTCTAATGCCTTTTATCTTTCTCATTGTGTTTGATTGGAGAAACTAAGACATGGCTTTGGAGTTCTGCCAAACCTTAGAGGATACTGTTTGCAGAGTAAGGCAGATAGTTGCTCTTGGCATAATTTAGAACCACCTTCAAGCTCCTGTTGCACAACACAGAAGGACTGGTATGCTTAGACCAGCAACAAAACCAAATCGAGAGTAAAGGTGGGCTGCTATAGTTCACAATCTGACCCACCCATTTTACAGAATGCAGATTTGTTAAAACATATACAGTGTTTGCTACCAGACTATCCATTTTTATGACAGCCAACAGTCTCATGAAGTTTAAAAGGGAGCTTATTTTTCCTGTGACATAACATATAGCTGACAATAAATATTCATTATGAGTAATAGTGTATAGGAATATCAACTCTTAATGTTAAAAGTACTAAAAAAGAATATCGGACCCAATACCATCTACTGCATTAGTCAATTTAATCAGACTAAAAGAAACAATGCATATTCCAGATAATAGTTTAGACACTAATGAGTTTAAATGAAAAGGAATATGAATTTAAATGGGTTCATCTTCAAAGTGTCTTATAACATCCTGACCATTAGATTTTGTCTATGATACACTTTTTCAAAAACAAAGTACTGATGCTATTAAAAATTCTGCTCAAGGAGAAGAATTTTATCTGAATCAATCCATGTTTTTAAAAGTAATCTAATTTATTATTTCAGTGCTTTCTTTTCTTATCCTGGAAAGCAGGATTCAGGCATAATTGCAAAGAAGTGAGTCATCACTAAGTTACTTCAAGGCCTTCTTTATATAGTGACTACAATTCATATCTACACAAAAGCTTCATTCTCTCTGTGTTTAATATTGGTATCTTGCTATCTGCCAAGTACACTACCCATTTACTTGCTCTTATAGAGCTGATCTGGTCTGGTCTGGTCTGCAATACTTATCAGTTGGCATTTTCTTAAATGAACAACAGAGCTGACGAAAGAGCATGAAGATCTGTTCAGAAACATAACTGCTTCAGAACTGGGCTGCAGTTAAGCTAGGGCAGGCAGGGAGTGGTGTCCGGGAGCAGGGTGGGTGGCCAGAGCTGGGCTCGAGATTGCAGGGCTGTGACAGAGCACGGGTTGGTCACCTTCCCACTATCCCAATCCCAGTCCTGGTCCCGGCTCCAGCCTCACCTCATCTGCCCTGCGGAGTGCGCCCTGTCCATGGGGGTCCTGGCCCAGTCTCCATGGAGACCCAACCCACCCACCTGCTCCATCCGGCACCCATGACAGTGGGTGGAGGCCGGATGGGCTGGGGTGCCCAGGCAGTGGGGCCAGGGCCAGGAGCGATGGCGACATTGGCAGTGGCAGCTGGAAGGAACCGCCACTGCCAGAGCTGCTGGGAAGCAGAGTCTGGCCACTGCACCACCTCCGCCCTGCAGCATGCTTGGGCTGCTTCTGTGCCGGCACTGGGCAGGGCTGAGGGACTTGCAGCACTCTAGATAAAACCTGTTGGTGGGCTAGATCTGGCCTGCAGATCATATTTTGCCCATCCCTGGTTCTGCTCTTTTTCTTTTGCTCCTCCTTTTGCTATGTGACCTCCTCCATTTTGATTTATTGTACTGTGATCTCTATTTACTATCTCTCTGTCCTAAACTCTGTGTGTTCATTTTTTTAATTTCCAGCTGTCTCTCCAGACTCTTCTCATAGATGTCCTGCTTTTAACACATATACATCTTTACATCTTTCCTTCCAAGACTTTGTCCTTCCTATCCTTCCCCAATCTCATAGGCAGCAGCAGACCCTAGTCAGGGGTTTACAATTTTTCCAGCCTGAAAGCAGGAAGCTGCAAATTGTTACTCAGTCATATCATTTTGTTCTGAGACAGTAGGGTACTACTGCTGAGTTGAACATATGGTTGATACTTTGCAGTTCCTGCAGGAAGGTAAAATTTTGCCCTAAACAGAAAGGAGTTATTGAAGGAGTTCAGCAACTTCCACTGCTCTTGCTCCTGAAAGCACAGCATGTTCTGTTTCTGATTATTATTCTGAAGCAGAAGTTAACTACGCACTATTTCTAGGGTTGAATTAACATCAGCAGACGTGATGCTGCTCAGGGATTATTGGCACGATTGGAATTTGTATTTTTCTAAAAAAGACAAACACATCCATTTCAGCTTCATGCCAAACACAAGAGGGTAAAAAAATTAATGATAGAAAAAAAGACTGTTACCAATACACCTGTGAATTCCTCTGAATTACATGGGTATAAGTAGCAGCAAAATATAGCCCGCTATCCTTTCATCTCTAATGCATGACTCCCCATCTTCATACTTTTTGTTTAACTGATTCGTGAATGTCACCTTTTCTTCTTGGTTTTCAGGGCTCCTCATTTTTCATTATTAATGTTAATTATTTTGCACAGAATAAATGCTATTTTGGAAAGAATTTGTCCTACATAGCTTGGTTATGGGTGGAATACTAATGATTCTAATTCTGATACATTCCAATAAAATCAAACACCCTTATTTCTCAGGGAAGAAAATGGATTTGAGGACTCTTAGCAAGAGTTCAGTCTTACAATTGTGTATTTAAATGTAGAAAAGTGATTTAGTCTTTTTTTTTTTAGTTAAAGGAAACTTTTTCAAAGAAATTACTCTTTTATATTACTTTAGGGTTTGTGTGGCAAAAAAAAATAATTAATCAATTAGCCCTGGATGAAGATTAATCACTTATGCATATGTTAAAATAAAAAAGTTATTACTTTTTTAAAAGAGTTTATTGTACAAGGTCTATAAGCATTCTCATTTCCACATAGATTTTTTTTTACTGTATTGTTTGTTTGCATTTTATGATTCTGTATATGGCAGTCATGTGAGTTGAATGACATAACAGTTCATAAAGCCATCATCCAAAACCAATTATAATCAATAGGCATTTTCAAAGATTCCAACAGGTTTTAGATTAGGCCTCTTAGGAAAAGTTAAGATCACTTGGATCTGTAAGTTCAGTAAAACAGTCATGCTGATAAATTGCAATGACATTTACTGAGTTCTCACAAACTGGACAGTAGACATTATATAACTACATTATCTTCTCATATTAATACAATATAAAGAAAGAGCAAACCCTGAGCATCGTTGCAGTTTTGCAATGAATCACTTCAGGCAACTGAATATTAGCTTATGAGATAATTGAGGCTGTAGTACTTTGAATTACAGAACCTGTGTTCTAGATAGGAAATTCTGGCTATCAAGTCAAAACCCACTGCAAGCACCAAGGGGAATGCCATTTGCTTGCTTGCTTGCTAATGTACAAAGACTTCTTGAATTTTTCTGAAATTGTATAAAATGTGCAATTTGACTCATGTTCAGTAGTGTCCAAAGTAAGGTATATATGTACTTGTCAGAAGATCTTTTTATTAGACCAATTAGATTTTTGCAGAAAAAAATTCTTTAAAGAATTGTTTTTGCAAAAATCTAGTTGGTCTAATAAAAGATACTACCTCTACCACAAGTCCTGATTGCTTTTCCTACTAGACCAATATGGCTACAACCTGAATACTTGTCAGAAGATAATATTTAATTTCTTCCAAAAACTCAAGAGTGAAAACTAATTCATCTCCCCTTTCTGGTCTGCACCTCCATTAATTTTTTTAATTGCCTTTCCTGAGGATCTTGCATTTCATTAATTTAGACTACCCAGAAAACTGCTTATCAGTTTTTTAGTTGAGCCTTGAGTCAGAAGCATTTAAAATTATTTAAAGGCATACTTGTTAGAAGTCAGTGCACACACAAGGAGCCAGACAAACTACACAGAGTTAAAATAGTGGGACTTATTATGCATCAGATATTCCATGGTACCTGTTTCATCTGTCTGCTCCTATTCTTTGATAAATAAAAGCTGAACTTGGGCAGCTTACCTGTGATAGAGGCAGGGCTTAGTTACCATGACTAAGTACAAACAGACATTCAAGAAGTCTGAGAAGGAAGCACTTTAAATCTCATGCTGTACTCAAAGTGCCCTATATTAGCATGGGAGCAAACAGAATGGAGGTTTGCCTTTGGAGGGTGGGGGCATGGAAGCGGCCTACACTGGCTGAGGCCAGCAGGCTGGGGGTGCTCCTGCCCACCTCCCAGGAGGCCAGAGCAGCCCTTCTCCCCAGCCCTGCCCCCCACCCCTCCTGCCCCAACTTGCTGGCTCAAGTCGTGGGGGGGAAGCAGGCTGGGTCCCACACAGCAGGGGGCTGCATTTCCCCAGCTGCAGCCAGGAGCTGCAACTCAAGAGATGTATTGCTTTTTGCCATGCAAGGAACTGGAGGCAGGAAGAGAATGGAGCCATCTTGCCTTGTGGTTCCCCCACCCCATGCTTGCTGGCTCGGTTCTGGGGAGAGCCAGGCCAGGCCCACATGGCAGGGAGGCTCTGTTTCTTCCCCTACTCCCCATCCCCAGTTCCCAGTGCAGTGAAAAGTAGCACAACCCCAGGCTGCAACTCCTGGCTACAGCTGGGGGAACAGAAACGCTCTGCCACACTGATGCAGCCCAGCCCCTGACTCAAGACCTGACCCAGCAAGAGCTGGTGTGGCCCACATGGCAGGGAGGCTCCATTTTCCCAGACCCCCAGCTGCACAGGCAAGAAACAGAGCCTTTTCTGTCTCTTCTCTCTGACAGCACAGGGTCAGAACTGGGCTGGTGGTTGCCCAGAGCACTGGCCAAGGCTAGTAAGCCACCTAGTGTGGGGCCCCTGGGATGCCAGAGGAATACAACCTACCTTGACTCATGGCAGGATGTGCTACAGAATTTTGATAAAGAGCTCTAACCTATATTTCTTTAGTCTGGTACCACATCCATCCAGGACTAACCTAGAGTGGGATATCCCATTTTTAAAGTGCTATATGTGCCACAAACATCTGTTTGGTTATGACTGTAAATAGTTTTCTGTGTGCTTGTTATGTGATAAGTGTAACATCTGTACCTAGTCTTTCACCATCCTCTTACCATTGATACAAGTGGACACATGAAACAGTTACTCTGGAGAAGGTGATACATGATAAGGGCCACCCTACCCCCTTCTTTTGGCTTTTTTTACTGCTTAAATTCTGTCCAGACTGTCAGACAAAAACAGTTTGCCATACTGCTTTAAACAGCAAATAGCTAAAGTATCTCTGCTGTTAACTCCACAGTAAGTTTAAATTTTTAATGGCAAAAACTGCATTTCCAATCAGTAAAGAAGTTCTAGTATCTGACATATGATATCATTTATTATACGACTTTTCAGTCCAGTTTCACAGATTTATATGATCATTCAAAAAATGAACAAAGATTTCATAAGAAATAGGTACTTAGCAAAGGAATAAGGCTGCTTAAGTCTCTCACTGACCACTACTCAAGTTGATAGGAATTTTGCTATTGATTTCAGTGGGAATATGATTGAGTCTAATGACGTTGACACAATGCCCATTGAAGTATTTGTGATTTTTTCAGTCAATTTTAATATGTTTTTGATCAGAGGAAAAATCACCTAATATGCCAGATGAGAACAATGAAAGTTCATTTTTTAAATAATGCAACATTGATACTTGGAAAGCAACCAGAGGTTTGGATGCCTCAGTTTAGGAGTATCAACTTTGTAAGCTCATGAAAGGAGTCAGAGAGTAGTAATTATTCCCTTTCTTAAGAAGAGAGAGCATGGATGATTATAACTTTCTGAAAAATCAGATCCTTTTCAAATATCTTCAGTTAAAACCTCACAATTAAGGCACCTAAAACGTATGGGTTTATATTTGAAAATCTTGATAACAAATCTGCCTATTTGGAGATAAACTCATTCTTTCTTTTTAGTCCAGTAAATAGAAATACCTTATACAGAAAACCTACAATTTTACAGACCTCTTAACACAACTTGATTCTCTCTCCTTTCCTCTGAAATGCAACATGTAAACTTAAAATAAAAGATCTATCATGCTGCTCACATAAAAACCAAAGGAAACAGGCAAACAGAAGTTTTTGACAAGCTGTCATATGTAAGAACTTGTGCATAATTCATTAATATAGATTTAAAAGAAAAATCTAAGTTTTCAGTTTACAAGTTCAAAAGCAAACAAATTTTAACTCATAAACTGTCAAACTAACATAATGATTTTGTAATGACATTGATTTTTAGCACATCTCAAAATGGATTTCTTTCATACAGGAACAGTGTATTGATTTGAATTTGGGAACCCATTCATAAACAGCCCTGAGCAATTCCAGATGATATCCATCTGACTTGAGAAGTAAGATGAATGAATGATCACCGATTCATTCAGCCATACTGTTTCCCCTTAGAAAACCTTGTTTCTTTAAAAATAATCAGGACATACTTATATTAAGGATCCTACCTTTTAATTTTCATTGGGTACCTATAAATGAGCGCAGAGGGTGCTCCGATGTGCTGTAATTACAATGCACTGGAGCAGACCTGATAACTCAGATCTGCTGGACCATGGTAATTACCACGCTCCAGCCAGCCTCTACGTCTCAGGTATCAGCATCCCCATGCTTCAAAATTTCAGTGGGGGTGCCTGAACTGAAGCTCGTTAAACAAGCTCCCCAACGTCATTTGAAATGCAGGGACACTGATACATGAGAAGCTCCAACAGTTTTATTACAGTGACTCTTGAAGCCACTCTAATTAAAGTGTCCTTTCACCCCCGGAGCACATTTAAAATTGCCCACTGTGAATTAGTCCCATCCTAAACCACTGTAATCTGTTCTGATTTTTGTACCCAATTCAGGTAGTTATGACAGTAATTTGTAGAGTTTGGAATTCCCTCCGCATTCATTTACTAATTCTGGGGATTTACTTTCCGGCAAGATTCATGGAATTACTGCAAATTGTCCAATAAACATATCCCAATCTGTGCTCAACTCAGCGGCACAACTCACCTCCGTGCTGAGCATGGCAGTAGTGCACTTTGAAATAAAACACATTTGATGTGCTTTAGTTCAAAGCGCCCCACTGCCATTTTCTCAGTGTGGGGACATGCTGCACTACTGATGTACATGACACACAGGAGCTTTTAGTTAGCGCAGCTTGTTCATTAAAAGCACCCGGCGCTGCACTGGGGACACGTAAAAATGCCCTTAGATCTCTAGGTAGGTGAATCTCAGTGCAAACTGTACAGAAGTTCAGGAAGTATAGATCAGTCTAAAAAAAGCTAACTGATCTATGTTAAATGCACCTCAGAGGTTGTCTAATTTAGGTCAGGTCCAGTGAGACTGATCTAACTGAACTTCTGTACAGTTTCCCAGTGTAACAGCTGTTGGCCCCAGCCTCAGGGCTGCACTTTTCCTACCCCACTCCCCCTGAGCCCACCAAACACCCCATCCGGCAACCTGCTTCTGGTGCTGCTTTTGCCAGAGTTTGCCAGTGCTGACAGCTGAGAAAAGTTGGGATGGGGGGAGGGGCAGGTGGGTGGCATGGGAAGGGTTGGTTCACTAGGGTGGCTTGCTTGTTTGGAGGAGGTTGTGGGGCTAAAAATAGCCCCTGGTCCTTGAGGAGAGATGTCCTCCGCAGATCCTGCTTGCCCCTCTGATCCCTCCTCCTGGAGCCTGCTGCTTGCCCCCACAATCTCTCCAAGCCCTCCCACTACCCCTCCATCCTAACTTACCTTCGAACAGGTGGCCATTTTAACCTCTATGTAACCTCCCCCTTAATCTACCTCCCTGAATGTCTGTACATACCCTTAAAGTTACCATTTCCAGTACAATACTTCCCCTGAACTATTCAACCCTTACCATAGATCCTACCTCACCAGATAACAACCCCTAATTCAAAACTAGCTATTCCTATTTCAGTTTCTCATTATACAACACACAGCATCAGGAGGACAGCATCAGTTTTATTAATTTTTTTAAAATGCCAAAAAATAACATTTCTGCAGCAGTGGAAAATGCTAAAACAAAATCATTATTTGACCTGTGCCAGATATTTGATCATTTTTTATTTTGTACATGCTCTGATAACATGACATGAATTGTACAAAAGAAAACAAACTGGCATGCAGAGAAACAGAAAGAAAATCACATACACCCCCAATCAGAATTTAAAATCAATCATCTGCCTATCCAGAGATTAGATGGTATCTTCTACATAGTAGAACACATGGCATTATCTGAGAAATCTAGAAGTTAAGTCTTTTTCTTTTTCCTAAATTTGTGTGCGACTGAATGGCTCCAAATTTAGGTCTGCAGGGCAGGAGATAACACCAGGCAGAACCAGAATAACCATAGTCATACAGTGCTATGCCTAGGTACTAAACCATTTTTCTCAGCAGAGCTAATTAGCCCAGGAAGTATGCTAACATGCTTCCAGTTTCAGAGCTAGCTCAGGATATCTGTGCACAGAGCACTGTATAATCCTTCTTGATGCCTTCTCAGTTCTTTGGTTAGGGCTCTCCTTCTTGTAAAGAGGGTTTCCCCTCCCTTTTGAACAGATCAGCCAATGAAATGAAAAAGTAGAGCAGTCTCATACTCAGCTGCATTCAGAAATTTTACTAGCTGTTCCATCTCAGCCCCTCTTCTCTTCTTCCTGGGTCAGATTTCCTGTTCTTACCAAGCCTCCTATATCCCAGGATCATAAACTGGTCTGCTAAGCAGGAACCCCAATGAACAGCACCCTCCAGGACTCCAACTTGGAATTACTCCTACTCCTACTGGAGCCAGAGCTGAGTTAACCCACTCACCATGCCCCTGCCAGACCTCTGCCAATAGCTATGATCCCAGCTGTTACAAGAGCTGGGCCCCAGGCCCAATCCCTTCTAGCTTTCTTCTTGGCTGAATGGTGGAGAGGAGAGATCTGTGGTATTTGGTTCTTATAAAATAGGATTCCTGTGGCGAGAAACCCCTGCTCCCTCCTGCTTGTTACAGAGGATGGGAGGAGGTGGGAGTGGAGTCCCTGGCTGGTGCTAGAGGAGGCTGTAGCATTTTCAAACATTCCAGCTGGGGAACGTCAAACAGGCTATACCTGTGTCTCATGGCTAAGATGATTCCCTTTTAAAACATTTCCAATTGCATTTTACTTGAAAACATTTCGAGAGTTACTTCTGTCTGCATCCACTGAGGGCGCAGTGAGTACAGCCTGGTTGCCTGCAATAAGGATAACAACATTTCCTATCAACCAGAATTGAAATAAATTGATGAAATGTCCCCACCTCCCCTGCATATAGGTCATCCATGTAAATGAGATTTATTTCATTTAATCTCTTCCTCTGTTAATCAATGAATGGTGGCAGAGTTCCTTCCATTACAAGTTTCAGACAGCAACCTAATGAGCTTGGACTTCCTTTGGTAAAGCAAAAAAGCAGATATCAGTAAATAGAAATACCTAATATAGAAGACCTAAAATTTTGCAGACTTCTGAACACAGCTTGATTTTCTCTCTCTCTCTCCCTCCCTTCCTCTGAAATGCAACATGTAAACTTGAAATAAAAAATCTACCACACTGCTCATATAAAGAAGAGCTCCTTCGTAAACAAGAACAGATACCACGGGGCACATTTAGACAAGCACGTACATACGGTATGCAGCACTGCAGACGCATCTGCAGCACTGAAGACCACATGTATCACACTTGCAGGCATTCACTGCATTGCTAATTTGCAGCACACTGGGTTTTTTGAAACCAGAAGATCCCAGTGTCAAAAATACCTGCACTGGCCAAGCTTCGCGCACTGGATCACCACTGCTGAAGCCCCAGGAAGTCCAAGATCCCAGGTAAGGCTGCTGTGGCCAGCTCAGGTGCTGGCGCCGGCCTCCTGCCATGCACCAGAATTTGTGTGTGGGGGCATTAGGACTGTGAGAAACAGGAGCATTCAACTTCGCCATCCATTTTGATATTTCAAAGGAACAGTGTTTCATTTCAAGTTTTGTTTAGTTTTGAAAACACTGTTCCATTCTGTTTCGTCAAAACAGTTTTGCTGTTTCGATTTTCGACCAGACTGGGGAGGGGAATTCAGCCGGGCTGAGTTCCTTTCCCCAGCCCGATCACAGCCCTGGTTCTCTCCCATCTCCCACCACCTGCTTTGAAATTTGAAATGTTTTGAAACTTTCAAAACATTTTGACTGCCCTCATTTCATTTCAAGGCTGTTTTGAACCCCATTGTTTTGTTTTTATTTCACTGTTTTGAGCTCGAAATGAGTCAAAACAGTGTTGAAACAAAACAGCTGGTGACATTTTGCAGAGCCCTAATGGGCATTCCTCAGGGACAAGAAGCAGTGGCACAACTATGTGCCGCTGCTTTTTGTCCCTGGGGAAATGCACGTGCATACTGATTTGGATGCACGCACAGGGGCCAGAAATACTTCCAGAATGCTACACCATTGGATCTTTCAAGTAAAAAAAGGTAAATTGGGTCATCTAACCTATTAGGCCTGTGTGAAGTGGCTAGTATTTGCTTTGGATTTCACCAAATCAGGGGACAGTGATTCAGTTTGGTGATTCAAATCACTGTCCTGAATTGATTTGGCCAAATCTGATTCGGAGATTCAGCTGCTGCTGAATCTCTGAATCAGCCAGGCCCATCCCTTGCCCTCCTCCCAGCCTGGCAATGGCTGCCCCACCCGCCCCAGCTCTCGGCACTTGGAAAAAAAAGGCCCCGACTCACTGGGTGCTACCAGGTGGGGGGGGCGATCCCCGCTGCCCCCACTGCCCCATGCTGCGTACGGGGCTCTGCACAAGCCCCCCCACCCCTCCCTGCTGTTCCAGTCCTCCCCATGGCTGCCCTGCCCACCCCAGATCTGGCCCTCTAAGGAAAAAAACCTGAAACTCCCAGACTCACCTGTTCCTGCCTGGTGGAGGGTGATTCTCGCTGCCCCCCACCACATGGGGGGATCTGCATGAGCCCCC
>NW_005841858.1:1276481-1295360 GCF_000455745.1 Alligator sinensis
CACCCCTACTTACCAGCTCTGAGTCTGGCTGCAGCTCCCCGCTGCAGCCACCGGGGACTGTCCAAATCATCAAATCTCTCTGAATCTTTTCCAAAGATTTGGAGAGCTTTGAATCGATTTGGACCTTTTAATTGGTCCCCTGATTAGATTCAGATTTGGAGATTCAGCCACCAAATCGGGCTGAATCTCCTCTGAATCGAATCACCACCCAAAGCTTTGCACAGCCCTATGACCTATCCCATTCTACACTTGCCTCATTTCTCATCACATCCTATTTAAGACCATAATGTATGAATGGCTGATCAATTTTACAAAGACAGTTTAAAAATGGGATGGAGAGGCATATTAACAGAAATGCAGTGCAAGAAGGAACAGACTGGTGGAGACTAGCAGAGATTTGCCCCATACCACAGAAATCGTTGTTCACAAGTTATTATTAACTTCTTTTCCTGCTTGGGGAGTATCTAGTAATAGCTCAGCATGTAGTCAGGTTTTTTAAAATGTATTTGGCTACAGTTTTCCATAGATGTAGATTATGCTTTGATCTGCTGTTCGAAATCTGAAATCAAATTGTGTATTGTGGCATATTTCCAGGATGGACAACAAGTGGTATAAACCAGGAGTCTACTGTGAATGTGGAATATTTTATCCCATGCATCATTTCTTAGTTGACCTTAATCACCACATCATACAATAGACACATAGCTCCATTAGTAAGCAGCAGTAGTCATGCCTTATATTCTAATGGACCAGTCACTAAAGGAGGAACAATTATTGAAGGTATGCCACAAATAGTCCCAGAAATCTGGTTGAACATACTTAAATTATTTTCCTATATGGTTATCTTTTAAAAAATTTACCCACATTTAGAAATAATTCTAAAATGACTGAAATCACATGGGGTGTGGGGGAATTACCATATTTACATGTATACTACATGTATCCTCCCTCCCCCAAAATTCAGCTCTCCCAAACTGGTGTGCATGTCTTAAGCAGGAAAGCTTTTTTTTTTTTTACCCCTGGAATAGAAGCATATAGGAGCTGTATTGCAAAATGTTTGCCAGTCTCTTTCTCAGCAAGTGAGCAGGATGGAACCAAGTCCGTCCAGCATTAACCCTTGCATAGCCACACTCAGCTTCCTGGCTGAAAAAGAGGCTGATAACTATTTTGTAAAACAAACTCTCTATGAAAAAAACTCAGCTCTAGACCATGACTATAGGAAAATCTTTTATTCTATGTTCTGTCTTCCAAAAAAATGTGTCTTATTTGAGGGATGTGGTATATGAGAATATATATATTATGCTCTGAAAACAATTCTTACATGCTGCTTTTTACATGATTTTTTCTTCAAAAATCTTACACGCTGCTATTCCTGAACTAGTGTACATAACAATGGTCTTGGGGAGTTCCATAATTGTAAAGCTACAAAATAAATATTTGTAAAGAAGAACATCTTAATTCTTGTCTCTCTAAATATAAAACAGCTAAACTCTCACAGCTGTTTTTTAACAAGAGTTCAAGCAGAAACAAATTACAAAGACTAAATGCTGAGAGACTCTTCACAGAAGTGCCCATTGGCTAGGCACAGCTGAAATATCAGGATGTACTTTACCACTAATGTGTTACCTGGGAGAAAAGCCTCCTAGGACATAATTCTTAGCTTGTGTGTAGCAGAAACAGGAGATGTTTCCCCCCCAAAACACATAGCAATAAGACCAATCCATTCCCTTTCCTCTCAGAAATTTTTTTTAAAGGGAGACCCCTCAGACTGATGTGTGTCACCTACCAGTAGCAGTAAATGAAGATGCCATGGCTCACCTTTGCCAACCCACCAGAAGTATGGCCCTTACCCTTCCAGCCGCAAACCAAAATCTTCACATTGTTACGAGCCCTGCGACCAGGCTAACTGGCATGTGCTCTGCAAACTGTTTGCACAGGGTTGCACCCCTGGGCATGGGGGAGAGTTGGCTTGGTGCCAGAAATGCCCCCCCCCCCCCACACACACACACAGTGGAGTTCAGGGGATAGAAAGTTTGTCCACATGGAACAGAAGGGTGGGGGACTCACCCTGGCTAAGGATGGGATGCTGCATCCTGGGATGCTGGAGGCCTGCAACTTGGGTAGCTCATCTTGGGGAGTAGCCACACATTAATGGAACACGAGTTGGGTACCGCGGATCAGAGATCAGAGATAGATCTGCCCTGGAATGGTACAACTTTAAGCCAGTTAAATTGTGTTTAAGGGTCTTGTTACATGGTAATTTTAGGGGGCTTCTGGAGATCTTAATTGTCTACACATTAACACCTTCTAAGTGGCCTAAGACATTAATTTTTCGTTTAAAGTTTTGGCACTCCAGGGCAGATTTATCTTCAATCTGCCTAATTTTGGTCCTGTTCCATTACGGTGTGGCCACTCTCCACAGCTCTTCTGCCCAATTTGAAGTCCTCTAGCATCCCAGGATGCAGCGGCCCCTGTCAAGTTGAGTGGGGACACTAGGGAGCGGTGAGACTAGGGACATTGGGAAGAGTGAGTGCCACCACCCTGGTGTGCCCAGTGACTACAGTGTCTTCCGCCACCAGTCAGACTAGCTCGCTGCTTGAGCTCCAAGGTGACCGATCCTTTTTTCTCCTGAGCTGAACCCCCTGCTCTGTCCCTGCCCAGGCTGCTGACAGGCCCGGTGCTGCCTGAGCTCCAAACAGAATTGGGCTCCTCAGAGCTCAGGCAGCAGCTCCCCCCACCAGTTGGGCTGCTTGCTGGCTGAGTGCCACCTGAGCTCTGAGGGACCTGAACAGTAAATAATCAGTTTATCTGCAGAGAAAATGGCAAGGAAAAATAATGCCCAAACTGTGAAATGTAGTCTTGTTAGGCTATCTTCTGTAAGAACCAAGAAAATGTGTGTCACATTTGCATTGCTCTGTGCTGTGAAAGCCTAGTTTGTGATGAAGCTAAATAGATTAGAAAATGTATAACTCAGTACCATGCACCAATCTTTTATACCGTCTTTACTTTGCGTAAGATGTTCTTATGAAATATGCATGTGCTGAAATTTGATTAGGATGCAGTTTTTCTTCATTCTGATTTAACCACTGGTTGCTTCATGTTTACTGTGCTTTGAAACCCAGCCTGATTTGTATGCCTATGTAGTACCTTCTGTTTTTTTAAACAAGACTATATTTAACTTCCCTGGTGTGCTCGAGGAAATGAATGCAGATTAGAAACTTTCTTTAACTTGCAATGATAAACATTCATGATCAAGTAGAAAGCTTTTAACACAAAGGATCAAATGATAATATAACATGTGGTGGCCATGACTTGGATCAGGGATCCACAGTTTAAGGAACGATTTGTACACACAGTAAGAGACATTCAATTCCCTAAAGAGTCCATATCTAAACAGACAAGACTTACAAAGACTAGGAAGAGAAACTAAGACAAAAGTAAATGCTGAAAACTTCAGGGTCACAGAATAGGTTATACCAGACTCATGTGTCTGTGAACAAAGAGCAGTTTTCCTCACATTTACTCATTATTTGGATTTCCTTCGCATGTAGTTCTAACATTTTTTTTTTCATTCTGTAGACTGGCTTTGAGCAGTTTGCAAGATATTCAGAATATGAACTGCATGTGGCTCAGACATCACACTCTTTTCAGACCAGGAGAGTACAACTGTATGAAACAGCCACTGGAGATCTGCCTCTCTGACTGGGCAAATAGGATTAGGGAATTTCTGAAAATTTTTATCCTTTTCCTTCCAGAGCTACAAACACAGATCTTGCCTCATTCCTAGAAAATTAGGTTACTGTTAGGCTTATTGGCTAGATGCAGGAGTCTAAATTTAGTTTGCTTTCATCACATTCACACAAAGTAACTGTGTGTGCAGATGTGTGTGTGGCCCCAGCTTCAAAGGAAGCAGAAGATAGTCGTCCTGCTCATTTATAATTGCAGCTCTACCAAGGTCCTTGCAACTGAGGTTTAGGAAACAGCCCTGCTACAGTGTCAAACATAAGCTCTTTGCCACATAAACTATAATAAGCATATTGCATTTCCTAGTCTGAACTTTCCACTCATTTCCAGATTTGCTGACACAAAGGAATAGCATATGCATATTTGATCCTCCCTCTAAGGTCATCTCTTTGTCTGAATCAGTTAGTGGTTTGTTTGACATTTGATTTGTGTGGATACACACACTGAAGAGTTTAACATTCATTTGCTATCTGCCCACAAACCTTGAATTCCCCTGAGGCCTGCACTGACCTGGAGGCAAGAGTGGAGGTAGCAGTGAGATCTAACTCTGGTCCTGTGGTTCTCTGTGGGAGTTGAACTTTTGAGACTGCCCATCACTGCACAAGCTTCTAAGACTCCCAGGAAGCAGGATTTTACAACAATAGACAGGAGCACTCTGCACAAGTAACACAGGCCCCAGGCAGAAAACACATTTCTGCTGGGTGTGTTGGTGGGCCAGTGAGAATGAGATGATCTGTCCCCAATTTGCCCACCAAGCTGTCACCCTCCATTCTGTACAGTACGTGGGAAGCAGAGGGACACAACCATAACAATCTGAACTTGCTTTTCTGTGGACCCCTGGGGGAAAGTCAAGCCTCCAGTTTTTTTATACTTAGCATAAACTCCCTGTAAATGAAACTACTCTCCTCTTTCTCCCTATCCAGGAAGGATTATGGTTGTACCCCAGCCTCTTTCATTCCCTTTCCTCAAGGCACAGTTTATAAAATCAAACACTAAAACTTGCTAAATAATGCAAAGCACAGCCACTTCCCTGACCAAAACCAGACATTACCTTTTAGGGAGATTTTCAAGGGCAGAAATTGGAATTAGGCTTATAAATCATTGGTTTCCAGTTGTAGTTGGGAGTCTAACTGTTCTTTGTACCTCTGGAAATCACCATATAATGATGCAAGTAAGAAAGGGAAGAGGAAAGATCCAGGGAACTACAGACCAGTCAACCTGAGCTCAATACTGAGAAAGATCATGGAGCAAGTTATCAAGGAATCTATTGTGAAGCACCTGGAGAAGAACAAAGTGACTGGGAACAGCAAGCATGGATTCATCAAGAGCAAGTCATGCCTGACCAAGCTGATTTCCTTCCATGATAAGGTGACAAGCTCTGTGGATGAGGGGAGAAGAATATACCTTGACTTCAGCATGGCTTTTCAGACCGTCTCCCATGACATTCTTATTAACAAGCTAAGGCAATACAAGCTAGACAGAAGTACTGTAAAGTGGATAAACACCTGATTTAATCATCATAATCAGCAAGTAGTCTTCAATGGCCCAATGTCTACTTGGGAGGAGGCATCAAGTGGAACTCCCCAGATTTCTATCCTGGGTCCAGTATTGTTTAATATCTTGATTAATGATTTGCATGATGGGACTGACTGCACATTTAGCAAATTTGCAGATGACACCAAGTTGCGGGGGAATAGCGGACACTCTGGAAAGTAGGGCTACACTCCAGAAGGACCTGGATAGACTGGAAAAATGGTCCACAATTAATCAGATGAGATTCAAGAAGGACAAGTTCCAAGCCCTCCACTTGGGATGGAATAACCACATGCACAAATACAGACTAGGGAATGAGTGGCTAGGCTGCAGTATTGCAGAGAAGGGCTGGGTATTATGGTGGACCATAAACTGAATATAAGCCAGCAGTGTGCTCTTGTTGCAAAAAAAGCCAACAGCATCCTGGGTTCTATTAACAAGAGTGTCACTTGAGAATCAAAGCACTCTATTCAGGTCTGGTGAGGCATCACCTGATGTACTGCGCCTAATTTTGGGATTCACACTTCAAGAAGAATGTGGACAGATTGGAAAGCGTTTCGTGAAAAACAACAAACATGATCAGGTGCCTGGGAGCCAAGACCTATGAGGAAAGGCTGAAAAAGCTAGAGTTATTTAGTCTAGAGAAGAGAAGGCTAGTGGGGTACTTGATAATACCTGCAGAGTGAGTATAGCAAGGATGGCGATGGGCTTTATTCTGTGGCCATAAGAGACAGGACTAGGAGCAATGGCCTCAAGCTGCAGCAGGGAAAGTTTAGGATGGAGATTAAGAGAAACTTCCTGACAATGAGGATGGTCAAGCATTGGAGCAGGATTTCCCGAGAAGTTGTGGAATCTCAATCCTTGGAAGTTTTCAAGAGCAGATTAGACAGACATTTGGCTGGGATGACTTGGTCAGCGAAGAACCTGCCTTGATCTGGGGGCTGGATTAGATAACCTTGGTAGCTACTTCTGTCCCATGCACCTGCTGAGATACATTATTCATTCCTTGGTATTCAGAACATTCCCCTCCATTACTGACTGTGAACACAGGCTGCTCTTCACTTTATTTTGAGCCTGAAAATTATCTGATGATACTTGGGCAGTAAAAACACAGACAAATAAACAAAAAAAAACAGCTAGAGAAATCACATTTAGGAGTGGACATGAGAAAGTGGAGACTGCCTAAGACAAGAATTTTCCAATTTAAAACTTGTAGGGAGGGAATGGAGGCCTACATCCCTCCTTACAAGAACCTGAGTGGGAGGAAAGCATACTTTTACAGCAATCTGTGCTCTTGTCTCCACTGGGATCTATAACTTTACAGTTCCCAGCTAGTAGTTCTAGTTGTAAGAGGGATGCTACAAACTGAATTAGACATACTGCACAACTCTGTATACATAAACCCCTCAGTGACAAATTAGATATTTTTGGGTAAGGTGAAGATAACCTATTTTTCCATTCACTCTCAGGAAGCAATATTATTCCATAGAAAACCACAGGGGAACACAAATTGAATCTTTCCACATCAGTTCTACCACTTCTCCCCCACCTATTTCCCTACTGCAGCAACTCTGATAGGAGAGGGCTAGGTGCAACTCTGATAAGGGCTAGGTATATTATGAATTTTGTGGTAAAAGGAGGACAAACTACCTACATTTTTCTCCCCCCATTTGCTAATAATCTATACTTAAGGATCAAACTCAACATTTTGAGCTGTTCATGACCAAGATTATAGCACTGTATGTGTTTATGCACCATTTTGGGTGGCACTTCATTACAGAATATATACAATTGTAATATTGTCATTAAAATCCACTATTTTAATTCCTCTACAGCTTTAATAAAATGTTCCCTTTTCTATGAAAATTGCACCTACAAATGAACCTGGAAGCTTATAAAATGACTCCTTAGAAAAAAATACATTCAGCTATCTTAGAGTGAATGAGCGGGGAGGGGGAAGAATACTTAGCTTTCTTCTCAGATATATATAAAAAAAAATTTTAATTTAAACTTCAGATATGGCTAATGAGCATCTAGGAATAATCATTTGGTGAATTTCAAACTAATGATGTGATGAATAAACTGTACTCTCCAGTCCTGTTAGGATTTAGTTCCAATACTACTGCTAGACAGAATCCAAAGGCCAAACTGAGCTGAGACATTCGGTGTCTCAATGGCTGTAGCTATGTTGCATCTGGGAATCAAACCAGGATCGCCCATGTGGCAGACATGGATTCAATCACTGTACCACACCACTGGGTTAGAGCCATGTAAAACTTAGTGTAATTAAACAGCTTTGTATGACCAGAGTACCACAACCACATAAAGAGTAGCTCTTTTAAAAATGAGGTAAATTGAATAAATCTGTAATAATGCACTGGTAAAGGCATAAGGTCTATGATTTTGCTCTGTACATGTTCATCACTGAAGCTGTGCCAGACATATTGAGGCAGATACCATTTCAGTTACTAGGTACTGAAGAGTGACCTTATGCTATCCTGCTTAAATCCCCCCTCCCCCACCCCCGCCAAAAATATTTTGCCATACATCACCCCTTAGCATTGAGTTTAAGACACAAAAGCAGCATAGACAAGGAGCCATTTACTTTGTGTGTTAAATGTTTTCCAGGAATTTGAACAGGGTGGAATTAGACAACCCTGAGGTACCTAAAAGGTCAAAGAGGATTTGACCTATTGGGCACTTTTACATGTGCTCCGGGGGTGGGATGCTTTATTTAGATCAGCTCCAAGAGCCACTCTAATTAATGTGCCATAGACTCTCGCGTATCTGCATCCCTGTACTTCAAAATCACGGTGCTTGAACTAATCAGGGTGCTTGAACTAAAGCTCCTTTAATAAGCTTTAGTTTAAGCGTCCCTGCTGCTATTTTGAAGTCTGGGGATGCTGATACACAAGATGCGGGAGGCTACTGGAGTGCAGTAATTATCACACAACAGCAGACTCGATCAATAGAGTTTACTCTGACCTGCTGTAATTATAGTGCATCAGAGCAGCCCCACAGCACGTCTACAAGCACCTATTGTGTCTTAGCACCCTGCTAAGTTAGGGAGATCAGAACCAACTACAGACTGAACCCACTGGATCATCATTGTGCTTTGGAACAATACTATACATGTCATATTTTTCAGGGAAATAAAGCTTTTCTAATTAAATAGAAGCTTCTCTGTGAACAAAAGTATAACAACACAAATTCATTGTGATCAAAGCTTATTAACTAATAGTCTCTAAATTCCCAAGCTTTCTTTTAGATAGGAGAATTCTGGAAAAAAATCCAGAATCATTCTAATATAGGATCAGTAAGTTAACATAATTTTCAGTGCCAGATTGACTACTACTTAGATTAGGGCTTCTTAACTTGCTAATGCCAGCTCCAAAATTTCCCTAGTGAGACAAAGTTCTGGTATAATTTTCCACAAGATGACAAAATTGGGCTTTCCTTTTTTTTTTTTTTTTTTTTTTAAACAGATGACAAAAAAACAAACTGCAGATGATAGAAAAGAGGCTTTTTCCAGACGTGAAAGCAGTAATTTTGTCATCTTGGCAGATTTTCCCTGTGTTTCTATTAAAGTTTTGTAGTTATTCATTACTATGACTCTAATCATCCAGGCATCCGATAAATCTAGAGCATTGTTTGCATTGTATTTTAAATGCATCTGCCTTTTGAATTGGCTTTTATGGAATATACTTTACTATTAAACCCTCATATACAAAAGAGATTGCTGCAAGCTCCTTTTAAAATCTGTCACGAGCGCTTGCAATATAAAGGTGTTATTGTATTTTGCCCACTTAAGGCACCTAGCAGTCAAACCAGAATCTGTTCCATGTGCGATTTACATGGCAAGAAACCAAATAATCCATTTCATATTTCTTTGATGGAGTAGCTAATTTTTTTCACCATTTTTACATTTTAATTAAAATGGAATAAGGATTTTTAAGGCAAAATTTGGGCTTATTGCCTAATGAGCTTTGGCTTATTGCCTAATGAGCATTGACTCTCTCTAGCTAGGAGGAATTTGAGAATTTTATGTTGCTTTGCATCTTTGAACAGTGGAAACAAGACATATTTGTAAGAAACAACTATTAGAGCAAACGCTTTCCCAGTCCTGGTCATGACCTGTCAGTTATTGTTTGTATGAGGTGACACCATGTAAATCATTCTATATTTAAACAAACCATTTCCTTATGTAATAGTTACATTGCTATATGCCAGAACATTCTCCTGAGATGTGCGCAGCGCAATCTAGCACAAATGGAATATTTTCTTCCCCAAAAGAAATGATGGACTTTGAACTTGTACAGACTGTCACACTATCCACATGGGAGCAGAGCTATCTTATCTACAGTTCTGTTCATAAAAGTCTGTGAACATGGGGAGCTGGTCAGATTTGGCAAGTTTCATCTTCCAAAGAAGGCAAGAGGTTTTTGAAACTGTTCAAGCAGAAACTGTTATACACTAACACCTCTGCCACAAACCAGTTACTAGCACATTGTGCAATCAGCAGGAGTTGCAAATGCACACAGTGTCAGAAGAGGCTGCAGCCATTACCCATAGGAATAGCTTTCATTCACGTATGCAAGACTGAGCTACTTCTATATTTTTAGATTTGGCAAGCCATGTGCCTCATCTTGTAAAACTTCTCTCATATAATAATTCTTACCCAGATGTGTAGGGCCAATAACTTTAAATAAGACTACTCAGGTAAGGTTTGTAGGACTAGGCACCCCCTGTGTGCAAACCAATTTAACAAATTGGTATTCACTTTCAGAAGTGTTTGTTTTCCCTCTCTGCTGTTGCTTTTAAAGGGACTATGCATTATTTAAGCATAGCCACATATCATCATTTCAGTGCAATTACTCTGTCTTGTGAAGCCCACCTATTCCAAGACAATACCCCTTCAGCAAGACTGTTCAGCCTGCCATTAACTTTTAGAACAAGTATTCTTGTTGGCTTCAGTATGTTGCTAAATTGCAGCCCAGATTTGAAATGGGAGTTGACTTCAGTGGGACTGCACCTACATATATCAGCTCTGAACTATGTCCTGTAACTTTTGATCTTCTGACCTTTTCAACAGTTCAAGTTTTCAGAATTCAGTTTCTTGCTTTATTTAGAGAGTTACATGGCATGCTAGAGCAATGTTTCTGAACTTTTAGACTTGAGGCTCCTCTCAGAAGATGCCAGCTCTTAGCTTTCACTCCTTTGTTGGCTGTGGAAAAATAATTCAGCAATTTTCTGTTACAAAAAACCTCAGAAAGATTACAACAGGTCTGAATGGTTTTGACACTATAGATTCCTTTTTTAGATCTCTGGGTGCCTATACGTGTGCAGGGAGGCTGCTCTGATGCACTGTAATTACAGTGATTGGAGCAGACTCAATTAATCAGTGGTAATTACTGTGCTCCAGCAGACTCTGATCTCACCCGTATCAGCATCCCTGTGCTGAAAAATGGCGGTGGGGGTGCTTTAACTAAAGCTCATTGAAACTGCTTTGAGGCACTGCAAACCACATGTGTGCACTCATCAGGACACACCCATTATGTGCTAATATTGAGTGGCATCCCGCACACCCTTAAAAGGATTTTGTTGAGAGTCACTGGTTGAGAATCCCTGCACCAGAGTAATAAACTTGAGTTTCAACTCAGTTCATACTTCTTTTCTGCTCATGCAAGTAAGTGAAGATAAGGATTATTTGTGCCCAGTTGTGTCTTATTGTCTCTTCCTTGCACTGTCCTTTTAAAGCCAAAGCCCAAGGTCATCTGTTACCCTGTGGAGATTCATTTTTTTTAAAGGGGACCAAAAGGCCAACGAAGGCATAGCAGATTATCTGGCTGAGCACCTTTGCCTTGCCTAATTTTGTGAGTTCAATGATCTCCTGGATGGCCTGCTTCACGACCATTTCATCTGTAGGGTTCAAGATGAAGCAATCCAACATCACCTGTTCTCTGAACCAATTTGACCTTGGCTACTGCCCAAGAAAAAGCCTTGACAGCTGGAGCAGCATCCCATAACATGAGAGAAATTGGCCAGGCAATCTCCAGCAATGTCCACTTACTCCAAAAAGATCAAGAATCAGATCATCACCAGCAAATTCAGCAGATTATACCCTCAACAACAGCACCACATAAACCAATTAATCCACAGATGTGTTTGAGTTGTGGAGGCCAACACAGACAAAGGGAGTGCAGGTTTACGACTGCACTGTCATGCCTGTGAGAAGAAGGACCACATAGAGAGGGTTTGCCACTCGAAGGCCAGTTCTGGGAAACAAAAAAACTGCGGCAAATGTATTCACTCTCAAACCACTCACAGAAAAGAGTCCTCCCCAGAACGTGAGGTACAAAAAACATATTTTATTCAAAATGTTGGTGTTATCAAAACTCAAGGTTCTCAGATGATTGCAATGGTAGTAATAAATGGAAAGAAGTGCAAAATGGAAGTGGACTTGGGTTTGAGAGTATCCCTCATAGATGAAAGCACATTCTTCCAGTTGTTTCGGCACCCTCTCCACAAATTAGTGAAACCTGAGTGTCACCTGAGTGACTACAATGGACAGATTGTGGAAACTTTGGGTAGCTGCAGTGTCAATGTCCAGTATGGATCTACTAGACAGCGTCTACCCCTCATAGTCACTAAGGGCTCCCACAAAAGTCTTCTGGGGAGAAGTTGGTTCTCAGCTTTGGGAATCAGTATTCAAGATGTACACAGTATCTGCACAGAAAGTCTGGAAAGGCTTGCAAGGGAGTTTCCTCAGGTATTCTCCGAGGAATTAGGAACTTACTCAAGTCCACCTGTGATGTTTCAAATGGTTCCTGCGATAGCTCCTTTCTCTATGGAGGCTTGGCATGTACCTTTTGCACTGCGGCCGAAAATTGATGCAGAGTTAGATTGGCTTATCGTGCAAGGGGTCCTCGAGCCAATCGTATATACAAGCTGGGCCACACCAATTGTTCCTGTTTTAAATCCTCATGGCATGATATGTTGTGGGTTCAGCAACAATACTCTGGACACTGCTGTGTTGAACTAACAGTCATTTATTATTATAACTCTCAGGAATCACATCCAGGTTGGATCTTAACAGTTACATATGTACATGTATGCAGATCTTATACCTGCTCTGCCTCTGACTTGACCCAGTCCAGTCCCGTGGAAGGAGAGGAACCAAGGATGCTGCTTGCTCCACATGGCAGAGGGCAGAGAACAGGGAGTCCCCGGTGCTGCAAAACTGCCACAAAGCAACAGAACCCTGCAGTGCTGAACATTAGCTATTTGGCCTTAAAGGCACAGTGCAAGGAAAACACAATAAGACACAAAACCCCTTCCCCCTAGACAGAATAGTCAGCCAACCATTTAGGAGGACTCTGTTTCTGTTGTGGTCTTCCCATAGAACTGGACTCAGTGAGGGGTTCAGTGGATGATGGCCCTGTCAGCCCATCTGGAGAGTCAACAGTGACGCTTCAGCAGTATTCACATCTGTGCGGATTACAAGTGCACTTTTAATAAAGCATTTAATCAGGATTCACACCCAGTGCCTACCGTTAATCAGTTACTGTCTGTTCTTGCAGGAGGGAAGGTTTTTGCCAAACTTGACCTCACTCAAGTCTATCAGCAATTGATAGTAGATGCCAGGGCTGCTGAGACCCCAACAATAATTACACACTGGGGAGCGTGCCATGTCAAGCACCTCCAGTTTGGAATTTCTGTGGCTCCAGGAATTGTGGCTCCAGGAATTTCCAGGGTTGTTCCATACTTTGATGATGTGTTGATTATGGGGCTGTCTAGAGAGCAACTCACTGAGGGACTCAGTGATTCGGTAAACCAGGTATCAGAGTAAAAAGAGAAAAATGTCAACTGGGAGTTTCCAGAATCAACTTTCTGGGATATCAAATTGATGCTTCTGGCATTCACCCAGTTGAAGAAAAGGTAAAAGCAATACATGATGCCCCTATACCAAAATGCAGACAGGATCTTCAAGCATTCTTAGGACTTCTCAATTTTTATCACATGTTCTTGAAAGACCATAGCAGAGCCCCTTCATTGCTTACTGGATAAAGGAGCTCAGTGGAAGTGGATTTGCCAGCACAACAAAGCCTTCCAGGGCATCAAGAAGTTGCTGACATCAGACTGTGTCCTTGTTCACTATGATGAGCAGAAACCACTGTCTATTACTTGTGATGCCTCACTGTTTGGTGTTGGCGCTGTCCTCAGTCACACATTGCCTGATGGCATGGATGCACCTGTTGCTTTTTACTCAAGAACAATGACTTCAACCAAAAGGAATTACATACAGATTGATAAAGAAGCATTGGCAATCATCACAGGAGTTAAAAAATGTCACAATTACATTTATGGCCACAAATTCAAAATCTGAACGGACCACAAACCCCTTCTTGGAATTTTTACTATGTACAATCCAGCTCCTCCTATTTTGTCTCCCAGTATGCAATGCTGGAACATCATGCTAAACACATATGACTATACACTCGTGTACAAACCTGGGAAAACGATTACAAATGCTGATGCATTGAGCCACCGACCACTACAAATACCTGATTGTGCTACTCCTCTGCCAGTGGAAATCCTCATGCTGGAATCCATGCCAGAAGCCCCTCTTCAGGCTGATCAGGTAGCAAGGATGACTGCAAAAGACCCTATCCTTGTCTGTGTCCTCAACTGGGTGTGGACAGGCTGGCCTGCAGACAAATTGGCTGAGGAATTCAGGCCATTTTCATCATATCAGCACAAGCTGTCTGCCCACAAGGGCAGACAATCATACTGACAACACTGCATGCAGCACACCCAGGCATCATGAGGATGAAAGCACTGCCTAAAAGTTATGTATGGTGGCCAGGTATGGACAATGACATAGAAAGGGTTGTGAGGGAGTGCAGCACTTGTCAAGCAACCCATCATAATCCACTGTAGGCACCAGTATTCCCTTGGGAAAAGACAAAGGAACCCTGGTCACACATCCACATTGATTTTGCTGGCCCTTTTCAAGGTAAGACTTTCTTAATTGTTCTTGACTCGTACTCAAAATGTCTTGAAGCGATTACTGTCTCAACTCTTATATCAACTGCCACTATAGTCAGCTGTTTGCAACCCATGGGGTGCCCGACACTATCGTTTCTGATAATGGCAATGCATTCCCTTCAGCGGAGTTCCAAGATTTTGCCAGCCGCAACCTCATTCAAACTGTTACCATTGCACCTCGCAGGCCACAGGCCAATGGGCAAGCTGAGCAAATGGTGCAGACTACAAAAGATACACTGAAACAGATTGTTGTAGAAGACTGGCCTACCAGACAGGCCAGATTTCTGTTTGCTCAACATGTAATTCCTTGCCCTACAACAGGGTCCAGCCCATCAGAGCTTCTTATGGGTCGTCGTCTGAAGACATGCCTTGACCATGTTAACCCAGACCTTGTGAGAGACATGCAGTACCTACCTCTTTTTGTTCCACAGGAGACTGTGTTTTTCTCAGAACTATGGGACAGGCCCACAGTGGGTTCAATCTAAAATTGTAAGCACCACAGGACCTGTATCATATACAGTCCACACTGACAACGGACAAGTTTGGAGACGTCATGTGGATCAGCTGCGTGGGCGTTCTTTTACTGATAACCCAACACCTGAGCAATCTCCAAGCACCAATCCACCACCAACAGACATGGATTAACTGGAGAAGAGCCTACCTGTTTTCACCAATGCAAACCCTTTGCCATCACTGTCAGAAGGAAGCGTCGCTGTTGAGTCTGCAGATAGGCTGACAGGGCCGTCATCTACTGAACCCCTCACTGAGTCCGGTTCTATGGGAAGACCACAGTGGAAATGGAGTCCTCCCAAATGGTTGGCTGACTATTCTGTCTAGGGGGAAGGGGTGTTGTGTCTTATTATGTTTTCCTTGCACTGTCTCTTTAAGGCCAAAGCCCTAATATTCAGCACTGCAGGGTTCAGTTGCTTGTGGCAGTTTTGCAGCACCAGGAACTCCCTGTTCTCTGCCATGTGGAGCCAGTGACATCCTTGGTTCCTCTCCTTCCGCAGGACTGGACTGGGTCAAGTCAGAGGCAAAGCAAGTATAAGATCTGCATACATGTACTGATGCAACTGTTAAGATCCATCCTGGATATGATTCCCAAGAGGTATAATAATAAATGACTGTTAGTTCAACACAGCAGAGTCCAGAGTGGGCTCTGCACGAGCCCCCCAACCCCCCTCCTTGCTCCCCAGGCCCCATCAAGGGTGCGCCACATAGGCCAGCTCCGGCCCTTTAAAAAAAAAAAAAAATGAGAAAAGCCCCAACTCAGGACTCACCGCTCCTGCCAGTGGGTGCAATTCCCATTGCCCCACATTGCCCCATGCCATGTGGGGGGCTCTGCAGGAGCCCCTGATGCCTCAAGGCTGCACCAGAAGTGGTGAGTCCCGGGGCTTTTCTCAGCTTTCTTTTTTCTTAAAGGGCTGAAGCTGGCTCAGGCAGGGCACCTGTGGGGAGGCTGGGGGAGCAAGGAGGGGTTGGGGGGCTTGTGGCAGAGCCCCCCCATGCAGCGTGGGACAGTGGGGGGTAGCGGGGATTGCCCCCCCTGCCCAGCAGGACCCTATGAGCACTGGGGCTTTTCTTTAAAGTACAAAGCTGGGGCAGGGTGGGAGAGAGCCATGGAGGGGCTGGCAGGGGTCCCCCCATGGTCCCGTCCCCCTTCCTCCAGCCCCCCCACCCCTCCACCCCTAGTACTTACCAGCTCAGAGCTCCCTACTACAGCCACTGGGGACTGTCTGAATCATCAAAGCTCTCCAAATGTTTTCCAAAGATTTGGAGAGCTTTGAATTGATTTGGACTTTAAGTCAGTCCCCTGATTCGATTTGGATTCGGAGATTCCGCCAGTGATTTGGGCTGAATCTCCTCCGAAATGAATTATCACCTGAAGCTTTGCACATCCTAATCCAGGGTTTTGTTCCTGAACCCACAACATCTTATGCCCATTGCTTAACCACTGAATGGTACATTATCACTGATAGTGTCTGCTTAACAGAAATCCTTGGATATTGACTGAATCTGTTTCTAGTTCTTGTTAAATTATTTTCACCAGCTTTATTGTTCATTCCTATAATTTTCAGGGTAAAATTTCATCTATCTCCTGATCTGGGTGAATGAAAAAAGGACTTGGGCTAAGCAGTTACAATTTGTTTTTAAAATGGGTTGATACTGTAAATCCAAAAGGCATTTTCTGACTCTGATCCTAGGCCTCAGCACTTGACAGTGCATGTTCTTGTTATGCCGTGGATGTACACAGCCTTTAGTGTGCTCTCATTTTTGCTTGATTTCAAATACAGGTGCCAAAGAAGATCCTTTGTTTTCTTTTAATCATCCAATTCTTTCTGACAGATTCTCTGATATCCTCTTTGCTTGCATTGCTTGCCTTGTCTTATAGAGGAAAAATAATACTTAGGATGAAAAACCCCTGCATTTCTCTTTACCTATCAGAGGTGGATTAAAACTAACTCCTTAAAAATATCATCATGAGTGGAAGAATGGCTGTGTAAAATGGCACCTCCATATTCTTACAAGGTCTCCCTATTTGTATTTTGAATATTATCACTATCTCCCTAGGACTTACTGTCTCTAAAAGGACCATGATTACATATGGACCTTATTAAGTATTTCCATATGTACATATGGACCTCACCATATATTTACATATGGACCTTATTAAGTTTTTTCTAGGGACAGCAAAAGCTGTGTTACCGGCACCTTTCAAGCCAGCATGCACTGTTCACCAGCATGTTGGCTTGTAAGGGCTTGTAAGGGAAAAGTGAAGCCAGAAGTGCCCACCATGGCAATTCCAGTTTCGCAGAGCCCCCACGGCCCAAGAGAAAGCAGCCTGCACTGCCAAGCCTCCACGACCAAGGGGGATAGCAGGCTGTGCGGGTCCCCCCTCCCTGTCCCTCAGGGCCCACGGGAGGGGCAGTGATGTGGTGGGAGGGACAGCAATGCAGTGGGAGGGGTTGCAAAACCCCTGGGTGTGGTGGGACAGGTGGCGGCGCACACAGGCAAAGACGTCTGTTCGGGCTGCTCAGTTATCCATCATATTTTGTTATCTGGCACCCTCCATTCCCCATGGGTGCCAGATAAAAAAGATTTTACTGTATATTTTCCCCACTTGTTTCAATGAGAGCCCTAGGCACCTCAAGATGGTGACACCAAGCAGCAAATGGAGAGAGAGAAAGAGAGAGAGAGAAATTAGTTTAATTAAATAAAAAATAAGCCTTGAGATAGTGCAATACCTTAAAAAGGCGATACAAGCACAACCTACAACAAAAAAAAAAAACTGTCCATACAGATTTAAAGGTGGTACATTCTCCCAAAAAAGGCTCACCTTGTTCCCTAGCTGCAATGTGAACATACTGAGAATTACAAGGAAAATATATCTTTTTAATAATGGGGCTCCAAAGTTGGAAGACAAACTCAATCCTTACATCACATAAGACTGGGTAAATGAAACCTAAAACTTGACTTTGCTTCCAGTGACTTCAATAAGAGTAGAAAAAGGCCTTAACGTATCATGTGTTTTGCTCCTTGAGCTTATAAAAGGAAAAATAGAGCAAGAACAAGGTTTTTCCTACATTTTAGGTATACATTTAGCATGTTTACACAATTAAACTTTCTATATAATATAACATTTACTGGAAAAAATCATCAAGTAATAAAAAAATGTTGAGAAATGATAAGGCAATAATAAGCCCATTTTGCTGATCAAGATGGGCGCGTCCACACATGCAAGCACGTATGCTTGCAGCAGCTCAAATAGAAGCAGTGCAAATTTAAGCTGGGGCTTTTTGCTTCAGCACACGTGCTCAAACATGCACTTTGTTGTGGAGCAAATTGTACCATTTGGGACAAAATAACTCTGCCTGGCTCCTCCTGGATCTGCAGCCAGGGGGAGCTAGACCCTGGGGCCAGCACCTGTGCTGTTGCCAGCAGTATAAAAAGCTGCCCTGTCCTGGCCTCAGCAGTACAAAAACCTGCCCTGGCCAGCAGCTCAGGGTTACTTGACCTCAGGAGCTTCTGGGGCCCAGGCAATTGGTATCTGGGAACACTAGCCCCTTGCGTCAGCTACACTGCTGAAGCAGCATCCCAAATTCACTTTTTAAAATACCCCAAAATCCATATTCTTCCACTATTAGAACAAAAGAGAGAGAGAAAGGGGGGGGAGGGTTGATCAGAAAGACAATGTTTTATTGCTATATTTACAATTTTAAAGAAATTTGGAAGCCTACCAGTGTCTCTAGCATCATAATAAAATAAATCCTAAAAATCTATATTTTAATGTTTGCTTTGGGTTTCTTTATCACATGGTGGGTGTGTGATGGGGGGATGTGGGGTTTTCAGAAGGGAGTGGGAAGAGGGTGGGGGGATGTGGGTGGTTGTGTGAGGATGTGGGGGGATGTGGGTCACTTTGTGGGTAGGTGTGGGGAGACAGGTGTGGGGGCTGCTTAGGAGGGGTGGATCCCCTGAATGAACGCTGCATGCCTCAGCAGCTGGTGAGGCATGGTGGCGCTGGCAGTGGCAGGAGCGTGGCGGCAGTGGTGAGCA
>NW_005841858.1:1295625-1296939 GCF_000455745.1 Alligator sinensis
CCTGGTTCCCCATTCATTCTCCTGCTTCCCATTCATTCCCTCTGTCCGCTGTTCATTCCCCCTGCCCCCTGTTTGTTCCCATTCCGCACTCATTTCCCTTGCCCCCTGTTCATTCCCCCATCTCCTGTTCATTCCCCCCACCCTCTGTTCATACCCCCAGCTCCCCGCTTGCTCTCCCAGGCCCCCCACACTCACCAGCAGTAGCAGAGAATGAGCAGGAGGCTGGAGAGAGCAGGAGAAGTCTCCAGCTTACCTTCAGGGGCTTGTCTCCAGTCTCCTGCTGGTCTCCAACCCCCTGCTCCTTCCCCTGCTCCTCTCCAGCCTCAGGAGGCTGGAGACAGCAGGGGAAGGAACAGGTGGCTGGAGACAGCCCTGGAGACTGTCAGAACCTAGTAACTGGATGCCTCTGGCACAGTGGAATTTCCCGCCACAGTGGAAAATCCCCAAGCCCTCGTAATTGGCACAGTAAAAGTCCCGGTGCAATGGAAAATTCCGCCACAGTGAAAAGCCCGCCAAGTCCAACGGCTGCATCGTTCAAAAGAGCACCACCCATTGGCCAGTTACAAATTATTCCTACTTGGTAACTAGCAATTGGCTTGCTATCCAGATAAAGATCAAAGCAGTTTCTGCCCAAGTCGGAGAACTCCAGACACAAGCTGGAGTAAACTTGGCGGGCTGAGAACCCAACTCCCCGTCACTGACCTTCCTGATGTATCCCCTCCCTGTGCACTCAATAAGCCGTTTAAGGAACGTCTCGTCTCGTCTCGTCTCAGAGAATTCTCGCTACGTTTGTAACTCATTTGTAACTGCAGTTAAGCCAGTTCCTCTTCCTACGCTACACACATCAGTAGTGTAAGTAAACAACCTTGTTGCAACCAATACGCATCCGTGCCTACTTCCACTCCACGCGTCAAAGTACCCACCTAACGTTCTGGGTTCCCGGCAAGGGCCCCAGCACTCGCTCAGCCACCACAGAGACATTTCCCTGTTGTCTACATCTCCCTGCTCCTTCCCCTGCTCCTCTACAGCTTCGGGAGGCTGGAGACAGCAGGGGAATGAGCAGATGACTGGAGACAGCTCCAGAGACATTCCCTGCTGTCCCCTGCTCTCCCGAGGCTGGAGACAGCAGGGGAATGTCTCCAGCCTTGTGCTCATTCTCTGGTACTGCCGGTGAGTGTGGGGGGGCTGGGAGAGCCAGCAGGGAGCTAGGGGAACAAACAGGGGGCAGGGGGAACTAACTGGGGGCGGGGAAAATGAACAGGGACTGGGGGGAGTGAGCTGGGAGCTAGGGGAATGAACTTGGGGCGGGGAGCA
>NW_005841858.1:1298022-1299872 GCF_000455745.1 Alligator sinensis
CCGCCGCCCCTGTTGTCCCGGCCGCTTACACGCCGGCCGCTGCCTCGGCTGACCCCATCGGGCCCGATGCATGTGACCTGCTGGCACGGGTCCCGCTCTCGGGGTTCCCTGCGGGCTTCCCCCTCCTCCTCCCCGGCCCTGCTTCCGGGGCCGCCTTTTATCTCAGCCGGGTGGCGTCTCCCACCGGTGTCGCCCGGCCCCAGCTGGATATAAGCGCGACTCACAAACCGCGCTGGCGGTCTCCCCGCGTGCGCGTCCCTACTCGCTCTGGCCTCTGTGTGGGGTAAGTAGGTGGTTACTCCCCCCCTGGTCTGGCCCCGGGGTACCCTTCTAACCCCCGTGTCCCTGGGACATCCCCAGTAACAATCTCAGCAAAATGGTTCTCCTTTATATGACTTCTGCAAGGAGATTACTTATTGTCTAATGTTCTTGAATTCATAAGATGAAACTCAAATCAAAGGAATATAGAAAATAATGGAGAATGTAACATAGGCTAACTGAAAACATGTACTGCTTTTAATAATCTTTTCAAGATGTTGCCTTCTACATCAAAATGGCATTTTTCCATGTAATTAACTATGACTTTTGTAACTGAAAGATAAAATAAGAACTAATGGCTTCTTAAGGTTATTGAAATGTGGATATATATTTATGCTATCAATATACATGGTTATGCTATCAACTTACCAGAGACAAGCAACAGACTGACTACTTGAATGCACCAGGTCAGCCATCTCTGAAAGAATAAATGATGTATTTCAGAGAGCAATATCACATTTAGTCTTTTTGAACCAAACAGTTCACCAAAGCTTGGGCCTTTTTCATTGTTTCTGTCAGGAAGAGAAACTGATGTTTGAGTCAGAATTTTTTTTTATCAGATTTGTTTATTTGTTAAAGGTTTTCAAAGTTTGTTTCCAGACCCCAGGAAGAATTGCCCAGGAGTCAGTTTCTTCACTCCCAGTTCCAAATCTCTTGCAGCCAGTACTCAAGCTCAAAGCTTGCACTTTTAACTTATTTTGAGGGTTATGTTTATCTCACTAAGTTGGGTTCCCCTTTCCTGCATTTTCCTGTTTCTCTGACCTGTCTGATACTGATATCTCTCTCAGTACTGTCTCAGACGGCCAGAGCCGACTCGAGGTGATTTAGAAATTGCTCGTTCATCAGGGCGGGCTGGTGAATGGAGAGGCAGACAAGGTTTAATGGTTGCAAAAACGTTTACTTACGCCACTTGTAGTTGCGACGCAGATGGTCCGGTCATCTGAACAACTATGTGAGTTGTTCCAGCGGGCGAGGCCCAAGCCAGTTAATCCGTCCGCAATTTAAGTCGGGTGGAAAAGGGTACGTCTGGGATTGCGCTCGGCAACGGGAAGAAAGATCGATAGGTGATCAGTCTATTGATCAGCTAACCGCAAGTCAGATCTCTTCAGAGGCACTCTGCAGCGTGCTCAAAGTTCTTCGACTTGGGCGGAAGTCGCATGGGATTTTAAACGGCCAGCAAGCCAATTACTAGCCGCCACGTGTGAATAATTTAGAACTAGCCAATAGCGGGACACAAATTTGCATTCGAATAGCGGGAACTCTTTGCACCGTGCATTTCTGTGCTGCAAAGAAGAAATGCACCCTGCAAATTGGCGGGAACTCTTTTGCACCGAGGTTCTTCTGTGCAGCAAAAACCCTCGCTGTGCAAGAGGCTCTCATGTGGCAAGAAAATTCCATCGTGCCGAGGCACCAAAATCACTGGGTTGTGACATGCCCCCTTGCCGACGGCACAACTGGAATTTTAGACACATGAGCACATCTTAAGGCATCTTTGCTTCGGGATTCACTGACCTGGCAAAGCTTAAACAACC
>NW_005841858.1:1305092-1311592 GCF_000455745.1 Alligator sinensis
TAGAAATTGCTCGTTCGTCAGGGCGGGCTGGTGAATGGAGAGGCAGACAAGGTTTAATGGTTGCAAAAACGTTTACTTACGCCGCTTGTAGTTGCGATGCAGATGGTCCGGTCGTCTGAACAACTATGTGAGTTGTTCCAGCGGGCGAGGCCCAAGCCAGTTAATCCGTCCGCAATTTAAGCCGGGTGGAAAAGGGTACGTCTGGGATTGCGCTCGGCGACGGGAAGAAAGATCGATAGGTGATCAGTCTATTGATCAGCTAGCCGCAAGTCAGATCTCTTCAGAGGCACTCTGCAGCGTGCTCAAAGTTCTTCGACTTGGGCGGAAGTCGCATGGGATTTTAAACGGCCAGCAAGCCAATTACTAGCCGCCACGTGTGAATAATTTAGAACTAGCCAATAGCGGGACACAAATTTGCATTCGAATAGCGGGAACTCTTTGCACCGTGCATTTCTGTGCTGCAAAGAAGAAATGCACCCTGCAAAGAAAGCTGCGAATTGGCGGGAACTCTCTTGCACCGAGGTTCTTCTGTGCAGCAAAAACCCTCGCTGTGCAAGAGGCTCTCATGTGGCAAGAAAATTCCATCGTGCCGAGGCACCAAAATAACTGAGTTGTGACAAGTACATACAAAACCTTCACAAAATAATAGCTTGTGAAATTTATCTGCCCTCTGCCCACATGTGCCCTGCTTACTGTTTTTGATGGGGACAGCAACATGTGCATGTGTTTGGAGTGGAGGTCATGTTTCCTTCACTTAGACGCTTTTTATATACATCTTAAATTTAAAATGGTGGTTACATGCTCCCAGTTACAAAGGGGTTTAACCCAATGCATAACAATAACACAAGAATTCTATTTAACAGTTACATGCCTGACCATGCAAACCCAGTGTAGGAAAGCTTGCTAATTAATGGAAATTTTACTCGCATTGGGACTGGATCCTTAATACATATCTCAAATAATGCATAGCAAATAAGATGACTGGTATTTCTAGAGTCTTCAGATTAACAGGATAATTATTTGTTATAAAACAAGCAGTGAAAACATTACTAAACTCCTTTAAGAATTCCAGCAGTATCTGGTGTTTTCCTGTTGCCTACTAATAAGAAAACTGATGAAAAAAAAGTCAGTGTTTTCATTTCTTCTCCTAGATGGAAGAATGTTAATGCATTTGCCTTGTTTTCCTTTGATTCTTAAATGGTAGCTGTACCCTTTACCTAGTGTTAGATTTGAATTACTAAAACAAGAAAGGCCACCAAGCTAATGATAACTGCATGGTATTTAATCACAAGATGTATTTTACCCTGAAGGCAAATTCACTGTTGGATGTAGCAGCGTGAACATCACAAGCCTATTTGTTCTAAAAAAAACATTGCTGTGAAACCATTTCCCACAACCATTTTAAAGTAGATTTTCATGTAGCCCTGAATACCAGTACCTACATACATCCTGAATGCTGTGGCTTTTCAATAAAAATAAATATGCAAGCCCCAGTGGACAATAAGCTCACATCAGATTTACATCAATTGCCTTGAAAATTTCTGGGGCTAATTTTTTTCCAGCACAGAAAAAATATATTGGCAATATCAGGCAACCTTCATGCAGGGATACTTTGCCATTTTGTAGGCTGACTGGGTAACAATGATAGACTATTGCAGAGACCCTAGAGGTTTCATTTAAGCAAGATGGTTTAGGATTGCTTACAACAAGTACTTAGAAACAGCATCTCATTCAGAGGTTTTCCCTCAGCAGTATGTCTTGTTGCAGTTCTTGAACTGTGAATAAGCTTGGCTGATGCATATCTTAGCAAGAAGCGTCTTTACTGCAAAGTCGCCAAGCAGATGAAGGTCATGTTTCAATTTCTTTCCAGAATTAAATTTGCAGCAGAAGATCAAATATAGCTCCATGTGCCAGGCACAGACAGAGCCAAGAGCTTTTTAAAGTAAAACTTTTATTGCAAGAAGAGCTGTCTTTTGCTTTGCAGAATACAGATTCAATACTTTCCCAGGTCCCCCTGTTTAAAAGTGTTTTTGGATCCAAAGTTGGCATTCTTCAGTCAGACCTGGTTTCATTCTTGCTTTAGATCAAAGATTTTTGTAAGAATTAATAGAAAACAGAACTCACATGAGCTCAAGGCAGAAGAATCTCATGTTATCACACTAGAGTTATGTGAACACTGTACCTATTTGGTGTCTAACTGCAGTTCCTGGAACTCCAGTAATGCACCTAATTTTATAACACATTGGGTGCCTCTACACATACATCAATGCACCATAATTATGGCACATTAAGTTCAGTACCTGTGGGTGCCTATACATGAGTGCCAAGGCTGCTCTGACACGCTGAAATTCTAGTGCGTCGGAGCAGGTTCAATTAATCGAGTCTGCTGGAGCATGTTAATTGCTGCACTCCAGCAGTCTCCTGCCTCTCATGTATCAGTGTCCCTGCACTTCAAAATGGTAGCAGGGGGATTTGAACTAAAACTCATTGAATGAGCTTTAGTTCAAGCACCCCCACCACCATTTTTAATCGCAGGGATGCTGATACAGGAGACACAGCGGCGCTTTAATTAGAGCTCCTCTAGCAGCTGCTCTAATTGAAGTGTCACTACCCCCATCCCCAGAACACTTATAAAAATGTCCTATAACACATACTAAATGCACCATAATTGGCACATTAGCACAGATGAACACTTTTTGGGTGATGCCCATTGGGCTAATCTACTGTACATTAGTGCATTAGCAGTTTTTGGCAGCCATGCTAATGTGCAGTAGAATTAGTCCAATGGGCATTAAGCATCTCATATAGGCACGCCCATTGTCAGTTTACTCTTAAGATTGAGTCACTAAAAGGCAGTGAGGAAGAGAAGGACCTAGTATAAAATAGATTTGTACATAGGCTCTTAAGTCACATACCCACCTAATTCATGGAATAGAATCTGAACCCTCACCTGGAAACTGCCATGCATTCATTTCTATTTCACTTCCTATCTGAGGGCATAGAAATGTAAGGCTGGGTTGTCAAATTCAGACAATCACATCATGTAACCTTTGCATAAACTGATTAAGTTCCTACCTAAAACTAGTTTGTTTTTCTGCCTCCACTACTTCTTCTGCAAGCTTGTTCAAGAAACTCACTCTTCTGATGCTTAGAAGCTCCCTAATTTTCAGCCTAAATTTATTCAAGAACAGAATATACCAATTTGGTTTTGGACCAACAATATCCTTTCGCTTAAATAGTTGAATAATGAGGTAAAAAACCCCCTTTCTGATGTCTTTATTGACACCAATAATATTCTCTTTCACAAAATTCTGTTAAAACAAACAAGACAAGCTCTTCCAAGACATGTCTAGGAAACAGCCTCGCCCAGCTGCTCTTAGTACATGCATTTGGTGAAGTAAGGCTGCTTCAGGACCCCAAGCTTCTTCTTTTGAATATACTAGAAATACATGGTCTTGAGTATAGTACAAGATGCACTCTTCAGGCCACTGTCATTAACACTTTTGAAGATTAGATGCATGGAGTGGAATAAGTGAGTGGGGTTTATCTCCTTGTCATGTTTTGTGATCATCATTAGGGACTTCAAGGTAAAGAAGACTTGTCTGGCTAATTGTTGTGAGCAGCATATTATATAAGCACAGAACATAGTATTGTATTATAGAGAAACCATTGCCTCACATTCCTATATCATACTCATTGTAGCACTATGCTTTCTAAACACTAATTCTATAGTAATTGTGCTATATCATAAAAAAATCATAAGATTGACTGGCAATAACACAATTATTTGCAATTTTGTCTCAAACAGAAGGCATCCATACCTTAGATACTGCACAACTTAGGGTTTTCCACAAATGTGGACCAGCACACGTCATACTAACTTGATGTAGTCTATGGCTAAGTACTGAATTGATTCAGTCTTTGCAGGTTAGTCTAAGCTTCAGAGATTAAGTTGAGAAACAACTGGACACACATTCACTTTTGGTTCAGGAAATGCAGCCACATGCCTGCAGTGGCTCAGGCCAGAAGCTGGGGGCTGCTAACGCATGGCTCTCTTTGCATGTAGCCAGCATGGGCTGTATATTCACTTCCTCTTCTTGCTGCCCCCAAGGTGTCTGGGCTTTGTGGTCCAGAATCTCAGCAGCAGGACTCTACAGGGTTGCTCCTTACATCCTCTTCCTGCTTCAAGGTGCCTCTGGGATTTGTAGTCCACAGTTTCAGCCAACAGTAACTTTCAGTAAGCTTAATAGGGTAGTGCAGCTCTGTACTCATGGAAAGCAGGGTTTAGTCAGGGGAAGTGGGGTTTAACCCCTCTCCCTGGCCCCAGATCCCAGCTGGAATTTGCTGGGGGTGGGGGGTGGACAGAACAGCTCACCCCAGAGCTGAAAAGCATGCTTGGATGCTGGGGGACTGTGATTTAACTTAAACCAGGAAGGAGTCTGGGACAGAAGTTTCATAAACTGGTTTGGCTCAAATCAGTTAAGTCTGATACTACATTCAACCAGGTTTATCTTGAACCAGTTTTAGCCATTTTGAAACTGGTTTATGTGCACCGAGCTTCTGTTCTGTTACAGGTTTAAATCAGTTTCTGATGCCTTAAACCAGTTTACATGTAACTTCTGTCCCTAGCCTATTGCTTTGGAATCAAGAGTTTAAAAAACCAAGCGAAGAACAAACTGCTGCTACTACCATAAATGTTATTCTTCAGACTCTGGAGCCTGTGCTCATTTTGAAAGAGGAGGCTGGATGTAAACTGGCAGAGTATCAGTAGTATCAACAGAGCTGTGTTGATATGCACTAGCTGAGGTTTGGGACCAAACATTATTGATTCTTCTGCTGTTTCTACTGTTGTCTGTACCACTGGGAATTGTCCTGAAAAATGACAATAAGCTGGGTCATATGAAGATGCAGCATACTGTAATTTGCTGCATCTTTACACGACAGAGCCCTGGAGAATGTTAAGCATCGCTAAAGGCAAAGGAAGAAATACAACATGGCTGGTGTTAGCAATACAGAGAAGGTTTAATACAACCTCTGTTGAATAGCTGTTTACTTACCTTTGGTTCTTTATGGACATAATTGGAAAGCACTTATTTCATGTGTCTATTTCACTTTTCCATCCCATATTACATGAAAGCATTGAATGAAACAGCGCAAGGAAGTGCTGGTTCTGACCTCCTATAATGAAAATACTCTGCATTCTGAAATAAAAGGTTTACTGCTCCTCCTACCACGAGCTGTTTAAAGACTAAGACCTCTTGGAAACATGACACCTGATCTGCTTGGAGGAAATACCAATGGAGGGTTACATGTTCTTTGTACTAGTCAGTTGCCTTAATGCTGGAGAACCTGTTAGGGCATTTCCATGCTAGGTGGTAAAAGAGTGAAGCATGTTCATGCTTCTGTGCACACACTACTTGTTGAACTCAAAGGGTGGTAGCTATGTACCCATGGCACTGCTCTTGGACTAACTAGTTTTTCCTCTTAGAAGAGTAGAGTAATTACCCCACCGAGAACACTATTTCTGATCTAGGAAGTGGCATGTACAGACCAACCTGGCATGACAAGCCCCTGTAAACTAAGTTAGGATGGACTCAGTGGGAATCATTGTTCTGGATGAAATACTGAGCATATTATACACTAAGATGACTTTGTCATGTGTGCAACTTTCACGAATGACTTATACACACTTCCTTGCCAGCTAGTAGATACAAAATTGTATCACAGACTTCTGCACTAGATATAGACAGCTACTCCACTAAGGCTGCCTAAATGAACTGGCTGCAGCACAGGCAGGTGAAACAAACCAGACTTAAAGCCCCCAGTGGTATTTCTACCACTGCTGAACTCTCCATAAAACATAATATGTGTGAACTGTCGCACACTTAGGACCTTGAAGTGCACAGTGAAGAAATAGAATATGGTAAAGAAACAGAACCTTAAAAAAGTACCCATGTTGCATTCGAAGTTGGCAAATATCAAGCATCTCTCCGCAGCCCACAATTCTATTAGTCCAAAATTCACATGAGAAGAGTCAGAACATGACCTGGGCAACACTGAAGTCATACCTGAGGCCTCAAAAAAGAGCTGAAATGAGATCCAAGTGATATAAACGCCCTTTGCTCAGGGACACATGCCGCCTCGCTACAGAAAGCCCATATTGCAAATCAGAAACAAAATACTTCAGAGATTTTTCTCTTTAATACTCAACATTTATTATCTCTGGTTATCTGCTTTTTAATTTCTACATTAACTTTAATTGAGTTCCCTCTGGCTTTATGAATTTAATGAGCATTTTTTAAGACCGTGAGCAAGCCTTAACACATGGACTTTCCCAAATTCTCATAGCTCCATTGAAAATAAATATTTCATCTCCAGATCACAGAAACAGAGAAATCTCTTGCAACATTTATTTAAAACATTGCAGTACTGCAGTTAAAGGTATTGCTGAAATTTTAGTTTAAAAATACAAACAGCAATAAAACCAAACTTTCTTTCCC
>NW_005841858.1:1311623-1326099 GCF_000455745.1 Alligator sinensis
GGTCAGATGACATTATGTTCTAGAGAAAAACAAATTACAGTTAAAATCTTGTCCCCTGTAATATAAAGACAATAACTTGTTTTATATTCATCTTTGTATAGAGCATTTGTAGTCACAGAACAATAATGAATAGTAGTTTTCTTTGTGTCATGGATACTAATATACTTGTCAGTATGAAAGCCCCATGATGTTTTTAATGAATGATTAAAATAAGATTCTTCTTTGTACTGCACTTTATCTGAGGGAGAAGTAATATACAATGTGTCTGGGTATTGATGTCACTATTAAAATGGAAAGCCCATCTGTTGAAATATAAATGTCACAGGCAGGCATGAATGAATTAATGCTACATGTGTGAAAAAGTCACAGCTATAAATTATGTGGGACAAGATCTCCCAACTGACCACAGAACTGTGTTTATATTGCATGATTGTTTCCATCGCCATTTATAGTTACATGAATATTAAAGCAAGAGCTATATGCCAATGGCCAACATACTGTCTGGGGATGCATGGGGATTATTGATATGCCAATGCAAAAGTATTAACATAAAACTTTAACATCACATTAACATATACTTCATGAGTGGAGACGTGTGATTCAGCTCTCAGAGAAATTGTAAATGAACATGGCCAGTTGGCTGCTCCAACAGTTAGCTATTTTAATTCAAGTAGAAAATATTATAGATAAATTTTCAGTTAAGAGCCAGTTCATAAAACAGGATTGGCCTACAAGTGTGACATAGCAGGAACAAACAATTTACACCTCTCATCCCACAGAAACATCCTTCCTCCATCTCCATGACACTGAATGAGATATTTTGTTTCAGTGGGACAAACAAGCAGTAACAAGTTGCTACAGTGGCAAGGATAATGCCCCTCTTTGGCCTGCATTGGACAGATAGGACCATCCCTATGCAAAAGAATGAATAAGCACCAACTTGACAACAAGACAGACACGCAAGCCTGTGGCAGAACACTTTAATCTCCCTGGACGTTCCATCACTTACCTCCAAATAGGCCAACTTGAATGGGAAATTGTAGAACAAGAAATCATTCACTTAAGTATGGTCTAAACTGAGACTACAGATTCTTACCCCATTACCTGGATTAGCTATGTCTCTCAATGTGTTAACTGCTTTGTTTGTCTCCCAGTAGTATCCCCCACTTTCTTCCCCCTTCCCTACGTTTGACATTGTAATCACTGTTTCCTATTTAGAAGCCCTGCTTCCCGCAGTCCCTTCACTGCATCCGATGAAGCTGTGCTTACAAAATCTTATACATCTCTCATTTAATTAGCCTACAAGGTGCCAAGCTACCCTGCTTTCTTCCTGGCAACTATTAGCCATAGGCTGAGCATGTGTGTATAAAGAAACATGCAATACAAAATTACGGACCCGGTCTACAACAGTACTTAGACATATGTGCTGCTTAAGAATTTCTGTATAAACTTTTAATAGAAAATGAACTACGTAAATAATAAAAGAGGTTACATTCGTCAGAGGCTTTCAATGTACATTAAACTTACAAACCTGTGGGGTAAGTGCTTACATAAGTAAAATGAGGTATAGTGTGTTGAAGTGACTGACCTTGGAGGTCTCAGTGATCCACAGGAGTAAGATTAGAAACAATACTTATGAGACTTTAGTTCTAATCAGTAGGAAAAGTTTCCTTCCCACGTTGCAGTTTCTGGTTAAGTTCCGATTGTAACTGAATGCAGTGCACATGCTAAACATGTACAGCGGAACGGTCTGTGTTTTGCTACAGAATGAATCATAGTATTTAAATTTTGGCAGGAATACATGTGAAGACACTGAGTTCTCAGCATAATTAGCTCTACAAAGTCCCAGTGCTCCTTTGTTAGTCATACATCTACAATGATAATGCAGTCTGAATGTCTGTCATCATACACAACAATTATTCTCTGGCAAAGACCAGTTCCAGTCTTTTTTTTCCTTTCCTAAAAGAGGACTTGTAAAGCTTTCCAATAGCCACAGATAGTATTTGTTCTACAAAGCCAGTTTAAGGAAACACACTTCTGATTTTATCATACAGCATTACAAAGAGTAAAATTGTGGAACCTAATTCCTTGGAATCATTTCCAGTAATAATTATATTGTAGTGTGTGCATGAGAGCAAGAGCGAGTGAGCATGCACATGAGAGAAAACGCATATGTGCCAAAGGAAGAAAAGGGAACAGACAAAAATTTCTAAGGAAAGTCCTGGCAAGTTACAAATCAGCAGCAAGATAAGACTTCTGCTAAGATAGCTCCAAAACCTTTGTAATTGAAGAAGGAGTGAAGGACTGGGTTGCATTTTAAGCATGGACCAGTATTGATTAAATTCATATTACTGGATTGTTATCGGCTGCTGGTAGCATATGGCATACGCAATGTTATACAAAACAGGCACATTTTCTGCACCCAAGAGGCCCCTCAAAGTGCAGATAAAGGCATTGTGGTATTCAATACACAATCCATACAATCACACCTCCTGTCATGCCACATGTGCATGGCAAGAGGTGTGATTGTGGGATTGAGAATCAGATCCCACTGTACCTTACTGCTGGTGCAGGGGGAGCCTGACCCTGAGCTCTCTCTGCACCAGCAATAAACAAGTTCCCATGGCTCAGCGCCCCCTCATCTGATGGGGTACGGTGCACGCTGAGGCTGCAAAATTGCAGCAGCTGTGGCCTCCCAGCCGCATTGGTGTGTGGGGCACCCCCACAGCTGGGAGCTCCGCTGGCAGGGCTTCCTGCTGCAGCTGGCAAGGCTTCCTGCTGCAGCTACAGATGGAAATTAAAGCTAGATAGAAACCAGCTATAAAGTTAGTGCACATTTTCCAGAAAATGGCTGCCTGCCAGTTAGCCCCACATGGGAGTACCCTTGTGCCCTAGCCAGCCTTTCCATAGCATGTAATAAACTCTGGTGTGATGTGAGATGGAGTTTATGGCATCACATTGATTTCACATGTAGATGTGCTCATTGTGTATGTTATCCCTACAAAGATAACAGAATAAATCAATAGCTCATTAAAAACCCCTGTAAAGTTATAACTCATACAACAGGGGACATAATAAGGAAGAGATTTTCCAGTGTAACTCTCCATGGCTTTATAGCAGTTTCTGTTCATTTTAACATTGGTTTTAGAACTGTGCAAGGAAGATCAGGTCTGGGAGCACTAGAACCTGTGTGGTGCCTTCCCTCCTCCAGCCATCTGACCTTTTGGAAAGAAAACATATGGAGGAGCCAGAAGCCTATTAGGCAAGGACCCGCAGACATTATTTTTTCTTCAGCCTTAACCAGACTTTGTTGTAACCTTGGACAGTATATTTCTGAAAAGGCAGAATTTTATAAAATACACTCCTATCTGTACTCAGGAGCTGGCTGACCAAAGCGGCTGAAGCTTTGAGCCCATCTTTCCCACCTGAGTAACCTCTATAAGCAAAATTTAAGCTGACCATGTAGGACATCCAAAAAAAAAAAGTGGGCTATCGGCTGTAGCTCCCAGACTACTACACTGGGCAGCATAGTCTGGGAAGGAGGTGAGCAGCCTTCAGTAGTGAAGGTTAGGGACTGCTTAGAAAAGCTGGATGTGTACAAGTTCATGGGGCTGGATGGGGTGCACCCGAGGGTGCTGAGGGAGTTGGCCAATGTATTTGCAGAACCACTGGCCATCACCTTTGAAAACTTATGGTGATCAGAGTAGGTCCCAGATGATTGGAAAAGGGCAAACATAATGCTCATATTTAAGAAAGGGAAAAAGGAGGATCCAGGGAACCATAGACCAGTCAGCCTCACCTCAGTCCCTGGAAAAATTATGGAGAAGGTCCTCAAGGAATCCATTTCTAAGCACTAGGAGGAGAAAGTGATTAGGAAGAGTCAGTCTGGATTCACCAAGGGCAAGTCATGCCTGACCACCTGATTGCCTTCTATGATGAGATGACTGACTCTGTGGATGCAGGGAGACTGGTGGATGTAGTATACTTTGATTTTAGCAAGGCTTTTGATACCATCTCCCACAGCATTCTCCAAGGCAAGCTAAGCCATGGACTGGATGAATGGACTGTAAGGTGGATAGAAAACTGGCTGGGGCATCAGGCTCAGGGGGTAGTAACCAATGGCTCAATGTCTATTTGGCAGCCAGTATCAGCTGGAGTACCCCAGGGGTCAGTCCTGGGGCTGGCTTTGTTCAATGTTTTCATCAATGACCTGGAAGATGGCATAGAGTACACTCCCAGCAAGTTTGCAGATGACACCATGCTAAGGGAAATCGTAGATACACTGGACGGTAGGTTTAGGATTCAGAGTGACTTAGATAAATTGGAGGATTGGGCCAAAAAGGAATCTCATGAGGTTCAACAAGGACAAGTGCTAAGTTCTGCACTTAGGATGGAACAATCTTATGCACTGAGTGCTGACTGGCTGGGGAGCTGCTCTGCAGAAAAGGACCTGGGGGTTACAGTGGAGAATAAACTGAAGATGAACCAGCAGTGTGCCCTTGTTGTCAAGTAGGTTAACAGCATCCTGGGATGCATTGGTAGGTGTGTTGCCAGTAGGTCAAGGGAAGTGATTGTTCCCCTATATTCAACATTGGTGAGGCCACATCTTGAGTACTGTGTTCAGTTTTGGGTCCCCCACTACAGAAAGGATGTCGACAAATTGGAGAGAGGCCAGTGGAAGGTAACAAAAATAGTGAGGGGGTTGGGGGACATGACTTGCAAGGAAAGACCAAGGGAATTTGGTTCATTCAGTCTAAAGAAAAGGAGACTGAGAGGGTACTTAATAGCAGCTTTCTACTACCTGAAGGGGGTTTTGAAAAAGTATGGAGCTAGACTGTTCTCAGTGGTGGCAGGTGACAGAACAAGGAGCAAAGGTCTCAAGTTGCAGCAAAGGAAGTTTAGGTTAGATATTAGGAAGACTTTTTTTCACTAGAAGGGTAGTAAAACACTGGAACAGGTTAGCTAGAGAGGCGGTGGTAGCTCCATCCTGGGAGGTTTTCAGAACCTACCTTGACAAGCTCTGGCTGGGATGATCTAGTTGGGGATGGCCCTGCTTTGAGCTGGGGGTTTGACTGGATGACCTCCTGAGGCCCCTTCCAACCCTTATTTTTTATGATTCTATAATCCCTATCTGTTGTCTCAGGGCCCTCCTAGCTTCCCCAGGCTACTGTAACCCTCAGTCATGCCAGGACATGGAAAATGCATCCTCTTGTACCACTGAACCCCACAGTGTTTATGCTCCAGGCACGTCTGTATTAACTTGTCTTCCTGCCTTTGCAGCACATTTCATACCACCTGCAAAGCTCCAGAGAACCTCTATTTTTTCCCTGCTTGTTTCTTATATCTCATCTGTAGGAAAGAGTTTGTGATTAAATCCAATGGAGACTGTGAATTTCCAGTAAACAGTTTTCCCGTGTCTGCAACTGTAGATAACTAGTCAGCTGCCAGCTTCATCATTTGTCAGAGAAAAAATAGAAGAGTTGACTAAAACTTTATATTTCTGACTGCACGGCAAAGGTCTAATACAGAAAGCCCCCCTTGAAACCTGAACTAATGAACCACACCAGCCAACCAGAATGAACTGATCACTCATCAAGTATTGAAATATTATTTCTTCAGTTGGGCCACCATGGTGACAACTGGTTCCTGGCCTTGCCTCTTATTATGTTACGTGATGGTGTAAATGTTACACATGCACACCATGACTAGGGGTGTGAAGGTTCTGGTAGCATTGACGGGACAACTTTAATGGTGTCATGACCTACTTTTCCTAAGAGAAACATGCACAGTCATCTAATGTTACATAAAACCTCTTTGGTGGGAAATACTTACCTGAGGTAGTTACGGTCCTGAGTGGTCACCTGTGATTGATGGGTAATTGGCAGTCCATGGGACCACATGTTTGGTGAGGTAAGATTGACAGGAGTGGTGTGATTTACCTAGTTAAAAGCAGTGTACGGCTCGGGCACGGTGTGTGTCTGCGTGTGTGGGTGTCCGTGTTCAGCTGGGGAGTATGTGGCTTTGTGTGCGGGTGCTCTGTGCATGTGAGTTGGTAGTTGCTGGTGTGTACAGGTCCATGTAAAGCATTGGGAGGTGAGAAGTGGGTTTGGGCCATGGGAGATACTACTCTGAAGAGTCAGCGGATTTTACTCAAATTATCCAGGAAGAAGTTGTCAACAATCCTAGGTAGATGCCCAGTTTGCCCATAGGACAAATTGACCCTGAGAAAAATAAATGCATGTTAGTTGATATATTGATCTAAAATTGGTGGATCAGACGCTTAAAGAAACTAAACTGTCATAGCAGCATCTGACAACCAGCTCAGTATCTCTCTCATGCTGAATTTCATGTAGTCTTATATAATGCAGGAACTCCCACTGTGGGCCTTGCAGGGCCTTGTTACATAGTAATTTGGGGTGACTCCTGGAGCTCTTAACACCTGGTCTGCACGTTAACAACAGAAACTAGTTTTAAGCACTTGTTAGGTTCCTCAAAGTTACACCACTCCAAGGCAGAATTGTCTCCGATCCATGTTACCCAGTTCATGTTAGACTAAGTTGTCGCCATTCTAGGCAAACATTAATGTAAACCCCCCTGTCCCCTCCCATCACCCGCTGACTCAGATGAGGCCCACTGCTCCACCCATAACACCCCAGAATCCCTCCTTACTACTCAGCCACACACTTACTTGTCACTGCCTGTGCTGTCTGCACTAGGGGACTGGGCAGGAAAGGGTTAACCTGCCTGCTCTGATCCATATTACCCAGCTTGTGTTCAGTTAACGTGTGACCATTCCCCATAACGTGCTCTCCACTCCAGCATCCCAAGATATAGTGTCCCCTCCCCTTCCCTCCTGTTTTTTGTGGACAAACTTTCCAACCCCTGAATGCTATTATATGGGGGTAGTTTTGGCACCAAACCAACCCCCTCCCAGAGGTGTAACCATGTGCAAACAGCCTGCAGAGCACATGCCAGCTAGCCGGGTCACAGGGCACAGATGGGTCCAGGAGTGTGGTGCAGGGCGGGTGGGGAGAACAAGGTAGGGGGGAAGATATGGTTCCCATGAGCTGCAGCTTCCTTCCTGGGGCAGGGGTGATAGCTCCTCCAAAAGCATCTTCCCTCAACACTGACAACCGTCAACCAGCCTGGGAAACATGACCAGCATCCCCCATACTACAATCCCAAATCCCAATTTATTAAAACATGAGACCTCCTTTAATTTACTTCTTTATTTCTTTTTTAATTCTTTTTTTTTTTTTTTTACTTTATTTTATCCTTCAGTGGCTGAGTTCCTTCATTTCACTACCCTTCCTCCACCCCCTTTCCTTTCCTCCTCCAATTTCATTACTAACCCTCACCCAATTAACTCTCTGCCTCCCAACTTCATGGCCCTACCCACCCCACCCTGTTCTCACACTTTCCCACCTAGCACAGGGATAGAAGCCTGCCTCCAGTGGCAACTCACAGCTGTAGCTCCTAGTTAGGCCCCTGCTCGCCAGCCCTCCAGTAGCAAGCCACAGCTGAATAGGTGGGGGACAGTCAGAGAAGGTTTTCTGCCTTAAGTTGCGACTGCTCCAAACTCAAGGTAGCACTAACATGGATCAACATTTGAACCACTCAAAGTGCAATGCGTAATATGGCCTTTTTCCATAGAAGTTATGGGCCAAATACACTTCTAAGAAAACAGTGTTTTTCTACAGGAATATTGTCAGCAGTAGAAATGGTCATTTTTGCTTTGCATGCGATTCTTTACTAGGACACTAAAATGATAATTAAGTCATAATTAGATACAGTTCCATAGCTATATATTTTATATATTATTGTGCCAAAAATGTCAAATTGACAAAAATATTCTGTCATATAATCACAAATTAATCATATACTGCATCTCACTTAAATACGCACCAGTTCAGACAATGGTAAAGCAAACATATTACCACATTGTATTTCTAAACCAAATTTAAGACGTACCTAATTTGTAGTGCTTATTTGTATGAATTTTGAATAATTAAAAATAATGTCCCCAAACCCTCGACATTACAAAAACTGAAAAAGCCAGACTTGGCATCAATTATTATGAAGCAATATGAATATACCACTGCCATAACATATCATGTTTTTTTGGAACAATTACTGAAAATTATGAGATGATCCTGAACAGGAAACAGAATCTGGGTGGATTAGAAGAAAGCTGGTGAGCAAATAGTTTGAAATACAGTCTTGAACCTCCATCAGAATTTCTAAAGCTCTCCCTCATCTCCAAATTGGGCTAAACCAAAACTCTGGTTCCAAATACTCATAAATGCTGAGGTGGGAGTTTAGGTACAGATCTAGAACTGAATGATGTAAACTCAGCCATTCCCATTCCTTTAAACAAAATCTGAAACTAAATAGCCAATTTTAAATAGACTACTTCAGAATTGACTCTGGGAAAATAGGAACGTTATCTGAGGAAGCCAAGAGACATTTGAAAATGCACTGCTTATACAAGCTGAACCATAGGATTGCAGCCCGATAACAGTATGGTGCTAAATGTGTGTGTGTGTTTTAAATTAGGGATGAGTAAGACAGAAGGCAATGGGGAATCATAACTTGAAGAAGCTGAAAAGAACTACTTATAGTCAAGTTACCTAACCTAAACGATTGAATTTTCTGTGTTTGCTCATCTCTTTTTGTGAGATGAATAGCTCAAACACCTGCAATAACTGTGACTTTTACTACTGATGACAGAAACAGGGCCTTGTTACATGGTAATTTTAGCCCTTGGATAGTCCGCACATTAACAGCTTAAAGTGGTTTTAAGTACTCTTTATGCAGCTCAAAATTATGCCACTCCAGGGCAAGATTATCTCTGATGCACACTTAAGCAGCTCCTGTTCCATTAAGGTGTGGGCATTCCCTACAGATGTGTCACCCAAGCTGAAGTCCTCCAGTAACCCAGGATCTCTCACACCCCACCTGCAGAGTAGGGATAGAAGCCTGTCCTGGCTCACCAGCCCTCTAGTAGTAACTCACAGCATCAGCTCCTGGTCCTGCCTCTGCTTGCCAGGCCTTCTACTGGCAAGTCACAGCTGTGCAGATGGGGGGCAGTCAGAAAAGGTTTCTAGACAAAGGGTGTGACTGCTCCAAACTCCAAGCTAGCACTAACATTGATCAACGTTTTTGTGGCTTCCAGCGTAAGGTATAACAAGGCCCTCAGAAGATGCCATTCCTTAGTTCAGCTACTAACAAAGATTTTTCAGTTTCAGAACTTTCATCTATCAGAAACAAAGGTAGAAGTACACAGAGAAAGTAATTAACCTTTAGTGCAATGATTCTCAGACACTTAATTTAGATATTATCTTAGAACACAATGGTTCAGACATCTTTAGAACATGAGGTGTTAAAAATCTGCATTTGAATTTCATGATGAATTCCCACCTTTAGTTTATTAGAGACTTCTAGTTTTATGTTTAAAAAATTAAAAATATGGCAGTGTTCTCCTCCAAATGGCAATTTGTCCAAATGCAGAGTGCTGAGAGCAGAACATGGCCAATTCAATCAACGTACTTTTAGGATGCCTACTGTGAAGGTTGTTCAGAAAAAATACAGTGTCTCCACACTCAAGAAACAATCCTTTTCATTTAAACCTACCAGTATTACTGTTTGCAGTTTCATTGCTGATGCTGGAAGAGTATCTCCTCCAAGTAACAGGGAAACATGTTGTAGTGGATAAGAGACAGCAGTAAGTGTTAGATGAATTAATGCACAGCAAGCACTAGTAAATTCCAGCTGAACCATCACACGATTGATACTGACAATGACAGAACAAGCTCACTTGTGGCTAGGAATGATCCATTATTGTCTGAAGATAATAAAGAAAGCAAGTTGATGCATCGTGTTCTGGGCAGATCCCCAAAGGCAGTTGTTGAGCATTTTTAGTTACTAACGTTTTATAAAAAAAATTGTTCTTTGCTTACTGGATATCTGCACAATGGTTTAAGGCCAAATTGCACTCCAATTTCTTCAAAGCACTGATTAAAATCAATCAGAGTTGCAAATATGCTTCTGAGGAACAATTTTGGCCCTTATTTCAAATTCTTTTGAGTAGCAGTTTTTAAAAACAGGTACAAGCATAATAGACAAATAGAGGGCTACAAATCAATAGTTCCAAACAGCTACTCAAAGGTTTCTAGTTGTCCTGCATGGAGGCTGCTATCCTCCAGGAGTTTAATGCATCCAGGAGTTTAATGCACGCCTTGTCTGCCGTCAGTGCTTATCAGGCTAGTTTTTTCTTATGAGTTAAATGAGTCTGCCAAGAACAAAGCTGCTATTCTTATCAGTCCCTCAATCTCGTGAGCTTGTTGCCCCAAAAGTAGGAAAGCAGGTCCAGTTTTCTGTCCAACCATTAAGGGAAAGCGGCAGAAATGCTTTAAAAAGGCTCCTTCCAAAATGGCTTCCCTCCCTCCCTCCCTCAGTAGGGCAGCAGAACTGGTGATAAAGCAAGCATGTTTAAGACCGTACAGAGAAGTTGAATGCCATGCAAAACAGAAAATATTCTACCAAAGGATGCAAAGCACATCCAAAGAGCACGACACTGAAGCAGGATTTAGTCAACAGCAAACTTTGTAGAGAGCAGAGAGGGGCCCCACAGTCAAAGGGCAGAGCATCCTGATACTCTTCATCACTAATTATTGCTGTTTTAATTTGAGACATTTAATTTCCTTCTTTATAATTCCTCTACGAATCCTCATCTTCTCCAATTTAGTCAATAATTTTCTATATAGCACAGAATAAACTTTGTAACTGAACTGGCTCATGAAGTGCAGGCAGATTATGAAATGTACTACATTTCCTTTGTGTATAAAATCACTGATCTTTTCAAAGAAAGGTATCAAGTTAATTTGGTACATTGTACCTTTGGTAAATTTGTACTGCAGTTTATCTCATTTTCCATTAATCTCCATGGCCATCTTATGAATTGCTTGTTTCTAAATACATTGTACAGTTCTGCATACTGCTGAAGTTAGACTAATGGGCTCCCATTGCCCAGATACCTTTTTTACCTCTCTTATACAGAGATAGCATATTTTGCTATTCTCCGCTCATGTCATACTACACAGCCTAATAGATTTAAAGAAAAGTTTTTGATATTGGACGTAACAAATTCAGATGCGAAATCTTTCAGAATTTAGTATGGACATTATCTGGCCCTCCTGATTTATGTACGTGAATTACTTTGGGCACATCCAGATGAGCCCACACGTCCGTCTTGTCACATCTCAAAGCAGTTTGAGACACAGCAAGAGGCATGCTGGGAACAAAAAAATGTTCCCCATGCTGTGTATTTGTGGCACAGGCTCAAAATTTGATAACTGGATATCCAGGTATAAAAAAAAAAAAAAACCCTCCCAGAAAAAAGGTGGGGCAGGGCACAATCCAGGCTCTAGCTCCCCCTGGCTGCAGATCTGGGAGGAGCTGGGCAGGGTTATTTTGCCCCATAGTGGCACAATTTGCCCCACACCGAAGTGCTTGTCCTGGCACATGTGCTGAGGCAAAAATCCCCGGCTCAAATTTGTGCCACTCCTATCTGAGCTGCTACAAGCTCACATGCCTGCATGTGTGGATGTGCCCTTTGAGTTTAGCTTCCACCCAGGATGTAGTAATTCCATTTCCATACCCTTGTGCCCATTAGTCATTTAGTCTTAGCCTCCATGTTCAATATAACTGAAAACTGAGGCAAAGTCTTCATTTAGCTTCTGGGCTATATCCAGATTAATCTTCACCCATCATGCTACAGAGCGTATATATTTCTTCTCTTGTTCTCTTTTTATGCGAATGGCTAATAAGCCTTTATTATTTGCTTTAATATCCTTTGTAATGTAAAATACAGATTTGCTTTTGATAATTTGCATATTATTCTACACTTCCAGGAATCAAAACTACAGGCTTTCTTTGTTGATCAATCTTTCATCTATTTTTTAAATTTTTTTTAAGCTCTCTGCTTACTCTTAATATCCTTTCATCTTGAAATTAGTACCTATGATGAAAGTTTATACCCAGGAGATATTAGTGTCCTACCTTATATTTAAGAACATGAGGTGAGACAGTGCAGGCACTGGAAAAGGATCCTGCATACATCTATATGCCATAGGTGCCAGCATTCATGCTGGAAAAAGTACTTACAAATCTGGCTTCAAGCACAAAAAGATAATGGATGATGATAGCTTTTCTGATTTCCCTTGATCAACCATTATGCTGTTCACAATTTCTGCCAGCAGCAGATGCATTTATTCTGTATTTCTTGTCTACTCATATTTCCTGAGCATTTGATTATTTTTTTCATATTATGTGTTTCCTGAATAAAAAAAAGGTATAGAAAGTTTGAAATATAAAAGGTGGAAGATGTAGCTGAAACAGCATCTATTATACAATATTCCATCAGTGTGAAAAGAGAACTTATCATGCACTCAACCTTGGTTTCAGGATGAAAACTGACTTTAGGGCCCTACAAAAATATATCTCCTATCAGATCTTCCCTATTTGTGGCTCTCAAGGTGCCTTGATATTCAGCTTTTGTCAGCACTTCTAGCATATTTCCATAAGTACCTGAAATGACGTGAGCTCCTCCATAGCTTAGTTAAGGATTAAACATATATAGCCCAAACAGCTAGCAGATTGGTTTTGACCCCCTGGGGTGGGAAGTGGGAAACATTTCAGAGTTCCCTTTGCACGCTCATGCTGTGAAAAGAAAAGTCTTGCTGATTATGTTGAATCATGTCCTCCCTCTGCACCCACCCTGGCAAGCCAGTTAATCTCTTGGCTCATGAACAGATGCATATGCTCTTTGAGAGGCCACCCTCAGGAGCATGTTGCTTCAGTAGAAGTTGGAAGCAGCAGCTAAGTGACCTGGAGCATTTCCATGATGGCTGTCACTTTGTGAGCCAACATTAATATTTTATTAGAAAAACTATTTCTGGCATTTACAGATGCAAAAAAACCCAACATATATTTGAAATATGAGCCAAATGCAGCCAGGTCAGCTCAAATCAGCAAAAAGCATGAAGCAATGGGTCAGCTACCCTCAATCAGCTTAATTCCCTCGATTTCAATTGAGGATCCAGCCCAAAAGGTATGTTTCAGCAAGATGCTAAGAGTGAAGGGAAACAATCACTGTAAATTAACTCTTTTGCATTAATGAAAGCCTAAGATAGAAGAGGACAACCACATTATGCTGTATGTTGGGTGTGATGTGCCAGCATTCATGGTTGTGGGGCAGAACTTGGTATGTGGAAAGAACCTGAACTAGTATATCCCTTTATGCATTCTGTTTCCATGCTGTATGATAATTCATCTCAAACTGCTGGTATGTGCTACAGAGTTGTAAAGAGGTTGTGGTCAGAACTGTATCAACTCACTACACGAGTGTTCAAAGCTTGTAACATTTTGTAGCCAGGCAAATTACCTAGAGAATGAGATAAAGGCAATTTGTGATGTTGAAAAAAAAATCCCCTTTTCATCCAGAGTAACCACTAAAGAGCACAAGCTCAGAAGAGAACTTGGCCTACAGACCACTTAGGTACTCTCAGGACATCACTCCTATCCTGTGTTTGCTTTTGTTGTCACAAGAAATTAGTTGCATCTTTCACCTTTTGGCCCCACAAAGGGGATATTAGTTAGCGGGGTGGGCCTTAAGGCCCATATTAATATGGAAGATACAAATAGACAGGTGCTCTCAGGTGTCTCAAGCCTTGAAGCACTGTTGTCAGGAACCAAGTTCACAGGGCTGTGAAGATCCAGAACATCCCTCTGTGCTCAGTGGAAACCCATTCCTAAGGGAGAGAATGGCTATTAAGTAGCTTGTAGAAAAACAAACCAGACCGATTCTACAAAGGGTAACTGCTGGGAAAAGATAGTAATTTATTTCCAGGGTTAAATTCAGACTTGGTTAATGCAGATATAACTCCATAGATGTTAATGGAGTTGAATCCTTTCATGAAGCCTAAAATTTGCCTTCACCTAATGGAAATGTATTAGAGTATATCTGCCTATGCCATTTGTCTAGAGCCGTATTCAGATTAGCCAGATGGGCCTTTGAGGCTGTTACACCTGTGCTTCAGCACTCGGTACACAGCTGTGACCTCCTCACTGAAAAACAAGTCTATCTAGCACACCTAATAAATACACGTAGCTTTAGCAAGCAGCTGGTAAACAATCTCTTTGCACATTTACTCATCCCTTTGACATTTCAGAATCCTGACTAGGAAAAAGTAAAACGTTCTCAGAGCTACTTCAGAGGAACTATTAGAATTAAAAATTTCCATTGACCAAAGGGGAGAAAGAATCGCAACAAAGTACCCTGTACTTATATCCCATAATATGCTGTTTTAATGTAGGGTTTGCTTTGCTTTTATTATTACTCCTGTCCAATGAACTGTAAAAACAACAAATAATTTACTTGGCAATTTTCCAGCCAGCAATGACTGCCTCATTCCTG
>NW_005841858.1:1326130-1327940 GCF_000455745.1 Alligator sinensis
AGCTGGAAAAAATAAACCGATTCAGTTGGCAATAGAAATCATAACTATGTTGAATGTATCTTGAGGCACTCCTCCAGGAGATTTGAAACATTTTTAGTAGCGACTGGTGGCAAACTCAAGTAGAAGTCCATCTGAAAAATTTAATTTCAGCAGCAGCTGTGCTGTTCGACCAGCTGCCAAATAAGAACTGACCATATGCTGTCTGCATCAGTGAACAGTTTGAATCACTTTTGCCTTTCCCAAATTTTCATTTTCTTTCTGAAAGAAGTAGACTGTACGTTGTTCAACTACACTATTGAGTTTTGGTCCATAGGTCCTCTCAGTCCATATAAGCTATGCTAAACAGAAGTTTGGACATTCATAAAAACAAGAGGGAAAGGAGCTGGTTCCTGAATACATTAAGAAGCATCAAGTGTGAACCATTCATTTGTTAAATATAATGCAGTAAGTTAGTTTGTCATCCAAAATCTTAACAGATAAGGAGTTAGACCCTCCTAAAACAGTGAATCGGGACAAAGCAGAAGGGAGAAGCCTCCAATCTGAACATAATGTGGAAATAACTCAGGCTAGGGACAGACATAAACACATAAACCAGTTTAAGTGATCAGAAAGTGTTTTAAATCTGTAACAGAACAGATGGTCAGTGCACATAAACCAGTTTGAAAATGGCCGAAACCAGTTTGAGTTAAACATGGTTGAACATAGTATCAGACTTAACTGATTTGGCTCAAACTGGTATGTGCAAGGTCTGTCCCAGACCCCTTGCTGGTTTTAAGTTAAACCAGACTCCCCCAGCATCCCAGCATGCTCTCTGCTCTACAAACAGAGCTGGCCCCTCCCGTCTGCTCTCTGGTTGCAGCTCCAGCAGAGACTGCAAGCATCTGCCTGGCTTCCCCCTCCTTCTCCCTTCCCCTCCCCATCTCTTCTGCCTTACACAGATATCTCTCAGCATTAGCTAGCAAACCACATTCTGGCTACAGTCCCTGCTGTGGCTGATAGGACAAAGGCAGAATCAACAGGTAGCTGGTAATGTCCCTCTGTTGTTTACTTAATGGGGTGATAAACACTGTATTATCAATTCCCAGCTCGGGTAGTCAGAAGGCAGGGGGGGAAACCCCTCCTTAATCAGAGCGTTCTGCCAGGGACTGGCTATGCCTCCTCAGCTCAGCACTATAGAAGGGAAGGGAGGGCTGCTCTATCGCCCCACCCTGGCCTCTAGTCTGAGCCACTGCAGGCACGTGCCTGCATGTCTGGGATGTCTGTGCAGTTACAAAGGGATTTAGCCTAGCCAGGTTAGACTAACCTGTAAAGATTGAATCAATTCAGGCTCAGGCTTTTTTAATGCCTGTCCCTAGCCTCAGAGGTTAGAAATATAATAAGTTTTCTGTCTAGTTATCTTCAGCTGTTGCTATAGGCACCAGACTCTCATCTCTAAGTTGAACATTGGCTATGGGGAATACCCATTTGTGAAGAAAACTTGGGCTTTGTCCCAGACACGTGGTGGAATTAAATTAGGAGTGAAAATACTAGTTTATGCTGAAAGATAGTGAATACTAATTGTAACTAATAAATGATTTTGGTAATAAAATAAATACACATACATTTCACCAGGAGCTGAATAAATACTAGGGCTGTGTAAATAGCACCATTCTGCTTCAATGTTTTGATGGAACAGTGTTTCATTTCAAGTGTCATTTCTAAAGCACTGTTCTCTTTCATTTCATTGAAACTGTTTTGCTATTTCGATGCTGTTTCAACATTTTGCCCATAGGCTATTCCGCCCCCAGCACCAGTGCTGCCACTGGCCCCA
>NW_005841858.1:1328247-1329422 GCF_000455745.1 Alligator sinensis
ACTGGTGCGGCGGGTGGGGGCAAGCAGCAGCACTGATCTTTCCAGCAGCACCAGCCTCCTGTCATCCAGCAGGCAGATTGGGGTCTTTCCCACACCCCCAGGAGGGCTGTGGAGCTGTGCCAGATTCCTCCTGGGGGTGCGGGCACCCAATCTGCCTGCTGGATGACAGGAGGCTGGTGCTGCCAGCTGGGGCCAGTGGCAGCACTGGTGCTGGGTGCCTATGGGCAAAATGTTGAAATAGCTAAACAGTTTTGATGGGGCCAGTGGCAGCACTGATCTTCCTGGTGCTGGGTGCAGGCCGTGCCCAGCACCAGTTCCAGGTGACAGCACCAGCCTCCTGTCATCCAGCAGGCAGATTGGAGGCCTGAACCCCTGGTAGGAGTCCGACACAGCCCCGCTGCGCTCCCAGGGGTGCAAGCAGGCCCCCAATCTGCCTGTAGAATGACAGGAGGCTGCTGCTGCTGCTGGCTGGGACCAGTGCTGATGCCAAGGAAGCCTGGCTTTGAAACTTGAAATGTTGTTTAAAAATTTTTAAAATGTTTCAAGTTCCTTTGTTTCATTTCAAAGCTGTTTTGAAGACTTTTTGTTCCATTTTGATTTTGCTGTTTTGAGCTCAAAACACTTCGATATAGCTTCGAAATGAAATACCCGGTGAAATTTCACAGAGCAAAAGTTAATACCCATTAACTGCAGATATCATTCAAAAAGAACTTGAGTGGCAGTGTGGCCTGCCCTTGTGACACTGTACAAGAGACTTAGGGGTGCACAGAGCCTTATTTCTTCATGTGCAGGTGAAAGAGCAATGGCCCATCTTATTGCCCATCCTATATCGTTGGATAGGGAGCAGGCTAGCAGGGCCTCTTGCCAGTGCTGAGAAGGAAATAAGATACCACCAATGTAGATTGATAACATTGGATTAACCCCAGTAAAGATCATCTTCTTTTTGGATCAAGTAGGAGGAAACAGGGAGATAACTGTGTCCTTTCTGAAATAATGAATATGGTCCCTTTCTGAGGAGAGAATATAAACATAGCACCTAACCCCTAGTTACATACAGCTTGAGAGGGGGGGAATAAAGTTCATGTATGAAGCTAAAAAGTAATATCTTGGTTTTTTCTCTCTTTCACAAAGCAAACAAAAGACACCAATGAAGAGATGAGGCAGGGAAAGAGTTA
>NW_005841858.1:1333289-1354223 GCF_000455745.1 Alligator sinensis
AGGCCCCCAATCTGCCTGTAGAATGACAGGAGGCCGCTGCTGCTGCTGGCTGGGACCAGTGCTGATGCCAAGGAAGCCTGGCTTTGAAACTTGAAATGTTGTTTAAAAATTTTTAAAATGTTTCAAGTTCCTTTGTTTCATTTCAAAGCTGTTTTGAAGACTTTTTGTTCCATTTTGATTTTGCTGTTTTGAGCTCAAAACACTTCGATATAGCTTCGAAATGAAATACCCGGTGAAATTTCACAGAGCAAAAGTTAATACCCATTAACTGCAGATATCATTCAAAAAGAACTTGAGTGGCAGTGTGGCCTGCCCTTGTGACACTGTACAAGAGACTTAGGGGTGCACAGAGCCTTATTTCTTCATGTGCAGGTGAAAGAGCAATGGCCCATCTTATTGCCCATCCTATATAGTTGGATAGGGAGCAGGCTAGCAGGGCCTCTTGCCAGTGCTGAGAAGGAAATAAGATACCACCAATGTAGATTGATAACATTGGATTAACCCCAGTAAAGATCATCTTCTTTTTGGATCAAGTAGGAGGAAACAGGGAGATAACTGTGTCCTTTCTGAAATAATGAATATGGTCCCTTTCTGAGGAGAGAATATAAACATAGCACCTAACCCCTAGTTACATACAGCTTGAGAGGGGGGGAATAAAGTTCATGTATGAAGCTAAAAAGTAATATCTTGGTTTTTTCTCTCTTTCACAAAGCAAACAAAAGACACCAATGAAGAGATGAGGCAGGGAAAGAGTTAAAACTCCTTTTCTAAAGCATTTTTGTCTAAAGAAAGGCTCCCAGAGACTGAAGGTGGAAAGCTGGGAAGAAGAACAAGGACAGCACTTGCACAGTGAGCTTTAAGTGTCTTTCCTTTTCAGAATGTGCTGAGGGACAGATTCCTCCCCCCCCCCCGCACCCCTTTCAAGATTTACTTTACGTAATCTGATTGAGGGCTCTTAAGCAGAGAACAGGAGACAAAGTCTGAATTTTGAGCATAAGTGCAAAACCAGTGCCTGGCTTTTCTCCCTCAAGGGAGCAGGGAAGGATGAGGAAACTGGCAAGTCATAGCCCCATTGTCCCTCAGACCAGCCAACACACACCAAATATCTATATAATGAATGGGAAAGGACTCCGATTTAAATGATTCAGAACTGGTCTAGGATATGCCAGGCACATGGGTAGTGAGCAGGGAAGAGCAGAAAGGTTGAACATTACATCAGACAAGGTCTTCCTAAACTCCCTGTGAAGGAATGCAGCAGCCAACATATCCTAAAGGCATAATCTGGAATTATAAAACCATGCCCTAACCTGGGATAAGTCAGCATGTTGAACTCAAGTCAATTTTGCTAAGATATTGCAGGAAATTGCTGGAGTCAGAAATCTAAGCTCTGCTCTCAAGGGAGGGAAACCCTAAGAAAGGTAATGGCAAGAAGCCTGAGCCTTAAGAAAGATTTCTTTAAGAAAGAGGTAAGAAGTACAATTAACGGAAGCCGTCTCAAATCATTAAAATAAATTCAAGATCCTTTTACAAACTTATTAGCATCACTTGTTGAGTCTGAATTTTGATAGTCTTGAATTATTTGGACAAGAAAGTCATCTTCTTGCTCATGGTTTCCTAGCCCAAGGCCTTCTGGAATCCTTCCTTATGTGCATACCAAACAAGAGAGGAAACAAAATATACCCCAACATGAAGGATCCTATAGGAATGAGCCACTACCTCATAGTTAGTGCCCCTACCTAATCTTTGACAGATCCCTCTGAAGATATGTCCAAAGTTAGAATGATCAGCAACACTTGAATATTGTCCAGTATTAGATCTGGCAGAGTGGACCACCCAGACCACCCCTGCCTCATGTGCACCATTTCAGTCCAGAAAACAGAAATAATAGGATTAAAGAAATTAAAGGAGTCCAGACAACACCAGTGTTTTCCTGTCATAACTTTCTTACTGACATTTCTCAGGAAAAAGATGAAAGACTGAAATAGAGTTTTCTATTATGACTTGGTGAGGGATCACCTAGTTATTTCCATACTGCCTCACTATTGAATACCAACATGGCTTGCATATGTTTAAATCCTAAACATGTAACCTTGTGGAAACTGCATCTACTTTTCTCTATATTGATTGCTTGTATTTAATTTGCATTCAAAATACTGAAACAAACTACTAGATGCTCCACACTTGAAAGTCATGAAGTGTCTGAATAGAAGGCGGTGATATTGGCCTTGCTCTTAGCAAACCATTCGGGTAACATTTGGCCTTCAACTGAGTGCATTTCAAGTGCATGGAAGTAAACAAACAAAGTACTCCCTTATACTCTCTGAAAATTTCTATTCACAGGTAACAGATTTACATCAAATCAGTATGACCTAAGCAAACAAACAAGCCCTGCAGCAAACTGTGTTACTTATAGTAAGATCAACACTACATAATATATTATATACAAAAACTCAAATTGACCCCAGGTTAGGGTTAAATAATTTAATGAACTTTAGGTCATATTTAGTTTGTTCACCCAAGTGTATTGAGCATGAAGGGGAGCTTTTGCATGGAGTACTTTTCATCAACCAGGCCTACATTCATTACCTGTCCTTGGCCCAAATTTACCATTTCTAAACTGCACTATTTGGAGATGGGAAACAACAGACTTCTTCATCCCCTATTCTTTTTTCTAGTGGTGCACCATGATCATGTTAGGATGCTGAATAGGGAGACTAATAGGTCCTTGACCCAAGAACTCTTCAAATTACTTTTGCGATGGGGACAAGATGCAATATATTCAGTGTCTCATCAGTTACTATTAAGGGTCTGTACCAGATTGAAGAATTACTTATGTTAATCTATTTAAAACTGAAAATTATGGTACATAAAAGAAAAGAGAAGCTTGACATGTTGCCTTATGAAATGAGGGCTTGATTGTGCTTTGTAGTCAAAGCCCATCATGAGAGTTTCACCATTTCTGCATGCCTTACTGAAGTATAAAAGATAGCTGGTAATTATGAAAGTTGGGAAAATGGCATTACCACCCACCCACCTTTTATTCTTTTAAGAAATGCTATATGTTTACACAGAAAGAGAGGTCTGTTTTTCTACAGAAAGGAGTTTAAAAGGTTATAAAAAAGGCTAAAGAAAAAAAAAAATCCTTCAGCCTTTGTAATAGGAATATATTAAATATAGTTAAATGTTAGAACTAAATCCATTATAGTTGTTTCTACACTTACACTATGCAAGACTTTAAGAATACTTAGCGGTCTCTTGGATAATTTATACCTCTGTATTGAATCAGAAAGTCACTTATGTCCATGACCCGATTTTATTCAATGCCCTAAGTCTACCTCAATTAAAAAAAAAAGATCAAAAAGAACTATTTCAGGTAGCAACAATTGCAATGTTTTTAGTTCTATGATAAAAATGAGATGTGTGTTTCAGTTAAAGCATTTTATTTCTATAATGTTTGATTCTACTCAGCCTATAAGTTTTGGGAATTTGAAGAAGTCATGTGGTAAAACCCTAGGACCAGATTAAAATGGTCTCAGTATAAGCCCTAACTTAGGTGGTGGCCTCAGTAACTAGGAGTTTCCTGGGTATGGGGTCCTATGTACCCTCATCCTGTTAGGCAACTAGAATCCTTAGTGAATGGGAACTATATGTTCACCTCTTGGCTATTCACATTTACATGCCAAGCACCACACAATGGGCACAGCTAGTACAATACCAGAGAGAAATTCACAGCTCCAAGATACTGTTCAGCCAATTGGCTACAGGTAGGCAGGACGTCCTTGCTCTTCAGACACACAGGAGACCCCACTCACACTTGTGGTCTTTACAGAACAAGAGACACTCACTCAAACAGCATCAGGATGCACATGGAGAATGTTCTGAGGAAAAGCACAAAGTCACTCAGGATGAACAAAGGCACACAGCCAGAATCCTCTGTCTTCAGAGGCGCCTATTACAGTCAGTTACCCTCTGCCAGAATGTGCAGATTCTGGACTCAGAAGACGGTAGCACACAGCAGAGACAGTAACTTTACCATTTGCTGCTCATATACAGCACAGGGACACACACTTGCACAGGTGGAGGACAGAGGCAGAACTACAGTACAGACAAGGGAAGCTGTGGGGGAAATATAGTGGTTACTGCAGTTTAGCAACCAGCACACTCTCTTTAAAGGGCGCAGACAGAAGTGACAATTTTCACCCGATCCGGTCACAGAAAGCAGTTTATAGCCATGATCAAACACAAGTTCATATGTACAGAGATCTTAAAAAATGGCCGATCAGGTGAAAAATTGATCCCTGATTTCATGAAGGGTCAGATGACGACATTTCAAAACAGAGCATATTCTGTAACTTTTGTCTGCACTGCCTGCCAGCCTCAAGCTATTTTGAGACTGGGAGAAAGGAAAGGTAGCACAGGGAGGTCAGTTTTTTTTTTTTTTTTTTTTGGGGGGGGGGGGGGGTTTCAGCCCCTGCTGGAGGGTGGGATGGGTGAATTGGAGCCCCTCTCCCACCTTGGGGGTCTCCAATACACCCACCCGACCCTCCAGAACTGGCTGGGAACCCTTGAACAAGCTCCCTCTGCTCCCTTTCTGCCCTCCCATTCTGAAACAGGGAAAGACAGAGAGAGGAAGGGCCATTGCTAGGGGAAACCAGCTGCGGGCTCCCAACCAGCAGCAAGATTGCTCTGCCCCCTGAAACCAGCAGTGAACTTCTGTTTGGTTCCAGGGATAATTATAACTCAGAATGCTTCCTGCAATGGCTTCTCAGTTCCAGGGGGGGGGGAACTACCCTTCTGTCTACACCCTTTGCACCATCAACATGACCCTTTCCCCCCACCTGCCCTCATGGCACAGTCATGCAGAGGATATCTTCAACCACTCATCCTGCCACAGTTTTCAATGAGTTTTGGATCAGTCTTAGACTAGGCTCAAGCTAAATTCTGTAGGGTGCATCTACACATGAGCTTTACTGCAGAGTTGACTAATTAGCTCTACAGTAAAGTATCATTGTCTACATGTGCACCAGTATTAGGGCTTAGTAAATTAACTCTGCCATAAGTCAGTACTGTCAGGGACAGTACTATCTAATGGTGGAGTAAATAAGTGTAATAAAATACACACGTAGGTGGTGACAGGGGCTGTTGGGGCATCAAGATGCTAAAGTGTGTGTGTGGGGGGCTGCCTGGATCCACACTTTAGAACTCATGCCCCAACTAGTCCCAATGCCCAGAGCTGACCCCAACCTAAGCCTGCTGCTAGCCCAAGGTTGTTCTGTCCCAGCTCAAACTGCTGCTGTCCCAGGTTCATGTGTAGATGCTGTGTCTGGGAGCAGCTGACTCCAGCTCGAACTGCTCCAGAGTTTATTTGTCATGTTAATTTCAGATGGAGATGTATCTAGTAATTTTACTTCCCAGATAACTAGAACAGTAATGACTTCTTAAATAGGCAAAAATCTCTTCTCAAATGATCACATATTTCTCTATAAATTTATTTTACAGGCTTAACCAAGCAAAGTTAGTTATTGGTGAATACATTTATTTGAGGATATATGTATATATGTTGCCCTGTGGGGTCAGGCCAACTCTCAGGATCTCAAGATTGCGCTGCTAGATGGGAGGGCGTGGTGTACAATTGCACATGCACACACTCAAAAATCAATTAGGTGCACACACACACACACACACTACCATTTCAGGCACATGCACATCCAAAATTACCATCCTGGGCACATGCACACCTATCACCAGTTCAAGCACCTATACACACACACACACACACACACACAATACAGACCAAAAGAAATTAGACCAGAATCAATTTCCAATACCTGCACACCCAATATACATACACAGATCACTAATTCGTATATCATGCACATAGTGACATACATGTATATCAGTTCACATACATACCACTCACCTACACATACACACAGGTGAGTTCCTAACTTGGGTGTTGTGGTGTGTATGTATGTGCTTGGTGTACTTGGGATGCCTGGGGGAAGGTTAAGGTAAGAGAGAGAGTGAAAGTGTAGGGGGTGAAAATTGCCAGTGTCGGGATTAGAACTGGCAGACAGGAGGGGAGTTGGTAACTTAAGGTTAACTGGCGTTAATTGAAAGCAGAAATCCAGCAGAACAAAGGAGCAATTTCAGGGAAAAGCCTGGAGGCTATAACCCGAGCATGGAGGCTACAGGGGAGCCTAGAGGTACGTGGGAAGAAGAAACCTGGATACTAGGACTGCGGGGGGAGGCAGAAAGTGGTGGGAGCGGGGCTGAAAGACTGCAGAAGGAGAACAGAGAAGGGACAGAGAGGAATTTAAGATAGGGAAGGGACTGGGGCTCAGTAAAACACAACCCAGCTTGGGGTTACAAATAATAGTGGTTTTATTGAATAGGGGAGATGGTGACACGATATCTTATTGGTTCCTTTGCACACGCACGATGGCAGCAGGGGTTCAAGAAGCTTGGTGCATGGGCTAAAGTCTGGGAGAAGAGAGATAGAGTCCAAATTGGAGGAGGAAATATGCAGGTGATATCTACCTATCTCAGGCTGAAAGTGGGTCCTCGATAGCCAGTCGGGGTCTCCTTCAGCTTGGTGTTTTCCAGAGGGGGTCACCGGCAGGGCCTCTGGGGTGGATAGGTGGTGTGATGTGGAGCTGGTCTGGTCCAGATGGAAATGGCATTCCCAAGGAGTCAGTCTTCACTACCCCTTTTTATGGGGTAGACTACCTATGATCTCCTGTAGGAGGGCATGTCCAGGCAAGGTCAGTCCTGTTCCAGAGGGTTCCAGATGTTCATACTGAGCGTGTGCAGCCTTGGAACAATGGTGGGTTGACTCATCTTTTGTTTCTTGAATGCTGAGGGTGGTTACAATGGCTGGGTCCTTGGTCCAGGTATTGGTGTTGATAGTTCAGTCAGTCAGAAGGAACTATTTTCAGACCTACTGCAATTGTCTCTCAAGCACCCACATTCATCCAGGAACCAATTTACATAGGAGGGGTAGGTATGAGTCATAGGTTACAGCATCATAGGACACAAGATGGAGGCTTGACATTACAAGATGGAAACTTGACATGACTTATGCTAATTTACATATATAGGCCTAAAACAGTAATCACACAATATAAAAGCAGTAAAATCAATACAAACATAATAATTATCACTTATAAAACAGTGGATATCTATATCAAAATAGCAGGGCACTTATCTGCAAAGAGGGGAGAGAAAAATAAAACTTAATACCTAAAATAAAATGTTAAAGCTTATCCTACATCTTAGCTTACTTATAATTATGTATAGGGAATAGAGAAGGAAAGGAAAAGTCAGAAATAGTTGGGGAAGGGAAGGGAATTCTTATCTATACACACACACACACACACACACACACACACACACACACAAGAAAAAAAGAAAAAAAAAAAGAAACTGGGGTTATGATATATATTTTAATTCCTCCTGTTCAAAACAAAAATTCAGAATAAATGTTGACAAATCCTGTGAAACAGATATTCTACAAAAAATGGTTTAGGAAAATCATCCTTTTGGAATTCTAAAAGCTGATGTAAGGATTTTGATTTTTTTTCATGGGCATCTTACTATATTGTATGTCAGTAACAGTAGTATACAATGTATAGTAATATGATATGATAGTTAAAATAGTTCAGTCTATTTTTTTTTTTTTTAATATTAAGGTTAGCTGCTATTTAGAAGTGATTGATACATTTTATCTTCTTTTCTAGATCAACATTTCTCTACCATCCTCCTCTTTTAAACTTATTACATGTGAGTTTCACCAGTAAATGAGGATATGAAAATGATAGGCCTTCTACAGGGGTTTAAAAACTTCCTGTGGGAATTCAGTGCCATCCAAATATCTTGTTGAAGCAAACACCCTGTAAACCCAGCGTCTAGGCTGGCTTTACATATATACTTAGAGAGAATGAGCATTTTTTTTATTACTCACCTACGTTCAATGAAGATTTTGCAGATCTTTGTTATCTTTGGTTTGCTGATTTGTGCTTCACTTTAGGGCCTGACCCATCAACATTTCCCCACCTGACATAATGTGCAGTAGGAGTTCATTGTGGCTGGTGCTGTGCTGGAAGGTTGGTCTAATACAGGGCTGCCCAACTGGCAAACCCTGGTTTAGCTTGTGACCCTCAGGCTCCCAGTCTTGTTACTGCTCCCTGCCCAACCCCAACTCCAGATATTTATTTTTACACCCTAAAGTAGGTATCAAGGGTATTAGTCAAACTGCTCCATTTCATCCCTAACTCAGAAAATATCCAAGTAAAGTCCACAAATCTTTGTAAGCATAAACACACAATGCTTGCTTCTCCACTGCCTTTCACTTTGTATTAGCATCAACTGCATGTAAGTGAACATTAATCTACTCAAGTGGAAGCATTTTGCATTCATGTAACATAGATAATGAAATGGACAGGACAACGATGAATTAAGCCTTTAGAGCACGAGCAAACTATCATGGGCTTTCATCTGTCATATACGCTGGGTCCCCTCCTTTTCCAGTTTTGCTCCATTGATTTCTGTGCAGTTGGTTCAAATTTACACTAGTGAGAAGAAAGTGTTATGGGCTAAAACATGCTAAAAGCCTTTAATGGCAAAATAGAGCCTGATACTGATGTCACATACAAACCTGTAAATCAAAAGCACTTCCTTTGACTTCAGGTGATTTATACTGTGAAATCTCATTAGCTTAGAATTGGGTAATCAATCTTCAACAGAAAAACCTATGTGTGTGGGCATTATTTAACAGGCTAAGGGGGAGATGGAAAGGGGGTAGAAATGACTAATTTATTTTTGAGGTCATCCCAAGTTTCTGCGCCATCATGATTACTTAGTATTGATGTGATCAGTTTAAATAAATAACACCAGCCTGACATTTTTGGTTCTAAATGCTGTAGTTTAGCCACAATGCAAGCAAGAACTGCCTGAAAGATGACTGGAGAAACATCAGCAGGAAAACTATTGTTCAAAAATGGGAACTGATATATTTTTTAAAAGCCTGCTTTTGTTCAATAAAACTTTTCACCTCAGGTGTAGGCACTTCCAGATTAGTTTTGCAGCAACAGTAAGGTTTTGCAGCAACAGCTACAGTATTTTAAGTAGAAGATTTACTATGTATACAATGCATTAAAGTTGAGGGTCACAGTCAAAACAGGTATCCATAGCACCAGGCATTTCAAAGGGATTAATGGCTTCTAAACAGCAGTGATACACCTCTTTGGGTGTCTTTTCACCAAGAGCACAATGTTGCAAGTCTTTGTTTCCTAGTTTTAGTACAGACAGTCAAAAAGCATGAGGCTGAATTGATTCAAAGGAGGCCACTTCCTCTAAGCTGCATAGGTTGAACTGATAACTGACTGAATTGACATTCAGCTTTTAATTGGGAAAGGGGGGGGGGGGGGGGACTGACCTAGGCAAGTAGCAGCCAAGTGTCCTCAAACCCCTGATGTCTCCCCACAGGGGGTTGAGGAGCCTCCTGTCTGGGTACTGGCCCACCTTGGGGGAGCATCCCTCTCAGGGGGTTTCCCCAGCCTGGTTTCTGCAGCCCAGGCAGCCCTGGGGAGCTGAGGGGAACTCCTCCCTGCCTACTTCCCAGCTGCTGATTACTTCAGCCGCTGCCACAGGAGGGTGGGAGAAGAAGTCCTCCTGGCCAGGTGCCTGCCCACTTCAGCCCAGGGTCTCCCAGCCTGGGGCAGCCCCAGAGAACTTAGGGGAATTCTTCCCAACCCCAACCCCAACCCCTTGCCTTAGCTGCTGCAGTCTCAGGGATAGCTCAAAGAGTGGAGGGAAATTCCTCTGCTCCCCTGCATTAGTTTTGCCTCAAGCCCACACAAGCTAAGGCAGAACCAGCTGCAGAGGAGCAGGAGAACTTCCCTTCACTCCCTGAAGCTGCCTGAGATTCCCAAGGGCTATGGCAAGGTTTTGGGCAGGGTTCAGGAGGAGAAGAAGAATTCACTCAGCTCCCTGGGGCTGCCCAGGGCTGGGGAACCCTGGGGCAGGGAGAAGCCCCCCAAGGCAGGGGCTTCCTGGTGCCCCCATGCTGGGCTTCAGGGGGAGGCACCTGATCCAGAGGACTCCTTCTCTCTCCCTTTTGTGGCAGCCACACAGGGGTGACGAGGGGGGGGGGGGGGGGGGGCTGCCAGAATGTGTAAAGCCACCACAACAGGGATGCTGGGGGACTCTGAGTTAACCTGAATCAGGATGGGATGTAGGGCAGAAGTTTCATAAACCAGTTAGACCTAATCCGTTAAGTCTGATACTACATCCAACCAGATCTTAAACCGGTTTTGGTCATTTTGAAAGTGGTTTATGAGCATTTAACTTCTGTTCTGTTACAGGTCTAAACAGATTTCTGATTACTTAAACTGGTTTATGTGTAACTTCTGTCCCTAGCCCCACACTGCAAAATAAGGATTTTTCCAAGGGACATTAACAGACATATTTGTCATAACCATGTAAGGAAGGGGCTGGAGGATGGATCCCAGATTAAGTCAGGAATGAAAAAAGACATGAGAGACATGGTAAGCATTGAAGAGAGAGTGATAAAGAGTTAGAAGACAAAGGTGAAGACCATCAGGCTGACATGGTCACCTGATAAATAATATAGGTTCCCTCGCTTTATGCGGTACAGGCGTTCCCAGAAAACTGTGCATAATTTGAATTTACATAAAGGGAACCCAGTTTATAAAGTAACAAATAGGGATACATTCCCATGGCAGTGAGGGAGGGAGGAAGTGAGGCTGGGGCTAGGCAAGGGGCAGGGGCGGTGGGGTGGGGTGGCGCAGCCCAGCAGCTGCAGGCAGGTGGCATGGGCTGCTCCTGGGGCTGCAGCAGGGAGCAAAGCGGAGGGACCTGTCAGTGGGTGCAGGGCAAGGCAGTGCAGCTTTTGCTGCTACGCACATCCTGGGAAGGCTGGGGGGCTGCACCGGGCTCTTCCTGGGGGGCATGTATCCCTGGATCTGCACGAGAGCAGGCTGCTCTTCCCAGTGCTCAGAATGGGTAGCAGCGGCACTGGGAGGGGGGCTGAAGCCACCCCAAAATTCACTGTAGCCTCCCCAACCTGCCTTCCGAGCGCTGCTACCACCTGCCCCAAGGCTTGGAAGAGCCCGGTGCTGCCACTGGTCCTAGCCTTCAGCGGCAGCCTGCTCTTGATCCAGAGGCACCCCCTGGGAAGAGCCTGGTGCAGCCCCGTAGCCCACAGCCCTCCTGGGGTGTGCGTAGCAGCAAGAGCTGCACCCTGCCCCCTGCCCAGCCCGCACCCACTGACAGTTCCCTTTGCTTTGTTCCCTGCCGCAGCCCCAGGAGCAGCGGATGCCACCTGCCTGCAGCCACTGGGCTGTGCCATGCCTCTCCCTCCGCCCCTTCCCCAACAGACTTACCTCACATATAACGAATTTGCCTTACATATAGTGAATTTTGGGTGTAAAAAGGGTCATTGCATAAGAGCGAATTCGCGGGTACAGAACCCACAAAGTGAGGGAAACCTATATGTGTTCTGGCAATTATACAGTTGTTTTCTAATCAGGTTACATAGAACCCTCTAAGGAAGTACATTTTAAGTAGCAATAAGCAGGAAGGGAGTGAATAAACTGTGGGAGTCAGGGCAAGAAGCAGAATCCAAGAGAAAGAGCATCCGGTAGCAGCTGTAGGAGGAGCCAAAAGTATCATATTAGTCAAAAGAATGGCTTGGGTCAAACAGAGCAAGGGGGGAAGAAGGTAAATGGCTAAAGGAAAGCATGCTGTGGGAACCACAGAAGCTTTGAGCAATGAGTCTGGATTTGATGCAGGAGCTTACGGTGAGCTAATGAAAGGATTAAGAGTACACCTATACCATCAGGCAAGGGAGGTAACTTTTGAGGCATAGGTGGTTATGGACAAAGCTACATGAATTAAAAATATTGGCTATGTTCCATATTCTGGATCACTATGTCTGTACACGAATAGAAATAAGACTTCCTGGGTAACACCAGTTTGAGCAGTTAGCCTAGAACCTCCATTTCACTAATTTAATTCATTTTTAATGAATTAAAGTCCATTAATTTGAGGTTGAATATTTCTTCATACCCCTGAATTGTGTGTTCAACTCAAATACATCAAGATTTGGGTATGTCAAAATTTGGGCCCATCTCTAAATCTGAGTGACTAAAAGGTCACTGCTGAGGACATTTCAGACATTTACCACAGTTGGCCAAAATCTTAATTAAGTCGCCCATATAGAAATTGAACATAATTCCTTCGACATGACCAAATTATCATGAAAAGTATATATTTCATTAGAGTTGCTCAAATAATGGCCTTTTCCCTCTTCTCACTAACCACCACCCAGAGATCTATACATTTTTGCTAGAAAATGAATACCAGCTATTGTGATTCAGGGGAGTTGCAGGTCAGGTGCCACCATTCTCTTTTCTTCGTTAAGCTTCTTGGACAGACTTCATCTCCTGTGTTGAAACAGATGAACGATGCTCTTCCCTTTTTACTGAAGCATTACAGCTTATAATAGCAAACCCAAAGTCAGAGCATGAGATCACACTGTGTTTGTGAATGATGTAGCTTGTACCAAGCAGTTCAGAAAAAATAAGAAATAGAAGAAAATAAGGACAAAACAGCTCCTCTACAATTCCCATGAGAAAACATTTCCAAATAAAACTTTTTGGCCAGTGACTGCTGCATTTGATTTTTTTATTTAGAAAATGGAAGTTGTCTGGGGAAATCAGATACTTTCAATGAAAGCAGAACACACAATTTTCTGTTAAAAAAAGTTCAGAAAATAGTGTATTACTAATGATTGTTAGTAGTGCAGAGCCCTAAGCAGCAGTGAGAGACAGTCCTGAACACTGGTATACGTTCATCTTGTTGAAACTGGCAGTCACTCCAGGATTGGACCCCCATTTTACACTGCATCTGAGAAGCAAAATGCAGAAATGTAGATGAATCTGCAGTTGAACAATAGCTACCACTTTGTCTAAAAAGCATTTAGCCTGCCAATCACAGACAGGAGGAAGAGAACATCTTTGTCCACACTGTTAATGAAAAGTCTAGAATTTTGGAAAAAAATATAGCACACTTAGTCCTTATAGCAAAACAGTGGAAGAAGATAAGTGAATGGCCTTAGGAATAGCCTAAAAATCCATGCTCTACATGTACCCGACACTGACCTCCAGCCTGTCCAAGGGTTGCTGAATCCACTATTATTGGGAGTAGGTGGAATTACAAACTAAGCATTTGCTAGTCTTTAAGTGTGATAATGGATTCAGAGTCTATAGATTTATGGACATGCAGAAAGTTATGAGCAGATTAGGGATAGAATGATCTAGAAAATATTCTGGAATAAAAAGTCATTATCCACATATTTTCCGAGGAAAAAGGATCATTTGAGTGTGACTGCTGGCTAATTAAATATTCTAATGGAAATCAGCATCTGGCTGTGGTACACAATTCAAAGAAGGTGAGGAGGGGTGAGACAATCTGAAATTTACAGAGATGGTGTGCAGAGAGCTGAAAGAAAACAAAGATGGCTAAAGAAAAGCAAAACCATATGGTGTTGTTAATTGTAATTAATGACAGTTATCAAACCAATGGAAATCTAGAATAGAACAATAGCTATCAAGTGGTCCAAGAGGCACTTGCTATGTCAATCACACTGGGAAATCAGCCTTGCATAATATCATCAGAACAGAAAAGTTTCACATTAAAACTACAAAACTAAATAGCAAGTTGTTTACCTTTTCTGTCTTTATCTGTCTCTCAAAATCTCCACATATAAAATGCTTTTCATTGAACTGTCACTGCCATAGGTGATGCGCAAGGGGAACACAGGGTGGGGGGACATGTGTCCTCCCTGAGATTGGCCACTGCTGAAGCTGCCGCTAGCTTTTCTGGGTGGTCTCGCCCCCCGCCCCTTGCTGCCAACATGGTCCCTGCTTGCCGCCGCACACTGCGCGGAGGGCAGCTGCAGGTGGTTCCTGCTGCCCCAACCCTGACATTGCTGCAGCTGCTTGCAGGTGGTCCTGGCTCAGCCCTGCCCTGCCACCAATGTCATCATGGCCACCTGCGGGTAGTCCCCGCTCACCACCGCCATGCTCCCATCACCGACACTGCCACCTGTGGGCAGTCACCGTGTCCCCCCAGCTTCTGGGGGCACATGTTATTCATGGTCACTGCTGTCTGCAGAACACTTAACTGGTGTTTGTAAAATGCAATACAGATTAAAAATCTTATAGGTATTCCAAATATTTATTTGTTCCTATATTATGGTAAAGAATAAATAGTAACATCAGTCAATTATTTTATTACTTTATATACCATTATCAAGTCCTCTTGAATTAACCTTTAACTCCATACTAAATTCTTCAGTTTTTACTAGGACAAAAATTCTGTTGCACTAGATGTAACAAATTCATCCCTGATACAAGTATGACTTCAATAGTCATATCCACTTTCACCACAATTGCATCTATTTAAATTTATTTTTATCTATGCAAAGGTGAAAGATATTCCTGTCCAAACCTGTGGATGATTTAGTCATGAAACTTGGTTCAGCTAATGGCTAAGGTCTATGGGTACCTGTACAAACCATGGGTTTTAATACTGATTAAATTAAATAGGTATATAAAATTTAAACTTGTTTATTTTGGAGTGTCGCATCTGTGTTTACACGCACTAGGCTTTCAAATGAATTAAGCCAGGTCCCTGCTCGGTGCCACAGGAGAGCAGGGATGGTCCAGCACTGTCCTCCCCCCTGCCAGCCAAGGGCCTCCCACCTACTCCATGCTCATGCTCTGCCACACAGCTGTGGAAGCAGGGAACTGGCAAACAAGGGAAAAAAAAGAAAAGAAAAAAAAAAGTCACACACAAAAAAAACAATGGAAGCAATGCAAAAGTGAAAGCAGTTTAAAGGGGTGAACTACAAAAAAGTTGCAATACCATCTAGCGGACAACATGGTGCATTACAATTTGAGTGCCTTTTTGTTTGCATGAACGAATCCATGGATGTGGAACTTCAATTCTCAGCGAGCCAAACTATACTATGCCCAAGAAGTTTTAGTTGAATGCACAAGAAAGACTTTTAAAGCATCAGGAAATCTCACTCATGCAAACAGATGTGCAGTTGCAGCGCATGAAAGGGCAAAAATTATGGCGTGTACATGAGCCCTATCCCATCATTTCCTCAGTGGGAAAAAACCATTATTTTGGAAATTACACATTGATACAAAGCTTCTGATTAATGTTGGGCAGAGAATAGTGCACCCATTTCATGGAGGATTTTGACATGTGGATTAGTCCAATTCACAAACAAACCTTCCATAATTTTCCCACAAAACAAAATTATTGTCGTTCACCATAATACCTAGGAGCCCGAAAGCCTAAAAGTCTGACTTACCAAGGAACTGACAACAGAGGGATGGACAGACTGCTAAAGAGCTAGGTAAGAGAGTTAGCAGGAAATCAAGCAGGTCTCCAACAGAACTGTCTGCCAGGCTGGGTTACATTGGAAACCCACCTGGTTTATGGTGCATTTTTATAAAGATCAGCACAGTGCTGTGAAATATTTAGATTTCAACACAACAGCATATTTAAATGAAAATTCACCAACATTTTCCCAACCAGAACCACCACTGGCTCATCCCCCTCATGAGTGAAGGTTCTCCACTCAAGCAAAGGGCTCATTGGCAATGTGGATAAGGTAGAAAGCATGGTACTCTAGGGACATTTGGACAAGTACTTTAGCCCAAACAACACACAGAGCTACTCAGACAGCCAACTGGGGATTGTGATATCATGTAATTTAGAATTTGTCAGTTAGTAAATTCACCCAGTTGTTCTTAGAATAATATACATAAACCACATCAAACATGACTCAGTAACAAAGAAGGAGAGGGGAAAAGAGAAAGACAACATTCCTTGAAGGAAAAGAGATTTTTTTTCAATGAGGAATTCTATATTTAGTAGGGCTGTATGAAGCTTTGGGTACTGATTCAATTCGGAGGAGATTTGGCCCGATTCGAGGGCCAAATCTCTGAATCTGAATTGAATCAGGGGACCAGTTAAAAAGGTCCAAATAGATTTGAAACTCTGAATCAATTTGGAAAAGATGGGAGAGTGGGTGGGGTATGGGGCCTGTGTTATTTGGCAGCAGTCGAATCTCTGAATCAGATTCAGCCAAATCGATTTGGGACACTGGTTCGAATCACCGAATTGGCCAAATCCAAATCTGAAGAAAATTCTAGCTGCTTCACACAAGCCTAATATTTAGTACTTATTATTTACATGAAGTCATAGAATAATATTGTACAGTTGGACAGGACTTCGAGGCTAATCTAGTCCAACCCTCTGCACGAATACGGGATTCACTAGTCCTACATCAGCCTCAGTAGCTAAACAACTGACTGTCCATCTGCAGCCTTGATTACACAGATGGCTCTGTGGAGAAAGGAAAACCCCTAAAAGCCAATTTTTAGATAATTTATTAGAAGCAATTCTATGTTGTTACTTTCTCATAATCCCAATATTTCAATCCAGGCTCTGTTGTAATACTATTATAGTTTATTAATATGATATAGTACAGCGAATAGAGCGTATATAGTGTTTTTAAAATTTTGCACTAGTACTACTTGCAATTAGAAATTTACAGCCTAGTAATAGCATTTCATGAATAACTTGAAGTGCTTGGGAAAATTCCATTCTTTAAAGGTTTGGGGTATCGTGGTTCAGAAATGATTGAATAAATTGCTAGCATTTGAAAGCACCCAGTTTACAATTCACATTATTCAACAGAAATAGATACTAATGTGAGAATTTCTTTCCTTTCAAAGATTACCAGTTCAGTTGTTAAAGTCTTCTGGCTAGAATTAATAATGACTTGCTTCCTTTTAATTTGGAGACAAGAGGCATAAGAATGTGGTCACCATCAAGAGAAATGGACAGCTGCTAATTTTGCACTTCTCTCACTGTGACTTTGTATATGCACATTAGCATGCCCCATTTCTCAACACATTTGAATCTTAATAAGAAAAGAAACTAATTAAGGCTTCATAAATAATAGATGGGTCTTTGGAGAATTTGGCATCCATTGGGACTAATGGAAACCACCAGTTATATGCAGAACTTGCTCAGGCAAAATGCAACTCAGGTAATCACTTGAGGTCCTCTTGATCATAAGAAAACCAAACACAAACAGGCCTTTTCAATTTCCTTAGTCTTAGTATCTAAAACAAGGCCAATTACATTAGAGGATCAATCTTGAAAAGTGCTTCAAGCACAACTGGAACATGAGTGTTCAAGGATAGGCACTGCTCAGGAAAAGATTTTGAAAAGGTGTTGAGCTAGTCTTTTATATCAAATGAACCTGCAAAGAAGTAACAAGTGGTAGAACAAATAAAACAGAAGTTGCTTGAGTCAAACTGACTAGGAAGAAGGATTGTTAAAGGAGTTCTGCTGGGTGATGCTTAGGGTCTGCTCTAGACTCTCAGGGTCAGATTTGGATATGTTTGCTTATTAGAGAGAAAAAGACCAGCAACTGTAACACTTCAACTCTCTAGATATGAATTGGAGAGCTACTGCTACTAATAATGATAGAGCCCAGATGTCTCTAGATTTAATAACTGGCAAAACTCTTCATCAAATCAAGTTCTTATTGAACCAATAATAGAATGACACAATTTTAGACTTGGTTTGGTAAGTAAGGAGGAAATAACAGAAATTCTCAGCTCCTGCCTACCCTGAACAGCACCTAAACTCAATTTGGTGCCTCCCTGCTGAGTCAGGAAGTTCTGCAGGTACCTACAGTTGCAATTCTGTACATGTGCAGAACTGCTCCAGCTCAACAACTGTCTCTGGCTCCCTCATAAACTGACTCCCACTGGAATCCAGCACACCTACTACAAACCAGAAGTAGCTAGCTTCTCACAAACTACCTGGTAGTTAATTTATTTTTCTTACACAACAGCAGTAGTTCTGCTGCTGCCACCTACTTAGTTATTTCCCTAGAGCTTACAGTAGTGGGAGGCCTGATTCCTAAACCATCTTCACAGTTGTATAAGTGGCAAAATATACATCAGCACGCAGAAAAGTGCAGCAGTGCACTTTTGAACTAAAGCACCTTCTACGTCTTTTAGTTCAAAAGTGTCGAACTGCCATTTTCTCAGCGCTGATGATTATTTTGCTGTTTATGCAACTGCAAGCATTGTAGCGCCGGGTGCTTTTCAAAGCGCCCTGGGCTGCGGCACTTGCACGTGTAAAAATACCTGAAGTGCTGCAGCACCAGACTGTGAGCAATTCAAGTCTTTCAGTGGTTCCAGCCCCAGAAGAGTGATCCTCAACCAGGATATAATGGCACCCTGGGGTGCTTTGAGATCCTTCTGAGGATGCCACAGTCTATCATTCAATGATAGCACTGTTAGGTGTGCAAACATGATTCACAAGGTAAGTCTGGAGATTTCAAATAGAAATCCATAAAAACATTGTGATCTGTTGTGGTCTTTCTGAGCTATTTGACACAGAAAAATGACTCTATTATTTTTCTGTAGTAAAAAAAAAAAAGTGAAGTTAATAGCTGGCATTTTCCAAGGAGTGTTTCAAGTCTAATTGAGGGGTGCCTGATGTTTAACGAAGGGAGCCTTCAGTCTAAAAAAGTTGAGAACTACTGCCCTAGAAGTTCACCAGACTAAACCTCCTCTAGTAGCCAGATCCATCTCAGTGGCACCAGTGGAGATCCAAGCACTAACCCTGTACCCTACAGAATGCCAAATCTCTGGTTAGATTTTTAATTTCCTAATAAAACCAGTGATAAAGAAAATAAGAATTCATTAAAAAAGAATGACCTGTCCTCTGGTCACAAATCAATTATTTCTAAAGCCTATTACTTAACCTACTGTACTGTTTTAGGGTATACTCCTCTTCCTTTGATTTCAATGGTAGTAACACCAGTGAAACTCAAGAAACCCCATTTTCTAAGGGAGCCCATTAACTTCTTTTCGATCTGTGTTTCTATCAATGTTTCATTATCAAAATTGATATTTAAAAATACAAGAGAATAAACTCCAGTCACACAAAAGCGTATTAATTGGCCTGAATTAAAAATGAAGATGCTATTAGTAAAGCATATGCACTTTATACTGGAAGCAGATCTACAAGAAACTGGAAAATGTAATTTCACAAGTGTATTAAACAAATAATTGGCACCGAGCAATGCTGTTTAATTAAATTTATTCATTAAAATACATATTAAAATGTGTTCTTGGGCTGCTAAAGAAAAATGAACAAAACAAATATTCATTCGTAATGGATAATCTTACTGGTATAACCCTGTAACTGGTTGCACCCCCACAGCAGCATTTTTGTTTGTTTGTTTGGGGTTTTTTGCTACCTGCGGCCTATGCAGTAGTCCCTTAATGCTTCTCGTATCTAATTTTCATTCCCCTGCCACGTCTTGATGGAAATATTATACCTTTTATTCTCCTGCCACGTCTTGATGGAAATATTATACAGATGTTCTTACAAGTGGGAGACTGTCTATGGTACTTCTATGTTGGGGTTCTCAGCCACCACGGGCCTTTCCCCCCTGTCTTTCTCTAGCTAGGCCTACCAGTCTAAACCCACCAGATAGGGTTCGACTCCGAGGCTCTAGCTCCTTAATCTTGGGACTTGTGGCCCTCCTTTTGCCTCCAATATGGAGCCCAGGCTCTCTGGCCTAGAGGCCTGTCCATTAGTTCCCATAGCCAGAGGGCTGCAAATTCAAGGCTGGGCAGCAGCCCCAAACCCCCACTGGCCCAGACCAAAAGTATGTAAATGCATGCACTGGTGCACCAGGCTCCCTTGGCCTTTTATGACTGTGCCCAAGGCACTAATGAGGCCTGCTCCTCCTCCCCTACAGCCTCATCCACAAACCACTGGTTCATCAATCAACAAATATATACATATACATACACATACACAGTCAATCAGTGGGTTCTAAGCACAAAAAAATAGAAATTAAAGAAGGCAGCATGCCAGCTTACGTTTTCTTCATGGCTTGGTGCTTCTGCTTCCCCGCTGCCTGTGATGCTCCTCACTGTGGCACTGCCACTGCTTCTCTGAGGATCAGCAGCAGTTCCCAACCCACAGCAGTCAGACCAGCAGCCAAGTCTTTCTGTGGAGGTCTCACATGCAACCTCCTTCCCTTTTGGCTACTGCCCCTTACTGCCTCCAAGCCCAGGGTTTTTATAGTTCTGGCCTGCCTCCTTCTGGTCACCTGACTAGCTGGCCTGGCTCAGCTTTTAACACCTACCCTGCCAGCAGGCTGTGCCCGGAAAGTTCTGGTCTTAAAGGGACCATCCTGGCTTCTGGTAACAGGGCTAGGGTTCCCTGTTACAAACCCCAATAAGCATTTCAATGGATCTATTTGGACTTCCAAACCATAGCCATGTTTATTTAATAACTGGCTGCAGACCAGCAGATACATGCTGTTCACTTCATTAAAGAGGACTAAGCCTACTGGAAGCAACTCTGGTCTTCTCTTCAAGGAAGAGACAAAAAATCCCCCTCCATTCCTCATCAGGTCATTCTCACAATAATGTACATTCTCTCTCACCCCCAAAAGTACTTAAGTCAATATATTATGTTGAGGGGAAATGGCTTTACGTGCTGAAAATCCATGGCAGTTGGAGCCAGAAAACAGGCACTCTGGCACAAGCTATAAGAACAACCGTGGGCTTCATGCCTATCCCATCTGTTCAAATGATCAGCCATAGGGAATGTCAACATTAGAAGCTTCTGGACTGGAAGCTATAAGCATTCCAAATATAGATAGAAGGGACAAACTTTTGGCACCCAAGTTTAGACTTTGATAACTACACAGCCTTCTCCTGGGCTCTGGATAAAGACATATTTTGAGAAAGTTTTCCAGCTTCTCAATATCTCCTAAGACTC